>NC_141367.1:12105890-12562083 GCF_963921425.1 Dryas octopetala | reverse complement strand
GTTAGCTATATATAGCCTATATAGTAAACAATTTAATTGTACGTAGTACGCATGCATGTATATTACGTAGCTAGCAAGCAAGCCTAGCAAGTGAGATTGTCACCGGGAGCAACACCAAATTGGTTACAATACTCAGTGTAATACTCAACACGGGCCTGAACCGTAGCAGGGTTTCCACCGTCGCATTCAAGTGCACCATTGATGGCTCGAATCGTTGCCCCGAAACCTTCGTTTATGACCGGGCGGACAAAGTTCATCCAGTACCACAACGCCGTCTTGAAAGCAATCACAGGGTCATTGGCGACGGTTTCCGGCGAGTTTAGTCCGTCGAATCCAATGCTCTTCCCGGCTGGCCCGTAATTGAAGTTCCATGATAGTTGGATAGGTCCTCGCCCATAGTACCCTTTCTCCGGGTTGCATGGGTATTCTGTGTTTGTCTCATCACAATAGTCTTTTGAGGGGCCATCTATCTCTTCTATATAGCAAAAATCTGCACAAACAAATTAACTTCTAAATTATTTTTTCGCTTCAGTTCACCTTAATTGATTTGGATTTTTGTGCCTTATATATATATAAAATAGAACAAATTGAGGACCATGTCTTGCGAACAGAAATATGTATTCAATGATAATTAACGTGTTTCATTTGGGAGTACACTACTCGATCATGATTAATATTTCAATTAATTGGTATGAGATAGATCAAAATGTTAAAAATAAATAAATAAATAAAACAGACCGATTGATCGGTAATTAAAAGATAGGTTAGGTTGTCATTATTTTATGCTTGCTTCCAATTTAATTCAAAAGTTAAATAATTAAAAGTGAAAAAAGATGTTTTGGTTTTTGAAGGAAAAAAGGGATATCATTAATTAACCAATAATATAAGACACGAAAGATTTATTGGTGTACCAAATGGAATTAAAATAATTAATATGGTAGCTAGGTAGGGACTAAGGAGAGAGAGAGAGAGAGAGAGAGAGAGAGAGAGAGAGAGAGAGAGAGAGAGAGAGAGAGAGGATCTTACGTCCGGTCTCATGCGTGACGTGGGCAAAGAAAGCAGCAATCTCACGCTTAGAATCATCAATGGAACCAATTTTACCGAACTGGTCATACGAATTGAGAGCATCAAGAAAGGTAGCTCTGGAGTAGAAGTTTTTGCCGGCACAGCTTGCGTCTGCCTCATCAATTATCCCATTGAAGAATTCGGGTGTCACAATATCCGCCACAGAAAACATTGCTTGTGCTCGGCGTCAAAGGCGCCGTGTTGCACGGGCCACCTTGGCAGCCCGTGCCGCAGTAGTCGTTTCCTGTACCGCAGTAGCCGTATTGGCTGCAGCACAGGTCTGCACTACAACCACAATCCTGAGCCTCTACATGATTATTATTGAGAAGAGCAGCTACAATAAAAAGAGTTACTACTATGTGTTTTGGTATGCTAACAAGACCCATTTTGAAAATGAGAGGAAGCTTAAGCTTAAGCTAGCCTGGGATGTTTGTGACTGGAGGTGAAGGTGGAGTTGGATATTTATATTAGTGATGGGGTTTTTGAATGCATGCAAGTTGAGCTTTAACTGAAAGAAGATTTTTTTCTAGAAGCGTGTGGGGTGTCTGGAAGACTGGAATTGGTCTGAGCCTGAGGGTGGACTTTTGACTTTTGATGAATACTGGATACGACATTTGATCCATGCAATGTTCTGACTTGTGATTCTAGCTCAAAATAGGATAACGTGTGAACTATCTAACCCACAAAATTTCAAAAGGTCAAAATTGTCGCATTTTTAAACTTCAATTAATTGACAGCTCTAAGGTCCCTACGTGACAGTGAAATGACTAAAAAGCGTAGAATATTTGGCTAAACGCACATGATATGATGATAGTGGTAAATATGAGGAATGCTACTCTGTCTCGCAGTTGTCACAAAATTAAATACTCAACTCCGAGTGCCACAACAATTGGTGGTGGTTGTTCAACTGCAGTGGCCTATCGTGTGCGCGTGTTGTGTGTTGAGAGTCTCCGGTCCATTCTACACTAGTGTTATTATCATCAAGGGTTTAAATAATTTTGCCGAAATTTTTGATTTGAGAAGTGGGCGAAATCGAAACCTAGTTTTGTTAAATTTTCGGTATAATTTCGGCGAAATTTTCGAAATTTTCGAAATTTCGCCGAAGTTTTCGCCGGCGGCTGCAGGGGGGCGCGGCAGGGGGGCGCGGCAGGGGGAGATCGGGGGAGAAAGGAGGGGCGGCGGCAGGGGGTGGCCGGGGGGCACGGCAGGAGGGAGATCGAGGGAGATCTTGGGCGCGGCAGGGGGGCAAGGCAGGCGGCGCAGCAGGGAGAGAGAGAGAGAGAGAGAGAGAGAGAGAGAGAGAGAGAAGAAAAACAGTGGAAAAGTTTTGCTGGAGACTCGGGGGGAAAGAAAGAAAAGGGAAGGAAGGAAGGAAAGAAAAGGGAGAAAAAAAAAAAAGAAAGGAAAAAAAGAAAGGAAAAAAAGAAAAAGAAGGAAAGAAAAAGAAAGAAAGAAAAAGAAAAGAAAAAAAGAAAAAGAAGAAGAAAAAAAGAGAAAAAAAAAGTAAGAAAGAGAAAAAAAATTAAAAGGTTTAGGGTAGATTGGAGTTTGGGGCCTTTGGTCAATTGTAAAGAAAATAAAATAGTTTGGGTTTTTATTTGGCTTTTTTGGAGTTTCATTTAGTTGTTTTTAAACCCTAAATTTGTAAACTCTAATATATTTCAATATAAAAAATAATTTAAAATACTCTAAAGAGCCTAAACCCTAATATCATATACCATATCCTAGTTTGAGGTTTTTGGGCAATTGAAAAAAAAAAATGATTTGAGATTTCGTTTGGCCGTGTTGGAGTTTCGTTTAATTGTTTTTAAACTCTAAACCAATAAACTCTAATACCTTTTTATATAAAAAATAATTAAAAATATCCTAAATGACCTAAACCCTAATATTCTATACGATATCTTAAATAATATAGAGTATAGATTATAAAGATATCTTAAATAATATAGAGTATAGATTATAAAGTATATAGAATTTAGTGTATATATTATAGAGTATAAATAATATATTAATTTTATTTATTCATTATACTAATTTTATTTCATAGTATTTACCTTCAGCGCGCATTATATTCATTTTATATCACATGAAACTTACTATATAATTTGGTTTCTTCAATGTTTTTTATCAATATAGTAGATAATATGTCAAATAAATATATAGTAAAGTTTCATTCAAAATTTCCGTGTTTTGATAGTAATTTCCATCGTTTCCGTTTAATTTCTGTCGAAATTTAAAAATCTTCGAAATTTCCATCGAAATTTCCTCGAAACCCGAAATTTTATTCCTTGATTATCATAACAGTTAATTTCTTTTTGTTTAATGTGAATCGTTTATTTTATAGATTACCATTTAAAGATTATTTTTAAATAAAATTAATTTTCAAATCGGTTAAATATATAATTTTTATTAAATAAATAAATAATTTTTATAACAATTAGTTTATTATTTATTTATTTGATAATTGTCTTATTAATTTTTTATTTGGATTAATTCTTTACAGATATAATTTTTTAAAAATGATTTAAAAAATGAATAATTTTAATATGAGACTGTACTATAGAATTGACAAAAGAAAAGAAAATATACCAAAAAAAAAAAAAAAGGCAGCTAGAATCATTCGATAAATATGCCAAAGGTTGAGAAATGTTAGCAGTCTTCCCTTTGACCTTCTTTTGGTCTTCCTTATTTTTCATGGCCCATGTGAATTTCACGCATACTTAAAACTAATCTAATGTATTGTAAAACTAATTACTAATTAATCTTAGATATTTTTACAATCACAACTTAATTACTGCCTATTAAAAAAATATTAAAAATCACTACCACTCTCATCAAATCGATCCCATCATTCTCTTTCTTCAGTCTCACCAACCGAGATGAGAACCAGAAAATTAAACAATCAATAATGATGAGAAAAAATAAAATTAATAAATGTGTAAAAACTAATATAGTTAAATTTTCAAAATATTAAAAATTTGTTTCAAGTAAAATTAATCGCGGCAGCACAAAAAGAGAGAGGGATGAAAGATGTAAAGAAAATGTTGCTAACATTCCTCTATTTCTTAAGCACAACGATTAAAAAGCAGCCGCACACCAAATTTTGATTAAAAAGATGTTCACAATCACTCCCTTCAACATACTTTCCTTGCTTATATGCATACATAGCATGGACCTCCAAATTTTTCAACGGTTGATTCACTTCAACATGAAATAAAATTGCTGAGCAGGTCAAAGATTAGGCAATGCTCTGTAAATGACATTGAAGAGTCCACATGCAATAGAAAGCAAATGAACTAAATAATACCAATTGTACAGCATGAATACCCTAAATACAATCAGTGGTGATGCAATTAGCCATTCTCATTGAAATATCTTTCAAATTATCAAACCCGTGACACGCAGTTGTTCCCTTGTTGGTATCATTTTTCAAGGAGTCACTGACCATAACACAAACATGCATTAGAATTCGTTTCCTGCTTTTTTTTCTCTTTCAACCTTCCTCCTCTTTGCTTGAGACGTTTAATTGGTTCTGAGCAGCTTTTTTGAGTCTTTTCAATGACTAAGTGAGAAATCAAAACCCAACTCTCAGAGCAGAAATACCACAATCAGGAAATGGGATAGAAACATCCTAAGACTTCACATGGTCCCGAATAAAATGTTCCACCTGAGATATGTCACCAGTTAGACCAGAAGCTTCACCAACTGTAACTTTGTTCTGGCACTGAGAGAATGAAAATGGTGCCCCAGGTACCCCAAGTGTATAGTCATCTGCAATATCAGCTGTCGATATTGCACTTCTTGATGCCCGTAACTTGTCACTGTATTTTACAAGACAAATATATCAGCCAACTATATTAAAGAAAAAAATTAAATAGATGCTTTAATCACAAACAGAACGAATGTCGCCTACAAATGGTACAAGCCTTCATTACTATGTGACAAAACTTGCAGGACTAGTGTAACCTTGTACTACCAATAATTATAGGTTTCTAATATACAGTCCTTCTCTTAGGCGGACGTCCCCAAATTTTTTTTTCACGGATACCAGGCGCCAGGCGCTCGACAGCCATTTCCGAGTGCTTGTTAGTGCATTTTTTGCTTCTTTCTCAAGCGCTCAGTATTTATTTGTCGGCTTTACGTTAGGTTTTAACTCTGGAATTTTGCCCGAAAATCCCAAAGTTAAAACCTAACATACAGCTTCCGCAAGCCTCTTCTACACCCTATCCAAAATCCCAGAGTTAAAACCTAACATGCAGCCTCCGCAAGCCTCATTCTACACCCTAGGAGGGTATGCGGTGAACCCGTACCCTATACCCACAAAAACGGGTGGAGGAAGCAGCGGCGAGCGCTTCTTGCAGCGCTCCGCTGTTATAAAAAAGACATTACCAAGTGCTCGGCACTGAATATCCGCACAAAAGAATAAAAGCAAACGCATCCACTCTAGAGAATAATCCTTCTAATATATATATATCCAAAATACCAATCCCAAAATAGTAAAAAACTCCAAAATAACTTAGCATCACTATTCCAAATCTACAAACCCTTGGCAATTCCACTATCAAACAGTTCTTGAACAAGTATAAGAAAAGACAGGGATATAGAAAATAAAAAGAGCCACCAAAGCTCAGTAACCAGGTAAGTAATTATACTAGAACCTTAAAAACTAACATGCATTTGCATCTAAAATTTAAAATAAATTTTATGAACTCAACGAAACAAGACTTCTAAAAATTCTGTCAAAGAGATTCAAATTATTTGAATATGAGACCAACATAGTAAACCAGAAGCTTCTTCATCTCTTTGTTCCATAATAAGGTCTACAAGCACAAACATCAATTCACAGTTTCCAATTCAATTTTCATAGTGAGAACGAAATAAAAAAATGGTCAAATGATACTTTCGGTCCATGTACTTTCATGAAATTTCCACTTTGGTCTTGTTCTTTTTTATTTTTGCAATTTCAGTCCTGTACTTCCAATTCGATAGCAATTAAGTCCAAATCGTTAACCTCATTTAAATTGATGATGAAAAATTCGACGTGTTTTGCACATGAGTGGCATTTGAGACATCTTACTCCACCTAGATGCCTATATAAGCCCATACCCAACATTGAACGCAATCAATTTGGAAAAGTAAGAAGTTTTAGTGTCAAACTGAATATGTTAAATGGCGGATAGGAGCTTAAATATGCATCTAGGTGGACTAAAATGTTCGAAATGCTACTCATGTGCGAAGCTTGTGCTTCAACGGCAGATTTTCCATAAAACAATTTAAACGATGCTAGCTATTTGGAATTAATTACCATCGTATAGAAGTACAAGACCAAAAGTGTCATTTGGCCTAATAGAATTCAAAACACAAGTTTGAAATCACATTTTTTTGTCAATACCCAGGCCATGCCATCCTTGATTCTAAACTGGGACCCCCGCCAAACCCTACAATCATTGGGAGGTAGGAAACACTAGAAAATGGCTAGACAGGTATAAATTCGAACTCACATATTTGTTCCCTTGGCCACACAAACTTTCTAAGAGAAATCATCTTGAGCTCAGACATACTCAACATATCAAATCAAATCACAAACAAATATACCCCTACTCACACAAATTCACATCATAATTTGCACATAATCCATATTGTTCCCCTATGGACGAGGCCACAATAACCTTTGTATCCAAGGTCCACATTGTTCCCCTGTGGCCAAGGTCACAAAATACCATCTTTCTATTTCCTACTTACCTCACTCATTGAGTGAGAAAGCTCATGTTCTCCCTTTATCACATACACTCTATAATGTCATAAGACACAATTTTAAAACTTATTCAAAATCATCGATCATGTCCCTCATACTTCTAAACCTATATTTATCTGATTGTATATCAGCCCTATTATGACACTACAACCTTTTCACATATATAACTTCTGAACTGATTAAACTTTCAGATTTATTATGAACGAAAGGCTACTCAAACAGCAAGGCCTGCTCCATTTCGAGTAATGGGGTTTTCTAACTTAAAAATTCATCATATATTATAAATTAATCTGATACACAAGGAAAAATTCCAGAACTGAAGTATATAGATAAGTGTATAGTTCTCTAAAATCTCAGGTCATTGTCAAAAGGATTTTTATGGTTTATATATAACTAAAGTCTCAGATCCCTAGTTGCTGTCAAGAAATTTTAGCAGTGTGCACTTCACTTAAAAATCCACCATAATTGGAATATTTATCCGAATTCCACAATGATTTTCATAATTAACCTAAGCATACAAAAATTCAAAACTCTAAAATCCTGTTGTTCGGACAAATAGAACCTAGTCAAATTCACAGCACAAGTCAATTCTGCAGTAGAGGAGTTTTCCAGCAGCATACACTAATCTCTAAAAATCCACCAAAAGTCAAAGACTCCATAGTTTTCAACAAATTAGGACACAATTGAAAGCTTATTACATCTTTTCTATAACATATCAAGATACCAGTTTCAAACAAAAATCCTTGACATAGCAAATCTTCCAAAATAAGCTCATGTGTTCATATTTTTGCAGAATTTTTAATTTCCAATACCTGTAAGTTTCCCCCACTTCAACTAAATAATTTTCCAGAAACCCACTCATTTGAACATGCAAGAATGTAAAACCAAATGATTTAAACTACAATCTTAATCTGCAAGTTCCATCTTCTATCTTCTGCATTTCCCTTTAAACTTTTGGCTTCGATATCACGAAGACATAATAGTATCACATCTCTAGATTTCAAGCCAAGCCACCATAGTCACATAAATTAACTGAACAAACACAACAAGGTGGTTCACCTCTCATTTCTCTTCACAAAAACGGCTCCCAAAATCACAGCTCATGTCTTCTTTCACTTTCAGTAGCCCATACAAATTCAGAGCCACTCAGTTGCACTCATTCTTTTTTTATTTTTTCCACCTCTAATTCAGTCCTTCACAGCCAAAAATCATGAGTACAAGGCTTTATTGATATCCTCTACAGTGCAGAACAAGAATCTAAAGCCCATCTTTTCCTTTTGTCATATTTGTCTGTGACCCACGTCACCTATTTTTTCAGAAAAAATATTCACCACTTATAAGCATTCCTTACTAAAAAAATCCGTCTAGTTGAGTGGCATCTGCATTCTCTCAAGGAACTCTATACCTTTCATTCACATGCATATACAATAAAGTTCTTTTGGAATCAACTTTTTCACATGCTCATGGTTGCCCAAATCAGCCTAGTTACCTTCTTAGTTCATACCTACAAGGATTATCATCAGCTTGACAGTGAAAGAGTTCATCTCATGCCCCAGTCTAAAACATTACAAAACTCGCATGGAAGTATCTCATCCAATTAACATAAATCTATATCTACTTCATATTAAAAAGTTGGAAGAAGCCACTCCCAACAGTATAAATATTGTTCAAATACCCATCTCATGACCACAAAATTTACCATAGTGTAACACTTACTGAATTTCCACTAAATGATTCTGTACCGAGCAATAGTTTTCAAACACATCTCCAATTGTGTCTCAACACCACAACCACAAGGAAACAAATTTGTAACTATTTACAAGCATTTTCACTTTTCACATGCATCCTCCAATCACTTAAAACTATTCAATTCTGTATTTTCACAAGCCTCCTAACCTAACTCATATCCATCGCAAATTTACCACCAGTGTTTTAAAAGGTGATATCAAGGTATGCTTCAAGGCCAGGCGGTCACAAAACACCTTGCGCGTTGCTGAGTTTCTTTTAGTTTGGTAATGCACCAATGTATTACAATACACTTAAGCACCTTTCTAACTCCCAACTTACCACCTGTATCTCTTGACACCTCACTAGACACTGGCTATCACATTTTCCTATCTCTATTATTATATTTCTCTTCTTTTCCTTTCCTTTTTGACAAAGCAATACTAATTTACTTAACCTTCACCTATAAGTCAGCAAACTAATACAACAAAGGGCACTTGAGTCATTTGCTTATGGTCGAATATCCGCATACTTAAAGCATTAAAATTCAAGAAGATGTAGAATATAATTATCAAGTGCATATAACTACCAAAATAAGCCTATGAAAAACTAGCAGTAAAACGATAATCGATCAGAGAACAGAAACCTATAGTAACAAGATTCGTAGACATACATTTCCTTCTCCAATTGTTTTCGAATAAATTCCTTGCTATGTGCTGTCACTTTGTCTGTCTTGTTGCAGAGAATAAGAACTGGAATTTTCTTCTTCACCACGCTCGCCTTAGTCAAAACATCATAGAGGTACCTGCCGCAAATAAAGTATCAAAGTTCATAGACTTTATAGGTGAAAATTCTTATCTGTGTATGCAAGTATGCATGTATAGTAACATCCCAAATTTAGGGTCCTCCATTTGTTTCTTCCATTTTATCACATACTGGGCTGGACCAATGAGGCTGGTACCTTTACCACCAGATGGTAAAATGGCTGTAAGTAGGAATAGTCATTTTTGTATATCATATTGTAGTTTAGACTGAAATAGGGGAAAATTTTACTCTGAAGCAGCACGGCAGTTTGGTAAGAACTCCAAAGCATCCACCACGAATACTATGCCAGCTGCTTGAGGCAGGAACTCGTCTAATTTGGGTCTAAGGCGAGAATGCCCAGGGACATCAACAAGATGAATAGGATTTGCCTGTCCACTCTGTAAACAACAAAAACAATAGATATGTTAGGGTCTGCATCCATCAAAGAAAGGTTGAATATGATCAAGTAAAGGACAATCAACAAAAACAATAGTAAAAAAAAAAGGGAAGAAAATGTTTCTGGCTGATGTCTTATGCAAATAAAAGGTAAATAGATAAGTTAGGTCTGCCCTCATTTAACAAGACAATCAATATTGGGTAAAACATGATTATTCAGACATGAACACAAGAACCTGAAATATATCACCTTTGATTTTTCTGAATGTAGCATGAAAATTCCCTCATTTGGTTCCATTGATGTGACAGTACCTTGATGAGATGAGCCATCCCGAAGCTGGCACGTGCATCAAATAGTGTCACAAGATTTACATCAAAATCAGTATGGTGTACATAGATCAATTAAGAAACAACAAACAAAAAATGAAAGGAAAGAAGAAAAGACATAAATAAAAGGCATTCCAAATTTGCCCTCAAATGTCGATTATATTTCAAGCATTAAACAGCTCTTATCAAAAATAGGCATAGTGTCATATTATATCCTCAAAAGAAAAAGGACACAACATAAGCAAAGGACCAAAACAATATAATAAAACATGATAGTGTCTTGCAAAATTGAGTAATAAGACAAGACCCATATGCAAAAACAATTAGTAGAAAGCTAGCACAGTTTTAAAATTCTTAATTCTCCTGAAAAGTAAAACAAAATAGTCATATGGTCTTGATATACTTTATCCATATGATGGGATAAATATGGCATTAGTAGCTCTAATGGATGATTTATAAAATTGGGCCAATTGGTGAGTCTATTTTAATAGCCAAATAATAAATACACTGAATTATATAAGAATGTTAGGGTTCAAAAAAATATAATAATGTTTAAGAAGAACAAAACCCAACAAGGCCAGTTCTTACTTGATAGAAAAGAACAGTCTTCCCACTCCCACTAAGCCCACTCAGCAGTATGGTATTAGATTTTTGGCGTTTAAACAACCTAACTGCAACACAAAAGATATAAAAACAAACAAATCATAATGAATTTTTGAAAACTTTAAATTAAATTAAAATTATTGGGGTACATACCCAGTAAGAGTAAAAATGATGTCAATAGCAAGACAGCGATAGCAGCATAGATCTGAGTCGGTGGAATCTGATGAACGTATTCAAGTGCTTGAGAGCACCGTAGATATGCCAGCTTCTTCCATTGTTCTAAATCCAATCCCTCCATTTTCCTCTGGTTATAGCTTTTCAGTTTCAATTTCTGTGAATCTTGACCTCTGCACTGAAAGTGAGACCCTCGGGAGTCAATTGAGAAGGAATGGAGCTCAATTATATTTATGGCAAAATTGCCTGATTGGAGATCCAACCACCACTGTAAGACCTAAAAACCCAATTGAATGGTTTGTTTGTTTCTTTTTGTATACAGTCCAAGTACTAGTGTTCAAAATATCGGCCGACAATCCGAAATGTCGCTTTTTCGAGTCCCCGATACCGATAAGGGGGGTGAAGCAAAATCTTCACCCGTATCCCCGATATTTCGCCGCCGATAGTTTCGATAAATATCGGAAAACCCCGATATTATACCGACATTCACCGAAATTCAGAGGAAAAAATTGAAAAAACAAAGGGGAAGAATGAGAAATCAAGCCAAATTAGCCCTAATTGTCCATACCCATCTACTAATTAAGAAACCAAATCAATGAATTAACATTGGAATGTCAAAACTCAAACTAAAACTCTCATAAATTACATTCAGCACCCAAAATTTGAGCAGGAACCTTCAATCAGCAGCTGTGAGCTTTGTGCTCTCTCTGTCTTGCTCTCTCCGTCTCTCCTCCTCTTTCTCTGTCTCGCTCTCTCTGTCTCACTCTCGCTCAAGCACAACGGCCGGTTTTGGCACAACGGCTGGTTTTGGTTTTGTTCTCTGTTTGTTTGAATGGGCAAAACGTACGTGACTAAAATTAGAATAACTGAAATTATAAGGACCAAAGTAAAATTTTGCCCAAACTATAGGGACCAAAGTAAAATTTTGCCCAAACTATAGGGACCAAAATGAAATTAAGCCGAATTGAAAAGCTTGAAATTCGAATGGGTCAAATAAATTCATGACTCGTGTAAAACACCCAACCCCAAATTACGTTTGGATCAAGTTCGGTCCTTTAATTTGGGGCAAATTCTATTTTTATCCATGTAGTTTTAATTGTGTCCATTTTGTTCATAAAATTTTCTAATTGTTGCAATTCAAGACCACATGCTTCCTTTCGTCAAATTTTGTTCAATGAAAATAACACCAGAAGCACGAGTGAGGGTATTTTGGGCTTTTAGAAGGTTTAGCTTAATTTTCATTAACTAAAATACTTTGAATTGTGCATATCATATACTATTTTTTTATCAAATTGACAAAACTAAACAAGTGTCCTCAAATTATAACAATTAGAAAATTACATGGACAAAATTGGTACAATTAGGAAACTACAAGGTCAAAAGTAGAATTTAGCCCAAACTACGTACAAGGACGTACCAAAAACATAATTTTGCTAATATCAAAGGTCTGAAAATATAAAAATGTCGATATTGGAAAAATTTTAGATAAATATTAAAAATTGTGAGAAAAATTTGAAAATTTTAAGTGAAATTTAAGGAGACTTTATTTAATATTAAACTACTCAAAGAGACCTCAAACCTTTTAAAATTACCTAAAGGGCTAGGAATTGATTTCCTATATTTAAGAACAATTAGTTTTAAGACAGAAATTAATCTTGAACGCTTTTGATGTTCCAACTACACTTATAGTTGTAGTTGCAAAGTACAATTACGCACAATGATATTTTTTGGGTAATAATGGGTGATTTGGGTGTGCGAGGGTGTGTTTTAGCATGGTTTAGAAATTAATTTTATTGGTTTATGATTTAAGATTTATTGTTTTCTAAAAAAAAATAAAATAAAAAAATTGTGCAGTTGCAAGTGCACAACTTGCACTAGATTTTGGATAAGCGTTTGAACATCACTGAGGGAACGCGGTTAAATTGTTTGAATGCTTGACACTAAATGTAAAAGTGTCCTAGAAGTTAAAAAAAAAAAAAACCAATCATTTGCCCTTTTAAGTACATTTGACTTCCAGGGTACTTAATCATTGAGCGTTAGGTGTTCAAATGCTCAACCAAAATTTGGTGTTGTACGTTCGTTTGCTTAAGCCAAGGTTGGTCGGAAGCAATACTTTGGTCCGTTTGACTGTGAATGTGGGGAGTGTCATTGTCAAGCCAAGTTTTGGCTCTAGAATGATAATTTGGTTATTTGAATGATTGATTGCACCTAAACTGATTCTTTAAGCGATTGATCAGCCGAGCTAGGAATCGCTCTCGGCCTAGGTTTTTTCAAGCCTCGGGAACAAGGCTCTTAAAGGCCTAGTCGGATTCGGAGTTCGAATCACTAGTTGGCCTCCTAAGGACTATGTCATCAAACTCATGCACAAAGTGGTGAAATTGTCCAAGCAAAATAAATAAACTATGAACAATAAGGTATAATGAAACTCAATGCGACCTTCACTGATTAGACTAACTTCAAGATTAAAAGCAACTATGAATATGGCAGGCATTTAGATTGAAAGCAAAGAAAACTAGAATTGCATTAATACTTGAAATAATAACAATTAGTGTTGCATGAAAAATAAAGAGAACAAAACCAAATCAATACCACAAGCCTTTGTGAGGATGATGGTAGAGCTACAAACATAGTGATCTTGAGACTAAAATCTATGCAAAACCTATAAGAAACTCGAACGGAAACAACCAAGTAAAATTGAAAACAAGAGAACTTGAGTGTTTCTTCATATTTGAGAACTTGGGTGTTGAATGTGTCGAATGTTGAATGTGTACGTGTGTCTTCTCTCTTGGATGCTTGTATTTATATATAGGAGCTAGGATACAAGCCCAACAATGGGCCATTACTTGGCCCGAAATCCTCTTCAAGCCTCCTAGTTTGGGTGGGATTCGTCTTCTATGAATTTATGATTTGATTGGATTAGGGGTGGATATATTCTCCTCTGTTAAGTGCATTTATGGTTGATTGAAACTCTTCCCCTTCTTGGACTCTTTGCTTGGGCAACTTGAACTCTAGCCTTCCCGGGTGACTTAAGCCTCAAGACTTTCCTAATTCTTCCCTTAATTAGTAGGATTTGGATTGATCTTACATTTAATTTCCGAGTTTCCCTCCAAGTGAAAACTTCAACTCGAATTTGGATATGGTCTTGGGTGGAATTCCAGCTTAAGTATGACTCCTTGGTGAATGGGTAATCCTTATGTAACTTGGGGGAAACCGTTATTGGATAAGAGATTTCCATTGGTGAGCTTTGTACTTATCTGGGATAGATGGGCTTTTGATAAAATTGATATAATCCTAGCCCAAATATTAGAAAAATAATAAGGTCATTTCTCCCTTAAAAAATAAAAAGAAAGAGATGACCCGACCTCTAAATTAGGCTGGAACCACTCCTTTTGTTTTATAAAAATAATAAATTGGGCTTCTTAATTATTAAAAATAATAAATAACATGTTTTGACCCTTTGTGACTCAAGTTGGGCCATTTTTCATGATTTATCATTATAATCTAACCTCAAAATATGCCTTTTTTAATCGACCACATTTCATATAACTTAGGTTGGTCGACTCAATTTTAGGACAATGGAGGTTGGGCGACCGACCTTTTTGATACCATGGGCGAGATTGCCCAAATTGATTTAATTGACTAATTTCACCATGCCTACAAGGTTGAGCGATCAACATAGATGATTTTTTGGGTGAAATAAACATAAAAAAGGTCGGGTGATCAGTCAAAAAATAAAAAGAGAGAGAAAGAGTCACCTCGGTAAAGTAATGGGTAAATAAATTGGAGGGAGGTTTGGTGGGTAGAATAATGAGAAAAAGCAATCCGGGCAAGGTAAAAGGTGCTTGGGTGTGGAAAATGATGGAGAGTGTAGGTTGCCCGGATAGCATAGATGGAATTTTTTTTATAGAAAATGATGGGAGGTTGGGCGGATGACTTGTATAGATTTTGGGTGTAAGATAAGATGAGGTTGGATAGTCAAATTTTATGTCTCTTTTAAAAATTGGCGAGACCCACTCAAGAGTAAAGACCACATTTTGGTCGGTTAACCCATGTACTTGGCTAGGCTAAAAAGTAAAAACACATATAAATATGCATTTACATATATATATATATTAATGTACAATTAATCTACCTCCAAGCCATATATATATATATATATACAGTCTCATTCAGGTGTGAACATGCAAGTGCTTGGTAGTATAAAATTTTGCAGCACTGAGTGCTCGGCACTGGTTTTTCGGTGTTTATGTTATAGTTTAGTTATGAGATTTTGGGCAGAGCTCAACCCAAACATAACTCCTTTACCAAGACCATTCTATACCCTATGAGGGGATGAGGTGAACCCATCGGGATATACCCTCAAAACCTAACAGAGGAAGCAGCACTCGCCTATTTTAAAAATCATAGCCAAGCGTACGTTCAGCGAAGCTACTGAGAGCTCGATGGCACATTCGCATGTTCGCTCGTCCGAATCTGATTGAATCTGTATAATATATATTGTTATATCAAACACAACACTTTTGGTAATTGAATTCCTTCTCCCTCTAGGCTAAAAATCAAACACTCAGTAAAACATGATGAGGATGGCATCCCAATATTCAATGAGGAAATTGGTATGGGTATTCCACATGTGTTGAAGTTTGTTTAGGATTTCTTGTTCAGATAGGTCATCTATATTCCATTCATAGAGTTTATCTGAAGAAACAGAGAATTGACTTTGAAAATTTCTTTCCTCAAATTGTAAATATGGGGGAGTTGGCCTAAGGTACCAATTTTTTGTTAGACTAGTTGGGTTAAACTTATTTGTAACTCTTTTTAATCCAAAATTATGAAAGGCATGAGTAATTTCAGGGCTCGAATCTGGGGTGTTATCTGACTCTGTTTCAGTTTCTTATTTGTTGATAACTGTTATGATATTCTTAGATTTGGATTCATTTTTGACATTAGTTAATCCAAAGAGCATTTGTTCTATTTTGTCAAGTGTTGACTGTTTTTGGCTAATATTGGAGCTAGGTTTGATTTCAGGGAATTTTACTAAAGGTTTTTCTTTTTTAATTTGTTCTGGGCTGGGGATTTTATCAATTTTATTTTCAATGTGATCTAGTTGTTTTCCTATAGTATCTAAGCATTGATTTGTATAATTATTTTGCTCAATAATCTTTTTTGTTTCTGGGTCTGTTCCTAGAAGTTTAAAAGGTGAGGCTATTACTTGCGTGTCTTTATGGATGAGAATTATTATTTCTAAGGGAGGATGACTAGAAGATGTGATACTATTGTCATTTTTTGTCCAATTTTATTTTGTTAAGGTTTTTAATTCGTTATTTTCATGGTAATATTGTTCAACAAAATCAAAAAACAATTTCTGATTTAATTACTTGCATCATTGTTTTTCATTGTTTAAATATATCTTCCTTCTGTTGAATAGTGTAATTTTGTCTGAATTTATTACGTCTTGTAATGTTATTGACTGACTCAATATCTTGATTTAGAGTTTTAAAGTTTATTTTAAAATCTTTGTGGATTACTAATAATTCTGGATTTGCTAGAGTTACTTCGAAATCAGTGGCAGTAGGGGAAGTTTGGTCTTCTTCAATTGGTTCGGTATAATGACTAGTACTAATGTTTGGTTTATAACAAGGATAGCTCACTTGTGAAGCTGTTTTGACTCCTTTAAATTTAAGATTTTTTAAATCGTTTTCTAATTCATGGTCTCTTCTTTCTAATTCTTTTGTGGTAGTGGTTCCTGCAAAGGAATGTCTTGTTGGAGTTTTAGTTTTGATTGTTTGACTTTCTAATTTGTAAGGAAGACCTAGGATTTTGATTTCCAAAGTTGATCTTTACTGTACCATCGAGATATTGTTGGATATAATCGAGGTTAAATAAATTATTTTGAATATTAGTTGGGTGACTTTCATTTGTTAATAACCAATCTTCTCGTAAACTGACATCTGACCATTTAATTGTATGTGAGATTCGTATGTTTGCATTTTCTTGACTACTTTGAATTAGTAGGGTTTGATCTTTTGGACTTTTGGAAATAGCTTGGAAATTCATATTTGTTCTAGAACATTTATAATAAACTCTGTCGATTAAAGCTAGGGGTTGAACTCCTTCTAAGACATGATATCCTGAGGTTTTTATGTTTAAGTTAAAGCTTTTAACATGTGTGGGTCACTTAAGCTGACTGTAAAATCTGGGTAACAATCAAAATGAATAGGATCATTATATAGACTTGATTCAATGATTCCGAGGGTGCTATCACTAAAATTAGTGAATCTTGCATCTCGTAGACATAACAAAACAGAGGCATTAAGACCTTTCCTTATTAAGGGTTTTACTGCAATTTGGACTAATCCAATATGAAGGTAATTGTGACCATCTTTTATGTGTTTTCTAACTGACTCAGGATTGAAAAGTTGACAGGTTTCATGTTTTTTACTTAAGGCATAAACTTGTTCTACCGTTTTAACATGATGTTCACTTTTGAAGGATGATATTGACCATTTCTTTCTATAAATTTCTTTACTAGGAACCATGGGGATGTACGTTCCAATCATTAAAATCAATGTGATCATCTGACTGGTATTCAATTTGTTCTTCATTTACTATATTTTAGATTATATTTAAACCAAACCTAGAACTACTGGCTGTAGAGTTGGATCGAAAATATCTACTCATCTTTACAAGCTTATAGGTTGTTTGGGATTTTAACAAAGTTTTTTCTTTGTTTCTTAGTTCAAGAATATATAAAACTAATAGAGTTTTCTTTCTTTTCTCTCATGCCGTATCCACTCATGCCTTACCGTTGGACTTATTGTTTGGACCTGGACTTATTGTTTGAAAAGAAAAAATAAACTAAAAGTTGAGTATAATCAGGAACTAGAGACAAAGAAGAACGAAGATAAAATAGCACAAAAAACCAACTACTTAGGCGGATGAATGGATAAATAAACACAACACTTATGGCTCTGATCCATAAGCTGGTATCACAATTATCTATTTTAGTTTACACTTATAGCTCACTTGTGAAGCTGTTTTGACTCCTTTTAATTTAAGATTCTTTAAATTTTTTTCTAATTCATGATATATATATAAGCTCATTCTATTGAGGTATATCTTAACTTATTTATGTTGAGGTATACCTTATTAGGCCCGCACGAGTCGTTTTGTGTCGATTCAAACCGTTCATTTTTTACATCTTCATTGATAAATCATCCTTGCAAAAAATTAGCCAAATCAGAAATCATTTGCATATCTAACTTTGATCAAATAAATAGACGAACCAAATATTTTCGATTAAACCGTCCATTTGTTTTATCAAAGTTAGATAGGCAAATGATTTCCGATTTGACTAATTTTTTGCAAAGATGATCTATCAATGAAGATGATCCTTGCGAACAATTCGGATCGACACAAAACGACTCGTGTGAGCTTCAACAAGGTCATACCTCAACATAAATAAGTTGAGGTATACCTCAATAGAAGAAGCCTATATATATATATATATATATATATGACCTTGTTGGGGCCCACACGAGTCATTTTGTGTCGATCCGAAATTTTTTGCAAGGATAATCTATCAATGGAGATGTAAAAAATGAATGGTTCGGATCGACACAAAACGACTCGTGTGGGCCCTAATAGGTATACCTCAACATAGAAGGAGCCTATATATATATAAATATATATATATATATATGTTGCTGACATTTTTTTCATCTCAATAGAAGGAGCCTGTATATATATATGTTGCTGATATTTCTTTCTTTAGTTTCAATGTATGTATATAATATAGATTAATTCCAAGTTTGCTGGCAGTTTTCTCACAATGTATATATAAACATGCGTAGCCCAAGTTCTTCAAAGCCAATTGACTTGGCTAGCTAGATTAGCAAGGCTGCAACCAGTGTTTCTTCTTCTTTTTATTTACGCAAGGACTGCTGCACCTAGCCCATTCAGAATTCATCATGTCATTTCCTCCTAAGGCTGCTCGCCTAACTCAACATCTCCCTCTCACTTTATTTCTTTTGTTATTTCAAAGCTTAATTAGCTTGAGATCAACCAAAAGTATTTGAGCTTCGTACCCATGCAGCACTATATGCCAAGCTGCCCTCAATCACCTCTACTTTGATTTCTTTAATCTCAAAATAATACTTTTACTCAAAATAAAATATAGTATAGTGGTGTGAGTTGTCTCTTTCAATTTACCAAGACAGTCACAGTTAAGTTGTGACTGGATTAATTTTTTTTTTAATACAATATAGTATAAATTAATGTAATATTTTTTTTATTTTTTTATTGTAGCGGCATGTGATGTAATATTTGTAAATTTTAATACCTTTTACTTTATTATTTTGTTTGACTTTTCAACTAATACCTAATCTAAAATACTATTTAATTTTAGTACCTAAACAAAAAAGTTATTGAAATTTAGTAATTAAAATCAATGGACCTTAAATTTTAAACCAGTAAATTTCCTAAATCATGCTAAAACTCACCCTCAGACACCCAATTGTAATTGTGGGTTGCAACTATAATTGTACCGAAACTGCAAAACTATTTGTCATGCATTCTAATGCTCGATGAATATTGAAAAAGCGCCGAATTTTTCATCCTTAAAGTTACGGGTAAACAACTTTTTTGATTCATGTGTTTTGGCTATAAATGAATTTGGATCGATATGGTTTAAAATTGTTAATTTGGTAGAGGAAAGAAGATATGATTAAGTAAGAGAAGAAGATCCAAGTCAGCATTCAGGTCGATCCTTTAGTTAAATGGGAAACACGATTATATATAATTTAGGTTTTTTTTTTAATTGATGGAGTGCTTTTTCTTTTAACTGTTGCTTTCTTGACACCTGTTATGGAGAATTTCTGACTCCAAACCCTTGTTCTTGAACCAAAGAAATTAAAGGATAAAATTCCAATCTCTACCAAAAAATAAAAATCTCAATCAGGATCATCATATATCGAACCAAAATCAAGATAACCTTGTAAACAGTAATAAATATGCTCCTTATTTATTTATTTAAAGGGTGGACTACACAACAGGAGTTAGTCCTCTCCTTCCATGTTTCAATTGGAAGATATATGCATGCATATGATGATCAAATACATCATGTGAGGGAGCGATTGGCTTTTTTTATTTTAGGCTGCACTTTTTAATGCATGGTATTAATTAGTCTCTATATCATGTATCTAGCAAGAGAGATTAGTGCCAGGATCGACACCAAATTGGGTGCAATAGTCAGTGTAGTAGTTGATGCGGGCTTGAACTAGGTCAGGTTTTTTACCATCGCATTCCACAGCACCATTAATGGCTCGAGTTGTTGCTCCAAATCCTTGACTTAAAACCGGACGAACGTTAGTTATCCAAAACCAGAAGGCAGTCTTAAAGGCAAGGACGGGGTCTGAGGCCACAGTTTCGGGAGCGTTTAAGCCGTCAAAACCAATGCTGTTTCCAGCAGCTCCATAGTTGTAGTTCCAAGTTAGTTGCAGTGGTCCACGCCCGAAGTACTGTTTGTTGGGGGTGCATGGATACTCTGTTCTGCTTGCATCGCAGTAGATGTCCTTATCTATCTCTTCAATGTAGCACAAATCTGATTATCATTTTAAACAAAAACAAAAAGGTCAACTTATTATATATCCTCCTTTAAATTATATTTGTACTACAAACACAATACTCATGGCGTGAGACGGTTGTATATATCTATAATTAAGAGACCACCACGCTGAAGACTTTTCTTATTAATTATAATTCTTAAATTTGTAATACATATATTACGAAACAATGCGTAAAAAAGTATAGCATAAAGGAGTGAATATCATATTCACAATTTTACATAATATATGTATGTAAGTAGGGAGATATACATTTATACGTAGAGTTTTCAATAAGGGATCCTCATTTAGTGTTAAATGAGGGATTCCCCTGTGGGGGCACAAATGAGTTGTTTTGTATCGATTTAAACTGTCTGTTTTTTACATCTTCATTGATAGATTATTCTTACAAAAAATCAGTCAAATCCTAAACTCTTTATCCGTTTGATTAAGCGGTCAAAGTTTAAGTGTTTATAGACGAACCAAAATAGATATTTTAACGATTTCCGATTTGGCTGATTTTTCACAAGAATGATCTATCAATGGAGATGTAAAAATTGGATAGTTCCGATCAATACAAAACTATTCATGTGGGCCCCACGGAGGAATCTCTCATTTAACACTAAATGAGGAATTCTTTATTAAAAGACCCCCGTACATTTATATATTTGGATTTTCTTCATAGGGGAATATATATGCAAAATTAGTGCAAATGTGAAAAGGTGTACGGACACTCATTAAGCAGCAAACAGTTCCTTATATATAGTGCGACTAAAGAATTGCATATATATATATATATATATATATGTATATGTTTCACCCAAAAAACAACAACTATATATATGAAATCATTGAATCAATCTAAGGGGGATTTATGGAGCTATAAAAGAGATGAAACTTACGGCCAGTTTCATGGGTAACATGAGCAAAGAAAGCTGCAACTTCACGTTTAGAGTCGTCGGCAGAATTGAGCCGGCCAAAATCAGAGTAAGAGTTGGCAGCGTCAAGAAAAGCGGCTCGCGTGTAGAAGCTCTTGCCGGCGCAGTCAGCAGCAGCCTGGTTAATGATCCCATCGAAGAATGGTTGTGTGACAATGTCACCCAACGATTGAGCTACTACTGCATTTTTGGCCACGCCTGCCACTACAAATACTAGTGCTGCAAACAGGCTCACCAGGTATTTTCTTGTATTAATATTATGCAAACCCATTTTTGCTAACTCTAGGGGAATAGTACTTAATGAGTTATGAAGAAGGTTAAGATCATTTAGTTGGATATTTATAGTGAAACATATGCATGCATGTATGCATACATGGTTTGAAATTTCAATGTGGACCCCATTCCTCGACTTGTAAACAGGACCAACAAATTGGTTTCTCTATCTTCTGATTAATCCCAATACATCTGTAAAGTAAATTTTACTTGCACATGGTCAATAGACTCAATACTATGTATTTATTCCCATTAATAAATCATTATTAATCTAGCTAGTTTGGCATCACTAGTACTAGTGGTCTACCTAGAAAGATAGGACTTTGTATACGTTTAGATCGACCCTTTAGACTCGTAGTAATAGACTATTACTGGTCAAAGTGTTGACAAAGTTTATTATCAACCACAAAAATTAAAAATATCAAAGTTTCGATCCTTAATTTTATACAACTTTAAAAATGTGTGAATGCATCTATTGAATCTTATACAGGGCTTGCATATAGCATGGGCGTATAGTTCTATACAAGCTAGAATCAAGTCATGCGTATGCTATATGCAAGTCCTACACAGAATAATGAAATTATACACATTTGCAAATTTTAAATTTGCAGTCATCAATAGAGAACTGCTAACCAGAATTTTACCTTTTCCTTAACAAGTGGCAAGCCTAAAAATTAACCTAGGCTCTGCTTTATCCCCACCCCTCAACCCTTAAGCACACGACAATAGTAGAGGTCTACCTGGAACAAAACCTTTCTTCATTTTTGGTTCCAAATAATGTAGTTAACTGGTTAGAAAAGTACTGTTGAAGAATTATTTTTATTTTTAATATTTTCTATGGAAGAACTCTAGCTTATCGATTAATTAATGTAATAATTATTTTTATTTATTTTTCTATAGAAGAACTATCATTGTAAATTTGTAAGAAATTTGTAGTAGGCAAAGGCAAAAGCTGACAAGCAACACTTGATTTTCGATGAGAGAGCAATGGATCAAGTTGCCGATAATTAAGGAAGGAAAAGACCAATTTAATTAGTCCACGTCTTTTGGGTGTTTTTTCAATTACGTCTCTATAATTTTGTAAAGACCAATTTAAGCAGCCTCTCCCTTGCATCCTGAGGAGTGAGAAGTTCCACGCAACTCAAACTCACTCATCCATATATGGCTCAAGTTCAACTCGCTCTTACCAGGCGATACCATTAATTGCGGAGCGGAGAACAATTAAGTTGTCTGCTTCACTGAGTCAAGCAGGAGTGCATTGACTGCGTGGATACCACAAATTCCAAACTTCTTAGGCTTTGGACCATACCACTTGAAAATAAAAATAAAAATTGCACAACTTTGTGTATATTTTTCATAAAATGCTAGCTATCTTGTGTATTTTCCATAAAATGTTTCAAAAATCCACAACTTTAAAAAATATTCAAAAGCGTTTATGTATTTTTTTTTCCTACATTTGTTAACGACACTGAAAAATGTAGTTATAATTATATTTTTAAGGTTATTAAGGATTGTTTGAATGTGTAAGTATATTTTAACATGGTTTATAGGATTTTACAAATTTATAATTATAATTTATGCACAAATATAAAATTGACACAACTGTGAAAAAGCTAGCATAGTAGCAATGAGTTTAACTAGTTAACTACGATGCAATAACACTGAACATTCAAAAGTGTTGAGCTTTCGAATGTTCAATGTGTGCATAAAATTGTCCTTAATATTTAAAGATATATACTTAAAAAATTTATGAAAAATTAAAAAAGTTTAAAACCTTTATCGTACGTCCTATATTCATTCCTTCGTTTATTAGTTTCTTGAGTAATGCCAAATCTATTAATTGAGAGTCAGCTGCTGCCGCCACTCCCCTCCCTTCCCCTTCTCTCTCTCTCTCTCTCTCTCTCTCTCTCTCTCTCTCTCTCTCTCTCTCTCTCTCTCTCTCCCCCCCCCCCAAATCCAGATCCTCCCCTCCCCTACCCCTCTCTTCCCAACCCTTGGATCACAAGGGATACTCTCCTCCCTCTAAGTGAGAGTTTTTCCAACTTTCATTTTTGGAAGTTTTTCCAACGCCCACCCACCCACTTACTTCCCCGCCCACCTCCCTCTGTTTGGTTTGTTTTGCTAGTTTACTTTGCGGGCCTTTCTTTATTTTCTCTTGTTAGGTTTGTTTTGGGCTAAGATGTTCAGTTATAGAGATTTATCTTCCATGTTCTCTCAGTCTTAGTTCTTGTCACAAAGTATTGGGAAGTCACTATTTTCGCCAGTACCGGTCCCTCTTCCGCCGATTACTACCTCCTGATCCGCCATCTTGATCCTAATCAGACTTGATGCTTCATAAATGTTGGTGGGATCGTGGTTTCAAACGCGATTAGTTCACTAATTCCTACGGAGCCTCTTTGGCTCCGTTTGGTGGTTGTAGTGTATGCTCGATGCCGACGTGGAGTTTCTGTGGACTTCTTTGCTTCACTCACTCTATCCCATGGTTCTGTGGGCTTTTGTTTTGTTTTGAGATAAAAACTGAAAAAAAAAAAAATAGGGTCCTTAATTAACACAAAATAAAAGTATGTGTACTTTATTAATACGAATCAAAATTAATGTCCTGAAATGAAACAACCATTAAAGTATGTGTCCTGTTTGTAAATTTTTTTCCTTATTTTAGTGCAATGATTTGCTTTATAAAAAAAAAAAATAAAAAATAAAAAGAGTAATGCAAAATCTCGATCCATCGTATTTCTTTTTCTACTTTTTTTTCGGTACGATAGGATTACATGCAAGTAACACTTTTTCTTTAATTTGTACCTTATTGGCTTCCTTCCCAACTGATCAATTACATCATGCCGTCCAGGAAAGAAAGCCAGTTTAGCGAAGTTGTCAATCATATCATTCCCAGCACGGCATATCACAGAATGCTCCAAATTTTGTGACCTTTGCCAAACAATTCCCCCAAAATATCCCAAATTTTGTGACCTTTTCCAAACAATTCCCCATCAAAACGCATGCGTGATTTAAATGGAGATGGCTTGACCTAAATGTCTAGCATATATATGGACTCTGTCTCTATCCATCAGGACCAATCCATCACTTGTATTTCTTGTCTCCAAATGAACTTTCAGAAATTGGTACGTATATATAGACTATGTCAAATAATTTTAGCTAAATATAAAAGAAATGGAAACTAAGAAAAAATCATATGCTGCCCATTAATTGCATGCCACTAATATTTCATTTGAAGAGAAAGTTTTTTCATGTAACATGACATGGCGATGTATTTAATTTATTTAAATTATAACATATGTAAAATTATTAATATAACTTTGGTAATTTTTCAACAACGTATACCATGATGTATTCTTTTTTTATCTTTCAATATGGAGATGGAGGGGGGAAATTGAACTTAGAACCCCTAATATTATAAAGAAAAATACTACTAAACGAATAGATAGTTGGTATACCATGATATATCTTTACCATTCCGCTCAAAGCGTATTCCATTATTAGCTAATCTATCTATCTATATAAATAAAGCAAACATGCAAGTCTCTTAGGTGAAATTACATTTAAAATCTCATGCCCTTAGTTTTCTTTGAAGTACGTGCATAAAATGCCCTTAGTTAATTAAACTGTCAACTAAAGGAAATTTTATTATAAGAGGATCAAATGGTAACTTTATAATTAGACCTAGATGAACCCAATATATGAACCTCTTATAATAAAATTAATTGTAAAGTTACCATTCATAAGAGGTTCAATGGAGTTTTTATGGGTTGAAACGTTTAGCTATTTTGGTAGGAATTTTATATCATTATTTCCTTCTCAAGAAATATATATATATTTTATATATATATATATTTTTTTTCCACAAGGGATTGTGATGTCTTTCTATGAGATCACACATCTTTTTATTAGCTCCTACTTGTGGTCCACAATTTCGTAAAATGTAGGTAGTACGTGGTTATGATCGATTAGATATAAAAGAGGGTGATAGTGTGTATTTTTCGTTGAGGATTTCCTAGAAAAAATTGTCGCATATTCCTCCAATTCCTATTAATTGTTGTAATTTAAGAACAATTACTTAATTCCATTAAATGATTGTATGGAATGAGCATGACATTAAATGGTTGTACGCAGACATTTCGAATTGTGCCTCTCAATCACATGCTCATTTTGTCCAACCATTTAACGGTTTTAAGGGATTTTTCATCAATTGCAATCATAAATAAACTATAGGATCAAAATTGAAAAAATTAAAACCAAAAAAAAAAAAAAAAAGTAAAACCTAGAGCAAAGTACATTGACTAAAATTGTCATTTAACCTAAAAAAAATACAATCAAAGTGATAATTTATTCAGACCCAAAAAGAAAAGAATGAAAATTTATATAAAATTATTTTCAATGTGTGCTTGATAAAAATATATTTTAAATATATGCACCATAAGAAAGGTATATGCTCATGCCAAGAGACTAGTACTGTAATATATAATGAATTATTCACATACGGTACAAATTACTAATCAAGAACGATTGAACAAAGAGCATTATTAATAAGATCCAAACCATCATGCATGGAGGGACTGTGCATACATTATATATATGCATACAGTTTACTTGAGCTAACAATTTTGTGTGTATTCCCCGTGTCATATTATTATATATGTTATAATTAATATACATGTGACAGTAATGAATATAGATGTTACTTTGTACGATTTGTGTATATGCATGAAATGATCTTCTTCAATTAACTAAATCTAGCTTGCCTGAAACAAAATCAACCCAAACTTTGAGAGATAATTGGAGAAAATTAAATATGATATGATGCAAAGGTGAAACCAGGAATTAATTTTAAAAAAGGGAATAGATATATATAATAATATAACCTAATGACTTTTTTTTTTTAATCTAGGTAAAATCTTATAAATCAAACTTTATTTGTAAATTGTAACAAACTTTAACATGCATAAATAAAAATTATATTTTATTTAATAGAAATAATGTATTTAGTGTAATATATTAATTTCAATGAGTTAAGAACTAAAGAATTGGACTAAGAGTACTCAATAGATCGATTGAGCTAACTTACTCTTCACTGGGTGGGCTGTAAATAAACTTTTGATCTACAATGTATATAACATCGTTATTTAACTTATTTTCTCTAAAACTTTTGAGCTACAGCCCATGGTAGCTTGTACACAGCGCCGCGCGCCCCTTATGTGCCTGTAAAGGCAACGTACCTAAAACATAATCATCAAGCCAAATCCGAACACATGAGTAGGTGTTTAATTATGTTTTAATTAAATGGGAGATTGATCGACATGGTTTCAAATCCGAACACATGAGTAAGTGTTTTAATTTATTTTGTTTTTTTTTTTTCTTCAGTTGATTGATTTTTATAATTTTTGCTTTCTTGGGGTAATTTCTGACACCACCTATATTATTCTTTCAATCAGATCATCATGGAGCCAAAATTTAGCTAGATAATTAACCCATGTAAGAATGCAGTAATGTGCACGTGCTCCTTATTTATTTAATGGGTGGACTACACAACAGGAGGTAGTCCTCTCCTTCCATAGTTCCATGGTTCAATTGGAAGATGCATGCATATGATATATATTCATGATATATATCATGTGAGCTAGGGAGCGATTGGCTTTCTTTATATATTTTAGGCTGCACTTTTTATTCATGGTATTAGCTAGTCTCTATATCATGTATGATGTATCTAGCAAGAGAGATTAGTGCCAGGATCAACACCAAGTTGGGTGCAATAGTCAGTGTAGTAGTTGATCCGGGCTTGAACTTTGGCGGGTTCTTTACCATCACATTCCACATCACCATTAATGGCTCGAGTTGTTGCTCCAAATCCTTGACTTAAAACCGGACGAGCATTGTTTATCCAAAACCACAACGCAGTCTTAAATGCAACGACAGGGTCTGAGGCCACGGTTTCGGGAGAGTTTAAGCCGTCAAAACCAATGCTGTTTCCACAAGCCCCATAGTTGTAATTCCAAGTTAGTTGCAGTGGTCCACGCCCGTAGTACTGTTTGTTTGGGTTGCATGGATAGTCTGTTCTGTCTGCCTGGCAGTATGTGGCCTTATTTATCTCCTCTACGTAGCACAAATCTGAAATTGCCAAAAAAAATGACCAAATGGAAATTTCATGAAAGTATATGGACCTAAAGTATCATCTTTTATATAATATATTTAAGTAAGTAGGTATATATCTGTAGGGTTCTCTCTCTAGCGAAATACATATGCAATTTGTGTGTGAAATGTAAGGGAGTGTTCTAAGGCTCATTTAGTATTCGAATTTTGCAAACAGAGCATTTTATGTATGTATAGTGCACATCAGTCAATTGTATATATGAAATCAATGAATGGGGATATAGGGAGCTAGAAAAAAAAAAAAAAAAAAAAAAAAAAGGAACTTACGGCCAGTTTCATGGGTGACATGAGCAAAGAAAGCTGCAACTTCACGTTTAGAGTCATCGGCAGAACCGACCCGACCAAAATCGGAGTAAGAGTTGACAGCGTCAAGAAAAGCCGCTCGCGTGTAGAAGTTCTTGCCGGCGCAGTCAGCAGCAGCCTGGTTAATGATCCCATTGAAGAAATCGGGTGTGACAATGTCACCCACGGAGCCACCATTAGTTGGTGTGGTTGGTGTGGTACTACAAGGGCCTTCTCGACAACCCTCGCCGCAGTACTCGCTCCCACTCCCACAATAACCATATTGGCTACAGCACAGCTCTGGGGCACAGCCACAGTTTTGAGCTACTACTACTGCTTGTTTGGGCAGGCCTCCAGTTACAAATACTAGTACTGCAATCAGGCTTACCAGGTATTTTCTTGTGTGAATATTATGGAAACCCATTTTGCTATGGAGGAGAATAATAATAATACTGGGTGTTTAATTGGATATTTATAAAAAAAACATATGCATGCATTTATGCATGGTTTGTAATTTCCATGGACCTAATTTCGTTGACTTGTATTCAAATTGGTTTCTCTACCTTGTGATTAATATATCCCAATACATCTGTAATGTTGTACCTACTTGCATAGAAGTTTCGGTGGGCAGCTTCCCATTATTATTAGTCTAGATTGGTATTGATTGATCGATCTAGTCTACCTAGAAAGATATAGGACTTTGTATATGTTTAGACTCGCAGTGTATACGTTAATAGACTACAGTCCTGGTCCGGTGTTGACAAAGTTAATCAGCCACCGAAACTGAAAATACCAAAGTTTACCCTTAATTTCCATAAAAAGTGGCAAAGCTAGCCTAAAAAAAACCTAGGTTCTGCCTTATCCCCACCCCGGCCTCAACCTCCAAACAAGTTAACCTACTTAGAAGTCAGAACCATCGCTTTAGGTTAAAATTAAAGGTTAGTTTAAATTTATATTCTGGGTTTAGAAAGCTATTAGAGATAAATAACTATTAATTTGGTCTAATAGGGATACTCAATCTTCTTTCTATGAAAAAAGGTCAAGAGTTCATGTATTTCTTTGAATATTTATGAATAAATAAAAAAAATTAAAGCCCAAGACAAAATAATTTTTCTATATTTTATCCCTTTTTTTTGCCATGTGCTGCTGTTTTATTAATTAATTTCTTGAGTAATGCCATATCTCAATCCATCAAAAAAAAAAAATTATTAGAACCATAACATGTGTAACCCTGTTTTCTTGTTACAAAAGGATTTCATGCATGCAACAGTTTTTCAATTTTGTACCTTATTGGCTTCCTTCCCACCTCAATTACATCATGCGCCGTCCAGGAAAGGAAAGCCAGTTTAGCCAAGTTGTCAAATACATCAAATTACATCATGCACGGCATCACAGAATGTTCTTGTAACCTTTGGCAAATATTCCCCCAGAAAAAACGCGTGCGTGATTTACATGAAGAATTGGAGATCGATGGCTTGACTAATAAATGTCCAGCAGACAATGTTATGGTATTCCATTCCCATGCCTATTGACTTTGTCTCTATCCATCAAGACCAATCCATCACTTGTATTTCTTGTCTCTAAATGAACTTTCGAAAATTGGTATATAGACTCTGTCAAATAATACATAAGAAAATCCAGCTGCCCATTAATTGCATGCCACTATTCCATCTGACTGAGAATAACTTTGGTAAATTTCTAACAACGTATTCTTTTTCTTTTTTCTCCTTTTTTAATATGAAGATGGAGAATTAGAACTTGGGCCAGGAAAACTTGGCATCCGATGGACACCTATCGGAGGATACTAATTAAGAGGTTTTTAGCGTGTTTTTCCAAATTTAGGGTCTGCTTGGTATTCTATTTAAAAATTATTTTTTGTTTTCAAAAATAAAAAAATAAGTTTTAGTCAAGAAAACGTGTTTTGTAGACCATTTTTTAAAAAAATTCAAAAACATGCCTCTTTTTAAAAATGATAAAACATCATTTTTGCTTAATTTTTTTTTTTACACTTCTTTTTTTCTTAGATGTCATCATTTTTTAAATTTAAAAATTGTTTTCAAATTTCATACCAAACACGTTTTCAAATTTTAAAAATTGATTTTGAAAACTCACATTTAAAAAAATATCTTAATTTAAAAAAAAAAATTTGAGTAAGATACCAAACGGGCCCTTAGTTGTTCATATATTTCTCGTTCTTATAATAAGCACCACTTAGCTAAACTTACTCTTGTAATTCACTTGTTTATTGGGTACATGAGGTTTCCTTTTAGGGAGACTCATGTACGTAGGCAGACTTTGTAACATCTTAATCCTTCTATTACAATTACTTCAGCTTTTAAAAACAAAAAACAAAAAAAATTATGGAGAGAAATATCATTAGGCCAATAGCTAGTTCCGCGACTCCTCTTTCTCCCTTACGACCCTCCCTCTGCGTCGTCGCCTCCACATCTGCCCTCTCTCTCTCTCTCTCTCTCTCTCTCTCTCTCTCAAAACCAGATCTAGATTCAATAGAAAAGAATAATATGCAAAAATTACAGATGTAAACTTTTCGGTGGAATATTTAGTCGACACGAAGAAGATGGTCGACACGAATATTCACCTCTAGATCTGCCCTCCCAACAAGATGGTTGACACAAATTTTTGATGGTCGACACAAATCAAAATTTTGATCGACACAGTAATAAAGGATATTTTGGTCCGAAAAAATGTAAAAGAAGTAAAAATGTAAGTTCAATTTAACCATTAGATTAAGTGATCATCAGTTCAAAAGTTTATCAAATACATTATGTTCGTTTATTTATTTGATCAAAATTATATATCTTAATTAATGGTTCAAATTTGTCTAATGGTAGGAATGATATTAAAATAAAGGCCTAAAAAATAAACGTATTAGATTATTGAAATACAATATAAAGTAAACCCCACAAAAAATCTTTTAAATAAATTATTTGAAAAATTCCTTAACGAAAGCTCACTAAACATTACAAGATATTAAACATGTATTGAAAGTGGGAAAGCAAATTTACTTTGCTTCCAATGGCAAGCAAATTTTCTATCATTCCATTAACTTGTAAACCTAAAAGGGGGCAGAAAATGCATGCTATCATTTCATCAATCATACATCTAAGGAATTTTAGTTGCTCATTACATGTCACTATTTCATTAAATTTCATACTACCTTGAAACAAAAATGTCTAGCAAATTGTACCATGCGCTTCTTATAGATTCCTCTTTGGCAAATAGCTTTCCTAGGGGCCAAGCTGCAAGGAAATCTTCACAATATGCTCTTTCCCTTGCCTGTCCCTCTGGGACTGCTGCCTGGACTACTTTCCCAGCATCTACTTCTCCTAAGGAGAATATTCTCACGCAAGTCTTCGTGAAATCCATTTTTCAAATTATCTTTCCACTTTATTTACATTGATTACAATTTCTCCTGCCTGTTCTTCTCATCCTCATACCCTGCTGCCCTCCCACTCCTCCCAATTAGATATGGTTCTGGCAAGGAACCATCATAATGTATATCAAGACCCTGGTAAGATCGAGTTGCTAAAAACTCCGCACCAGATTTAGCTGTTTGTTTGACTATAGAATTAGGATTGTCGCGCAGTTGCAGAGCCTTCTCTGTCGCATTTGCTAAAGCAAGAGCTCCTTCGTTGTCTTCCTCAGTACCATTCCCTGTTTATGCAACAACGAGATGTCTACATAAATATTTTTCTTTTTTGTGGAACAAAGGAACTGTAGTCCCACAATAATTAAAAGAGTTCAAAATAAAACAAATAGGTGAATGAAGTACAGACAAAACGTTCAAATATCCCTAAACAGTTCATCAATGAAATTAGTCTTCCCAACAAATATCACAAAAGATATTTATCAATTCAATTATCTTGGTAATTATCAGTACAAATGGAACAGAACAAAGTCGCAAACAATAAAATATCCCCATTAAATTTTGTATTGTTCTTCACTTTCAACGAAAGAAGTTTGGGCAAATATAGAATCCATGCAATTCTTCATTCAACATTTACAATTAAAAAGAACCAAATTATATCCTTCTTTTACACTAACAACCAATTTAAGGGAGATAAATTAATTTATTCACCTTATTCCAATTTAGGAACTTCTTGACAAAGAGCTAATATATTGGAAATTACTTCCGATAAACGTCCTTTTAAAAGAGGGGGGGGGGGGGGTGGGGGGAAGTTTGTCCCAGTGTTCTTCATGACTGCAAAAATTTATTAATCAAAATGTAATGTTTTCTATTTTTTAAATCATGTTATCATTCCAAATTGCCACAACTACAACATTAGGAGAGAGTAAATCTACTTATCAGTTATCACTATCAGACTAGAGAGAGAGCTACCTTGCGGATCAAAATCTTCTACATATCCACCTTGTAAGAAGGAAAATCGTGCTTCTTCAGACTGGTTCCTTGATTCCACTGGAGAAGAATTAATCAAATCGCGGAATTCCATTACGTACGTTCCAGTCCACTGAGATCCTCTGGGATAAGAAAACATTGAACTTTAAGCAGGCAGGGATGAACCTCTAGAGCTAATCCATAAATCTTGTCAATGTTAATAGTAATTTGAATGCACACATTATAACAAATGATCTCATGTGAGGGTGGTTTTCATAAGACAGTAGGAAAAAAATGAACCATCGTATATACAAGCAAAAACTAAGAAAAGGCAAAACCTAAGTTTGTAACACTGAATGCAGATAAACATTAGATCATATTCTATGAGGTACCTGTTGAAAGCTAGCATGGCTTCAAAAGGAGTAATTACTGGAGCTAAATATTCTTTGCTATCCAGAAGAGCAGTTTGGGCACAAGAGACGTAAATGAAAATATCACACTGCCACAAATAAAAATCTGTTATTAAAACTTCAAATATTCTAAACCCACCATGGGCAATTGTCAAAGATTACCTCTGGAAAGTTGGCAAGTTTTGCAGGGTTTGGTCTTCCCATAACTAGAGTATAGACTTTTTTTCCAGCTCCTGCAATCAGCTCTTTCATCTGATGAATCATATTCAGGTAACCAGCTGCACCATAGTAGTGAAATTAATCAATTTCTAGGCTCTCAGTGATGCATAATTAAGAGAAAGATCTCAACATAATTAAGATTTAAAATACAGTAATATATATGCCATAATAGTATACGTTAAAATGTATGCAGACAGAAAAATGTCTGCATAAAGAAATACAAAAAAGTTTTAGCTAATAACGTTTGGTGTTTCTTTTGAAACAAGCTTTTGACTATAAAAAAAAAAATGTATGCAGACAGAAATACAATGTTTAAGCCAAAGGGATGATGCTATTAGAATCATCTTAGTGCAGAATAGAAAAAGAAAAAGAACAAACAAAAAAGAACGGAGGTTTTCATGTTCAGCTTATCATGATTGATTAGAGAATCAATTACCACATTTAGAATTGAATTTTTTTTTTTTAATAATACATTTAGAAATGAAATGGAAAAGAAAGAAGAGTAAAAAACACTGATAGGCATAGGCACACTACCAGTATAATGTGAAACCAAGCCACGATTGTTCATCAAATAGCAAACATATATTTTCCCCACCAAATCAAGTTTTCCACAATTATCATTCATAAAATAGCAAACATATGGAATCGATATTGAAAAAATAGTGAAGAACAACATTGCAATCAACACAATGTCTACTTCAGAGATTCAAGCTTCTAGAGATGGAATATACATAACATTCAAGAAAAATAAAATCTCTTTTAGCAAGCCATGCATTATAAAATCCATGCAAACTGATTACTCAATTCCAACACAGTGGATTATTCCAGAATAAAGACTAGAGGAACTACTTGGATTGAGATCATCAGACACAGTGGATTATTCCAGAATAAAGACATAAAGGATCCCAAAGAATAACACACCTACACCAAGGGTTCCAACTAAGATCCCAACAATGTTAGCATCCTTTGCTTTCTCCATTAGGTAATATCTGCACAAGACATTGCTCACACAATAAATTGTATGAAATTTCATGTAATGAATAGAGCACATAGTGTAAAGAACAAACAGTATATCATGTCACAAGGAAATTATTATGTTGTTTAAGAGCGGAAATTAGCGGAAACAGGGGTCTGATGGTCAAATGACCCAAAATGAAAACCACTATACAACAATGACTTTTTCTCTTTTTCAAAATTTAGAAAACTAAACCCTTTATGCATGGAGAAAGATCAGTATATCTTCATCTCAACCTACATATGAACCCATGCAAAAAGGGTAAAGTGGCCTTTCTCCAAACAAAGAGTTTAGCATGTCACAAATAAATTATTGTATTGTTTAAGAGCAGAGATTAGTGGAAACAAGAAGGGTTTGATGGTCAAATGACCCAAAATGAAAACCAATATGCAACAATGATTTAAAAAAAAAAAAAAAAAAAATTTATACAACTAAACCCATTTTGCACAGAAAAAGATCATTAGACCCTCATCTCAACCTATACCTTGGCCCATGCCAAAAAAGGTATAGTGGTCTTTCTCCCTGCAAAAAGAATTAGTTTTCTAAATTTTGAAAAAAAGTAAAAAGTAATTTTTGCACAGCAGTTTACTCCAAACAGGAAAGAGAAGCAAATAATACCTGCGCTTTAGAACCCTCCTTTGTTGAGTTAAGTCAGTCACCATACTGCATTCTGATGCATCATATCTGACTAAAACCAAAACCACCACAATTAAAAACAACAGTAATTAAGAGAATCTAAAGAAAATCAATCCTACTGTCACAATTTCCATATACTGGAAGCTTTAGAGAAATTTAGGGGATGTTCGGTGCTCTATTTAAAAACAGTTTTAAAATTTTATTCCATATTGCATCCATAAATATCAAGGACAAGAACAAAAAACAGTTTTCTGAAAGGATACCAAACGCACCCTTAACATTTTAAACTTGGTAATTTTACTTAGGCTCTTATCTTCTTTCCTGTAATAAATAGAGTTTCCATTAACAACTAAAAAAAAAAAAGTAAAGGAAGAATTATCATGCATAATAATAACTTATGTTCCTAGTGCCAAAGAGTGAAAAAAGGAAGAGAGAACCATAAGTGCAATTGCATAGCCTGAGTTCATTTACCAAGTAATAGTTGACAAACAGGACTTGAGGGTTTGGAGTTTGGATAAATGGCACATGAATAGCTAGACAGTTTGGTTGCCTTAGTCAAAGTAGAAGAAAGGGGAAAAGGGAGCACAAACAGCTGATTGCCTGGATGGAAAGGAAGAAATGTGTATGCACTACAGATATACTGCATGCATCATGATAAATGCATACAGAAAAGACTCCTTATTTTTTTCAAAAATGAAATCCACCAATAATGCAAGTCCAATAATCACTACGTATATGATATATCTCCACCAGCACAACTCAATTGACAAAATTTAGGTAAGGCCACATGCAAATGGAATATGAGATGCACTCGCACACACACATATCACACAACGAATTACATGAGGAAATAAGTAAATTATGTACCTATTTCACAGCCATTATATGTTAAAACAATATTTGCAAAGGCTGAGTTACTGGAACCAATCCAGAAAAGTGAGTAATCCTCCATCTTGTGTCCCTCCGGTAATTTCCAGACCAAGCCTCCAATGCTAAAAATATTACCAGCCACTGTGCCAGGACTGTTATTATCAGTAAGGTCATTGGCTGGTTGCAGGAGACCATTGGAGACTTTATGATCTTTTGATGGATACATACGTGAACACATAACATCAGCAAATTGAACTTCTGATTTGAACCCGGCCCCACCAGCCTCCATGAATGCTTCTCTTATATGCTGTATGGAATGTGAATAATCCAAGCCAAAAAGGACCTACTGATAGATTGAAAGTTAGATTGGTAACCTTACACCCAAAAAAAAATAAAAGTTGGGTCTCTTGCAGCAAAATTATGTACATAGGCAATAATCAACATTTCAATTGTTAATAACTCAATGATATATAGAGGATGATGTGGAGTGAAAAGGAGAAAGAAATTGATGGGTAGATAGGCTATTAGTTTTGCTGCAAGAGACCACCTTTATCTCGTTGCCAAAATAGAGTAATAGTACTATTTGAACAACTCTGAACATCAACTCCATCAAGTGGGAAGTTGATGAGTGGAGGGATATTGGTTTAATGTCATTTTGCCACCTTCAGCCAAAAATCAACTCACTACTCATGTCATTGGATCCAACTAGATTTTATATGTTTTCACCACCATTCTCTTCTTTTCCTTTATCTTTGCTGGGGGAAAAAAAGTTTCTCCTAATTGAAATTCATCAACAAAAAAATAATGTGGGCTACAAATCTAACAATTTGACCATTTGCTCCTTAACATCCTACTCCTCTGAGTCATGAATCTTAATTCAAATCAAGCAAGCATATCATTGATCATAACTTCCATATTTACAATCTTTCTTCCTTTCAACACACCTAGGATTTATAGCTCTTAACAGCTAGACAGAGGCCATTTGTTGCAATACTGAATTAAAGAAGTGAAAAGTGAAGATATGAAAGTTAATTATCATACCAAAACCCGCTTTCCATTCGGCAAAGCATAATCTGATAGATTTTTGACACAATCAGACACACTAATGGGAGCCTTCCCGAAAACAAAGAATGCTGGAAGCGTTGTGGTCCTGCAAAAAAGCAAAGACAAGCCATCAACAACATATATATATATATATATATATAAATCTGGTAGATTGAGTACTAAACTACTACTACTACTACTACTACTACTACTACTACTACTCACGGGCTAAGGCAGGTGTGCCCGTAATGAACAACACAATCGGCATCTACATAGGACGCTCCCACCTCGTCCACACAGCAACTACCGTACGCCGTGTCCGCCATCAAGAACAAGCCGACTTCGTCGTTTTGCTCGGGGTTGGGTTCCCGCAGTGAGCGAAGCTTGGCCCTCAGAGCACTCACAACTCGCACCGAGTACTTCAGAAGCTCGTCCGGGAACTGGGATTGATTCAATGTCTTAAAACTCTGTTAGGTTGCCAAGAAAAGGAGAAAAAAAAAAATCGAGGAAAAGAAGGCTTGAGAAGAAAATATCGTACCTGTAAAGCGACTCTGGTGAAGTTGTTGCTGTGAATGAACTCGGCCGTAGGGGCAACTTCGTAATTTGATTCAAAATCCATGGCCGAATAAGTTATGGACTGTGGGAGTGACTCTGTCTGACTGTGAGAAACGGAAGAAGGCAGAAGAAGAACCGGGATGGAAGGATTGAAGAGGAGGAACTCAAGGAGGTGGGCTGCTGGCCTGTTGGCTTCCCGGGTGTGAACACAATGTTGGGGGCTTTTTTTTCTCTTATGGGCTAATAATTAGCGACCCTAAAAAATAAAAAAAAGTGCTGCTATTCTCACACTTTTTTTTTTTTACACACAATTTCCTCATTTTTTTTCATTTTACACCATTACACTTCTTCCATAATTAAAATTTCTCGTACACACACTCTTCTTAATTACCATAATATCTCTATTTTATTTATTTATTTAAAAAAAAAACCATCCAACACACACCCAGCCCCTCAACCTCCATCATCGGCCACCTCCCCCCTTCACCCGATCCACCAGCCCCTCCCCTCTCTCTCTCTTTCTCTCTCCCCGAGAAAGAATGAGGGGATGAGGGTGGGCGTAGCCCAAAATCCTGGAACTAAATCATAATATAAACGTAGACAAACCATCAATCGATTGATATAATTGAAATGTATATATAAAGAATTTTTTTTCCTTATTTGATTATTTTCTATTTTTTGGGTTGATGCATGTTTATTAAATTAATATAATTTAAATCCCACAATTAATTTTAGAATAATATGATAATATTAGGATATGATAATATGCTAATATTATATAATTAAGATAATATAAAACTAGGATAATATTATGATAATATTAGGATAATATTATGATTTAAATATTATTAATTTTAGAATAATATTAGACCATTTTTAAATTTAAAACATTTAGACAATATTTTTGGACTTTAGTCAAAAATTAAAAAGCATTAAGGTATTAGTCTAAAAGAGGAAGGAAAATTAGACCGGCCTATAAATGGCTCTTCTATTTTTTAGTTTGATTTATTAAAATCAAAATCAAAATCTAGCCTTTAGTGTGGAAGGCCTTAGAGGTCAAAATTTGGAGCTCGCTCTTCATTTTGTCAGTATTTTGTGATTTATTTTGTATAAATCTCTTCAAATAATAGATTTCTTCAACTTTTGGTTGGTTTCTTCAATTGGATGAATTTCTATATTATTAATATTAGATGATTAATATTAGTTATTCCTTATTATTATTAGATGATTAATATTGTGTAAACCCAAATAATTCCTTTAAAATATGAGCCCAAACCACAAAACAGAAACTTAGCCCAACACCCAATAATCGATTAATAAGGCCCAATAGAAGTCCAAACCCAACGCCCTGCCTCCTGCCTCCCAAATAAGATGTTTTGCCCATTACAAACAGAGGGCATCGTCTCTGCCATTTCGCACACAGACCAGACGCGCGCAATAGAGAGAGAGAGAAAGAGGGAGAGAGATTGAGAGAGAGAGAGACAGAGAGAGAGAGAGACAGAGAGAGAAAGAGAGAGGAGAAGACTCACAGTCACAAGCTCGCAGCTGCTGATTGAAGCCTTGAAGGGGTTCCTGCTCAAAGTTTGGGTGCCGACACTCTCATAAATTGCTCAAAGGCGCTCTTCAGTAACCCTTCATAGACATTTCTGGTTTGTTAATGAAAATTGCTCAAAACATTGAAATTGGAGAAGACTAAGATGTTTGTCAATTCTGGAAACTCTATTCATTGCAAGTTCTCCTTATCAGGAATTAATCAGGTGAGAGTAACTGAGCTACCTTGTTCATACTTCGTCAAGTTGCCTTCAGAGGCCACCTTATTCTACTTGTGTATTTAATCTGACTCCTTGGATTACTCATTGGGTCAAGGCAACTGAAGCAGCTTTATCATTTGGGTTTGACTTCTCGGGTTGCAGAACGTCTCTCTTGTTGAAGGTAACAGATTTTGTTTGGTGTCCTCTTTCATTGTTAAGGCAAGCACAGGAAAAATTGTTATATGTTCACCACTTGGGTTTCTAAAATTTGGAAATTTTCATTTAACAGTCTTCATCACTCTCTCTCTTTCTCTTTCCCCAGAGAAATTCCTTGCATTACATGGTGGCTATAAATATGTTCCATGTCAAGTGCTCTCACAAGCAAAGTAGACAACCTCGAACTAGTTTAGAGGCAATTGAGAAGTGGGTTCTCTCTCTTGCTTTATAATATAATCTTTGATTTTCATGTTCAGTTCAATTACTTAAAATACTTCATCATTGAAATGCGTGACTGTGTTTTGTTTCAGTATAAACTGGTAGCTATAGCTATTTCTGAACTGTTATTTATTTAGATATTGATCTTTGGGTTTTCATAATGCTTCAACAAGATGTTTTTTGCATGAAATGTAGGAAAATAATCAAGAAGGGGGGAAAGAAAGAGCACCACTTATGGCAGAAAAAAGACTCAGCTGCTTCTGGGCAAAAGGCACTCAATCTTGTTAGAATTGTTAGTTTTTTGCCATTTCTTGAGTTCATATTCATCCTTTTTTCTCTTTCAAGCTTTATAACCTTCTTAAACATGTTTTTTGTTTGCATGGAATGTAATAGCATGTTTTCTAACAGTTCCAAACAAAGATCATAGGTTCTCAATTCTGTTCCTATTCTGTTTTTCCTCATTATCATGGAAATGACAGGTTTCTGATCTTCCTAATGAGAAAGAGGCTGTTTATAGAGCATTAGATAAATGGACAACTTGGGAGACAGAGTTCCCATTGATTGCAGCGGCTAAGGCTTTAAAAATTCTAAGGAAGAGGAATCAATGGGTGCGTGTAATTCAGGTACGACACTTGCAGATTGTTCTTTGTATCGTTTAAAATTTGTACTGCTATAATTTAGATACAAATTGATCTTAATGACTTCCGTTGTTCAATTAATTTTGTAGATAATTCAAGTAGGTGTGAACAAACATGTGGAGTTTTCACTTTCGAAACATCTGTATGGCATCATTGCATGTGTTGCTCAAATTATTCTGATTCAATTTGAGACCTAATGTACATGACTCCCAATATGGTGTCATTGCATGTGGCATACAAATTAGTCTAGTCCAATTTGCGACCTAAACGCTTTAAGGCATGAATTTGCAAAAATCCACTTCACCTGAAACTACAGAGGATGACTTGACATTTAGATATTCTTCAAGGTGGCTTCATATCATTAATTTTTGCCATTCCAAGCCTTATCAGGACTTTTTTCAGTTAACTAGCCTGATTAGTTGCTGGATCTTCTCATTTTTTATTGTTCTTATGGCTTTAGAGATTAAAAGTTGAATATTAACAGGTTAACTTGTTTGGTTTGTAGAAGCTTAAGTCAATGGTTTATGGACATGGAGAAAATGGTTTATCTTGTATAAAGCCCCATTATAGGTTGTGTGAGAGTGACAATTGTTGGATGTTTTAAAATCTTATTGGTAGCTAATCCTTAGTGCTGGTCAGGTGGCAAAGTGGATGTTGAGCAAAGGTCAAGGAGCAACAATGGGAACTTATGACACCCTTCTACTGGCATTTGATATGGATCAGAGGGTAGATGAGGCTGAATCACTGTGGAACATGATTCTGCATACACATACACGCTCTATCTCAAAGCGGCTATTTTCTAGGATGATCTCTGTGTATGATCACCATAACATGCAAAATAAGATAATAGAGGTAATGCGCAATGCCATCCCACAAGCACTTGGACATTTCTGCCTTCTTTACATGATACATTGTACAGTTCTGGAACTACTGTAATGAATTAAGATGAATAAGAAATATTGTTTTATTTTTTTCTCAGGTATTTGCAGATATGGAGGAGTTGGGTGTAAGACCGGATGAAGATACTGTCATGAGAGTGGCACGTGCTTTTCAGGAACTAGGCCAGGAAGAGAAGAAAAAACTTGTTTTGAGAAAATATCAGTGTAAATGGAAGTATATCCACTTTAAGGGTGAAAGGGTTAGAGTGAGAACTAATGCATGGGATGAAGATAACAGCTTATCGAATTGAAATTGGATTTTCTTGCATTGAGGATGCACAATCCGATTGTCATTTCAGTTCCGTGTTAAAACTTGCTTACTGAGGAAAAGCATTACGAAAGTTGTGGCTTTTGCAGCAAGGGAATTACTTGGGTACTGTGGTTCTATGTGGACCAATGAAATTAAGCCATGTGATTGTTTTAAAATTGATAAAATATGTTGCCAAACACTCCCACTATTCAACCCAGCAGTTCCATCACCACCCACCCCTACTCATTCAACCTAGCAGCCCACCCCCTACCATCTGTTAAGATATTGAAAACTGATTGCCACAAGCGTAGCTACTTTATTCAACTAAAGAGATATATATACAAGCTTGAGACCACAGCCAACAGTTGCAACAATAAAGGAGAAAGATCAGGAGTCGAAACTGATCCTAACTGAAAGTGATCAATCCAAACAGAAGGGATTTCAACTAAATTCAAAAACGAAATTCAAAGAATGAAGATAACACAGTTATTCTGCTAACATGCCCCCTCAAGATTGGCCACGGGAAGACAGGCCAATCTTGGATTTGAGTGATTTAAACCGTGAATAGGAGAGAGCCTTGGTGAGGGCATCTGCAAGTTGGTCAGCAGAGGCAACATGGGCCACACGGAGGGCACCAGTTTGGACCTTGTTCCGTATGAAATTGAAGTCAACAGCCACATGCTTCATACGAGAATGGAAGACAGGATTGGAGCATAACTGAGTTGCACCTACGTTGTCACAATAAATGACTGGAGCTTGGGGAAGTGACAACCCAAGCTCACTGAGAAGAGAGCACACCCAAGAGAGTTCAGCAGCAGTATCAGCCACGGCGCGATACTCTGCTTCTGTAGAGGACCTGGCGATGGTGGGTTGTTTTTTTGAACTCCAGGAAATCGGATTGCGGCCGAGGTAAACTATGTAAGCACTGGTGGAGGAGAAATCATCCTTGTCTCCAGCTCAATCCGCATCAGAGAAGGCATGTAAAGGGCCAGGTGAGTCACGGTACAGAAGAAGGCCATCATTCAATGTACCACGTAAATACCGAAGAATTCGCTTTACCAAGGCCCAATGAGCATCTGTAGGTTGATGCATGAACTGAGATAGCTTGTTGACTGCAAAAGAGATTTCAGGACGGGTAAGAGACAAGTACTGGAGGCTGCCAACAGTTGCTCAGTACTCAGTAGGATTAGAAAGAATAGTGCCAGATTTTAGCACAAGGGCAGCACCAGTGGGCAGAGGTGTCAGAGTCGGTTTGGCCTCCATCATGTTGGTGCGCTGAAGAACATCGAGAATGTACCGCCGTTGAGACAACAATACGCCTTAAGGGTGTGGTGTAACCTCCACACCAAGAAAGTATGAAAGGAGTCCTAAATCCTTGAGCGAGAACCTAGTAGCTAGACAATCAACAAACTGATTAATCAAAGGATTATAGTTGCCAGTGAGTATGATGTCATCAACATAAACCAAGAGATAGAGAAGAGCAGAGCCAGAACGATAAATAAACAAGGACGTGTCAGCAAAGGAATTTGTAAACCCATATTGGAGAAGGAAGGTCCGCAGCTCGTGGTACCATGCCCGTGGGGCCTGTTTAAGGCCATAGATCGCTTTGCGTAACTTGCACACATATTGGGGATTGTCAGAATCAACGAATCCTTGAGGTTGGGTCATGTATACAGCTTCAGACAAGTGCCCTTGGAGGAAGGCATTATTAATGTCCAATTGACGGAGAGACCATCCATTACTTACGGCAAGGCTGAGGACGAGACGAACGGTGGTGGGTTTGACTACTGGGCTGAATGTCTCGTGGTAGTCAAGTCCCGGTCGTTGGTGAAAGCCCTTTGCAACAAGACGTGCTTTATACCTGTGAACAGAACCATCAGAGTGTTTTTTAATGCGAAAAATCCACTTGCAGCCTACAATATTAGTAGCACAGTTAGGGGGTACAAGCTCCCATGTCCCATTTTTAACTAAGGCATCATACTCTTCGGACATGGCTTGACGCCACCGATGATCTTTGAGGGCCTGGGTTACAGAGGTGGGTTCAATATTTGTGAGCTGGGAGGGGTGCAGGTGGGTGTGAAGATTGAGTTTTTGCACTGGCTTGTGAATGTTGTTCTTGGCACGGGTGGTCATTTGATGCTGGCTGGGGACAGGCGGTGCAGTTAGTATCGTTGGGTTTGGTGCGGGCTGTAATGCTTGTGGCTGTGATGATGGGGCTGGGGGTGGAGGAGAAGTGTTTGATGGTTGTTGTAAGGTAGTTGGGGGAGTTGGGATTGGTGGGTTTGGTGCGGGCTGGAATGCTTGTGGCTGTGGTGATGTAGTGGACGAGCGGTGGAGGGGTGGAGCATCTTCTTGCGGTGGCTGGTCTGTAGAGCGGCCTGCAGATGGGGGTATGAGTGGCACACCTGGTGGAGTGGAATAAGAAATGGGAAGAGTAGGAGGGATCCATGTATCGACTGTGGTGACAGGAGGACGCGACAACTGTGGAAGTTGTGTGGTATAGGGAAACACGGTTTCAACAAATTGGACATGTCGAGAGACAAAGATTTTTGATGTGGATGGGTCAAGGCATAAGTAGGCACTTTGAGAGAGGGAGTAGCCTAGGAAGATGCACTGTTTAGAGCGAGGTTCTAATTTATGAGAGAAGTACAGACGTAACCACGGATAACAAAGACATCCAAAGACTCTTAGTTTAGAGTAATTAGGAGGATGGTGAAAAATAAGTTCATAGGGGGATGAGAGTTTGAGTGTGGTTGTTGGCATTCTATTGATGAGGTAAACAGCACAAGCAAAGGCATGAGACCAAAACTTAGTGGGTAGTGATGCGTGAGAGAGTAACGAGAGTGCTGTTTCGACAATATGGCGATGACGACGTTCAGAGTAGCCATTATGTTCGGGTGTATGGGGTGGGGTGGTGAGATGAGAGATGCCATGCGTTGCAAGATAATCTTTGAGGGCTATGTATTCACCTCCATTATCTGAGTATAATGTTCCAATTTTAAGTTTAAAATAATTTTCTACAATGGCCTTGAACCTAATAAAAGTTTGTTTAACTTCAGATTTGTGTTTGAGTGGATAAAACCAAATGTATTTGGTGAAATGATCCACAAATATAACATAATATTTGAAGTTATCATGAGACAAAACAGGTGAGGTCCAAACATCAGAGAAAATTATTTGTAGTGGTTGATGAGAAATGAGAGATGAAGTGGAGAAAGGTAATTTATGACTTTTATTGCATTGACAAGCATCACAAAAAAATTCTTTAGAAAGTGGAGAAGACAAGCATAGATTAAAACGTGACACAGTGGCGTGTAAAATTGAATAGGCAGGGTGACCTAAGCGATGGTGCCAGCGGGAGGTGGTGTTTTTGACTGTGGAGAGGATTAGAGGAGGAGAGGTCTGTTGATGGGATGGTTGCCATTCATACACGCCATCTTTAGTTTTGCATGTTGCTAGAACAGCCCCCGTTTGAAGATCCTTCACAAAAAAGGTAGATGGTAAGAATTCAACAGAGACATGATTAGTGATGCAAAATTGGGAAATGGAAATTAGATTAGTTTTCATGTGAGGAACGCAGAGAACATCTTGTAAGGTAAAGGATTTAGTTGGGGTGAGAAGAGAAGTGGAACCAGTGTGGGTGATTGATAGACCCGTGCCATCACCGATCATGACGTCATCAGAGCCATCATATGGAGCATGAAGAGATAGGTTGCTGAGGTCCGAGGTGACATGGTGAGAAGCACCACTGTCAAGTAGCCAAGAGGGATTCTGAGAGGCGACATTGGTTGTGAAATGAGCTCGGGGCTGCCATGGTGTGGTGGAGTGATGAGGTGGTGCAGATGACCCTTGTGGGGAAGACTGAATTGGAACCATTTGATAGGAAGGACATCGCTTGGCTGTATGACCTTGAGTTCCACAGACTTGGCAGTAGCCAAGATATGGGCGGGGAGAGGTGCGGTTGCCGCGTGGAGCGTTGTGGTTAAATGAAGGGGCGGGTGGACGACCATTGTTGGAGGAAGAAGATCACCAGGACTGATTATTGTTGTTGGAAGGACGCCAGTGGCTTGATTGAGGGGAGCGTGGAGGAATGCTGTTTCGGTTTGTTGGAAAAGCAGTAGGTGTAAAGTGCACATCTGTTTTGTGTTTGTCCTGGAGCGATGCTTCGAATATGAGTAGTTTCTCGTGCAACTCATCAAATGTGATGGTAGTGTCACGGGCTTGGACGGCACGTACTAACTCTTTGTAGTCATCACCAAGTTCTCTAGGATTTTTTCAGTGATGTCTTCATCAGCCATGGGAGCACCAAGGATAGCGAGTTCATCTGCACGAGCTTTAACAGCTTGAAGGAAGTCAGTGATACTGAGAGTTCCTTTGGTGAAGTTTTTGAGGGAAGTTTTGATTTGCTTGAGACGTCCACGGGTTGGCTTGGCATAGGTATTTGCCAAAATGGTCCAGGCTTCTTTTGAGGTTGTGGCTCTAGCAACAAAGGAAATAATTGTTGGAGAAAGAGAGCCAATGAGAGCATTGAGGATGAATTGATCCTGTCTAATCCAAAGAGTATAGGCTGGATTGGGGGTGATGATGTTGTTGTTGGTTACGGTTGATGGTGGACACGGTTTGGACCCATCTATGTATCCCAATAGATCATACCCAATAAAGAGAGTATGAAACTGAAGTTTCCAGGATACATAGTTGTTATTATTAAGCTTGAGTGGAGCTTGGGCAGCAGCGTTTATGGTAATGAGATGATGTTCATTGACTCGAATGGTGTTGGTGTTTCCTGTATGGACTGGATTCATTGGGGGATTTTGAGTTTCCATTGAGATGGTGAGATAGGGGAAAAAAAAAAAAAAAACTCTTGGTGAAAGAGATAGGATCAGAGCTCTGATACCATGTTAAGATATTGAAAACTGATTGCCACAAGCGTAGCTACTTTATTCAACTAAAGAGATATATATACAAGCTTGAGACCACAGCCAACAGTTGCAACAATAAAGGAGAAAGATCAGGAGTCGAAACTGATCCTAACTGAAAGTGATCAATCCAAACAGAAGGGATTTCAACTAAATTCAAAAACGAAATTCAAAGAATGAAGATAACACAGTTATTCTGCTAACACCATCTTCATTGTCAGAGTTCCCCACCGGCGACCCTCCACCACCTGAGACCTCCCTCTCTTTGTAAAAAGATTTGGATTTTTTTTTTTCACTGAGATATATTATTTTGTGTTGGATTTTTGGAAACCCTTTTGGTTTGATTGAAGGGACATGGGATGATATTGGGTTTTTGGTTGTGATTTTGGGTTGTAGAGTTACAGATTTTTGGTATTATTAGATATCCTATTGCATAAGAGAGAGGAAAACAGAGGTAGAAAGATGAGGGAGGGAGTTCCGGCGGTTGCACGGTGGTGGATGTTGCTGGCGCCGGCGCTGAGGGTGGAGGTTGCCCGTGTTGGAGCCTCCATGGTGAAGATGGGTGGTGGTGTGACTGCTGGGTTGGTTGGGTGGCCGGGGGTTGCTAGGGTGTTTGGTTGCATGTTTTAGAAAGATAAAAGCATGTTTGGTTATAAATTTAAGAGCAATACATGGCTCAATTTTATTGGTTCATATAGAGCCTCAGTACAAGCAGGTACTCAAACCTTCAGTAGCCAATTCATTCCCTTGCAGCAATGATGTGATCAGCTAGAACTCCTTTTGCTGAGTAAAACACCAAAGGACCACTGTTCTATGAATTTAAATCTAGTCCACGACGAGTGGTATCTCCATATATGGAGATACATGATATTTTCTCCATTTCTTTTGCCATAGATGAAGATACGTACAGATATAGGGTAAGATAATTCTTCTGTTGTATGATATGGGGGTTCTGTATGCATCGATCCATTGGATTAAATCAACAGATCGATTTATTAAAAATTCAATGAAATTTTTTATTAAAAAACTCACAGTACATCATAGCAGAAGCACAAGGATCGATCGATGTACTACGTATCCCTACTACAAGCTCTGATAGTCTGATACAATTACTATGATAACAATCTTGATTTTGCAGACAAAATAAAAAGAAAATTGCATGGAGAGGAAATCAAAACGAAAAGAGAAAAGAGGAATTCTCTGTACGTACGTATTACTGATCCTGTTTGGATAGCTTAACCAGCTGTATTAACAAACTAACAAACAGATCCTTGTTGACTTGGACAATCTGACTGTGGACAAAACTAACTCTTGCTGACTTGGACTGATGATTAAGCTTAATACCTTTTTTTTTGGCCACTAAGCTTAATGATACCTTAATCCTTAACAGAAGCCTGAATGTACAATTGTACATGCATGTATAATGTAGTTAGGTGGACCGTGGAGCCTGCTTGCCCAGCGTTTTAGAATAAAAACACTAATTATAGTTAGCTTTTCATCTTCTCTATGAAGAAATTAAATAAACAGTCCCGTTTGAAATAATAATTCACTTCTTGAACAATGAACAGTCACAATTAATTTTAGTTGGTTAAGCAGTCTACGTACTACAGCGTTTTAGAATAAAAAAACTAATTATAGTTAGCTTTTCATCTTCTCTATGGAGAAATTAAATATACATTCCCGTTTGAAATAATTCACTTCTTGAAGAATTTAGTAGCCTCAATGCTGAAGCTGATGATCGATGGACCTTCTTCACGTTCTGGTGAAGATGATGGAATTCCGGAAGAAGATATAAAAATAAGTGCGTGGGCTTGGACAATATTGATCTCACTGAAAAATTGAGAGACCTTTGCTTTCTAGTAGAAGGGTTTCATCACTTGCTCGACATAATTTGTTGAATCCATTTTATGTTGTTGATGTTGTCACTGTGGCCGTTGATGTCTACCGTAAGAACCCGCAGATGACGGTTGCGGAATTAAGGAATGAGTGTGCGTTAATATTCAAGAATTTGCCGGCGGAAGACCAGAGAAAGACTGCGGCTTTTGTTTATGTTTTCTTAATGTTCTTCTTTTCAGCTAGAAAATGAATGTTATTTTAGAAGTGATCTCAAATCTGGTTGCTATGCTTGGTATCTTTCTACTTTCTCACCTCATCTCTTTCTTTTCACCTCGATCGCATTTTTTACACAAAACAAATTTCATGAAAATTTCAGCCAATTTTGTTAGATTTTGATAGTTTACATTTATTTTAAAATTCATTAAAATTGAGTTGGGAACACCCCCTTAATAATGGGCCTAATCTATTAATTTATAGTCAATGAGTTAAGTCTTATAAAACATAAGGGTCTTTATCTAAATAACCCTTTAAAAATTTAAACCATGGAACAAAAACATTAAAAATGTCCATCACAACCAAAATCCTACTATATATAGTACAAAAGTTTAAAGTTTTGGTTAAATCTCTCATATATTTGGAAAGTTAGCTTTCACTAGTTTTGTTGTCGTATAGACTATATAGTAATGATACCAAAGTTTGTAGTAGAAAAAGTTCTGGAAAAAGCCTAAAGAATCATTTGGGATGAGTGATATATTTAAGTTCAAATAATTTACGCTTGGTCTTGGAAGCAGTAGAATTTATAAGTACCTGCACGAAACTGTTGAGCTTCCTTAGAAAAAGAAAAAAGAACAAAAAAAAAAAAATGTTTATGTATTTAGCTGGATCCTCGATCTTTGCCCAGCGTTTCAGCTTCCCCAGTCCACCAAATAAAAACATTAATTATTAATTAGCTGTACCTAGCAACCATTAGCTCGATCCTCTTTGCAGTCTCGAGAAACTAAACTACAATAATAATACGAAATGAACCAAAATAATTAATTCACTCCTTGAACACTGAACAGCAACAATTAATTTAGTTAGTTAAACAGTCCTGCTATATAATTAATTGCATGCCATGGCTATATATACAAACACACACAGGTACAAACGTATGTTTGCAAGTTGAAGAATTACGTAGCTTCAAAAAGGAGTTCTGTTGGTGATAAGATGAAGAGCTTTCTTGCTTCAATTAGAGAATTTGGAAAGAAGATGACAAACAAGTGCGTGGGGGTTGCTTGCAAGTTGAAGAATTACGTAGCTTCAAAGCTGAAGCAGTTTCTGAGCATTGTTGGTGATAAGTTGAAGAGCTTTCTTGCTCCAATGAGAGAATTTGGAAAGAAGATAAAAAACAAGTGCGTGGGGCTGTTTGTTAAGAGTGGAAAATTGAGTGAGCTTTGTTGTCTAGTAGTTAGGTTGCTGGACTTGCTTTGCTTAGTCGATAAGATATTGGTCAAGCCAGGCTCTGTGGTTGGTGTTGTCACTAAAGCTTTTGTTCTCTATGGGAAGGTGGTTGTGAGGATTGTGATGGTGATATGCATGTGTATGGTTTGATCAAAAGCAATTTTGGCTTTTTAATAATTAGTAAGATGAGTTAATTTAGGCCAGTTGGTTGAGTTGTCATTGAAATATTTTGTCTCTCTTGGCTTTCTTTTTTTGGGACTTTTGGGGTACCTGCGTTGCTAAACATGCAGCCTCAGCTATCATGTCTGGTGAGTGATATGAGTAATTTCATGTTCTTGCTGAAAATTCCTCTTTGATATTCTTCAATTTCATTTTTCTCCATCTTTCTTCGATATTATGCATGTGATGTTATCACCTTATCAGACAGCACGTTTCTATGCAAATTGTGAGTTTTAATTAAGCAGATCAAGGTTTGTGCTGTAACTTGAAGCCAGCGTTCTTTTTTCGGGATGAAATATGACTGCAATATTTTTTAGTTTTTTGTTAGTTACAAGGAAAGCCAAAAGGTGTGGGGATCCAATTCGAACATTGGCTACATCGTTGTAAGAGTAGATTGATGCTCTCAACTACTAGAGTTAGAATGACTCACTACCACAATTTTGGCCAAAGGCCTCCAATGAAGGCAACTAAAGTTGGGGGCGTGCCAATTGCTAAGGACGGTGTTCACTAATAATTAACATTAGTGGCCACATTAATATGTCAGAAAGCAACAGTGAATTCATATCCAACCTTTGCTTCTGATTAGTTGATAACACAGTGGCAGCCCATTAATTTAAAGTAATAAAAGGGGGTCCATTCATTTAGGGACTAAAAAAGGGAGTTAAAAAGGGCGTTCAATGTTTTGTCTGGTTGCTCCTACTTGCTAAACCAAGATACTGGGGTTCCCTTGTGGCAGCATCTCTTTCTTCCCACCCCCAACCCAAACGGGATCCAGCATCGGTGGGTGTCAATGGTCATGCCTGAAAGTGCCGATCGGCTCAAATCCCCAAATTAAGGGGTTGCTCCTCCTCCAGTCACCATCGGAAAGTGGGTTCCCTTTGGGTTGGTTATCGCCCAATAACTGGGGTTCCATCCTACTACTGATGGTGCATCGATGGATGGGGGAAATTCATGGGTTTTTTTGCTTCTATGGCTACAGTGATTCATGTTAGTGGCACCTGGACCTAGGTTTTTTCAGAAATTGTGGTTCCTCTTTGTGCTTCGGCTGTGCGTGAATGAGCTTGCACCTGCTACCCAAACCAGAGGGGTCAGCTTTATTCCGTATAATTTAGTTTTGCGTTGGTCCGACTGTGGAAGTTCTGAAGCTTCCAACAATCGGGTAAACGATATTTGCAAAATATGATAATCAGTAATGATACAATTTCCAAGTCTTGCTCTCCTACCAACAAGCTTATTCTTTGTCGTTATATTAAGACTTTAAATGACATAACTGTCTCTTGTGTTAAGCTTGCAGTAGATCATACATGGTTTGAATGTATTAGTTGTGTTGAGGATAATGATGTAAAATGTGCAAATTGCTGGAGGTTTATGTAGGAACGGACCTCAATTAGGAGGTCTGGGCCTCAGGGTTTTGTGTGCGTCATGGAGGTCAGGTCCTGAAGGTGGAAGTTCGTTCCTCTGATTCATGTATTTGCTGAATCAGAGGCGTGTCTGTATTTTCAGTGATTGTGGTTATTAGTTCTTCTAGTTAGTCTATACACTATAGGTGCTCTTACCCCATTTTGTTGTTTTGTTAGAGATTTAGTTAGTTGGTTTCAATATTCAGTTAGCAGTCAATATATAGCTTATCATTCAAGGTTCGTGTACTCATTCACTCATTCACTCATTCACTCATTCAAGCAATATAGTTCAGTTTATTCTAAATTGATTCCTTTCATTTTCTCTCTATTATTCTATACTCTTTTGTTGCTTGGTTCTGAGATCAGGTTGGTGTTGGTGTTTATTTTGAAGGAGTAAATTTGGATTTCTTCATTGCGGTGGTCTTTTACCCTTCCTTCCCTTTTACTAACAAAAATACCGGGACTCCCAAGGATTAAACTCAACTGTACCAGCAACTCATAAATCATAGAGTGACCAACTTTTACCACTCCAAACAATAATAGTTAAATGTCATGGATAATCTATATAGTAGACATTCTATAAAGACTTGAGAGCTAAGCCACTCTTATTAATTACACCCCTGCATATTTACTAACAGGCCTTGGAAAACACGTGAAAAAAAAAAATTCCTTGTTAATCTAGAGAATCATATACACCAGTGGTCTCTTTGGGAATCAAAGAGAACTTGATATCGAATATTATCATTATAAAAAAACCAATGTCCAAGAATTGGTGGCCACTTTGTGATGTTCAAATCAACATAAGTGTCAAAAATGCAGGGAGGTCCGCCCCAATCAATGTGTTCTACATTGGATAGTAATACATAATGCAATAATAGTACATCTATCCTGATTTGTAACCATTTAATTTTCAGATTGGTGGAATAAATCAGTCACAAGTAGCTTTAAGAAATAATGGGTGAGAACTAACCTTCAAATCCCTGCTAGTTCATTACTGTAGCATAACCAGTTGGTCCAATACTCTCTAAATCCAACACTAATGCATAACCACTACTTGGATCATGAAATCAGAATTATGTTAAAAAGTCTGATTAGCATAGAAATTTGAGGGTGGGAAAGACACAAAGTAGTCATCCTTTAACACTTAAAAAATTTGGTTTACTGTTGTCGAAAACTGAGGATTAATAATTTCACAACAAGATTGCATATACAACTTATGGGACCTGAATGCAGTTCAAAAATAAAGTGCATTTATAAAGAGTACATATGCTGAACCTCTTTTGTTTTGACTCTTTGATAGTCCAAGAATATTCCAGTTCAGCTATTCACCCTTTGATTTCTTGAAGGAGCCTTTAGTTTTATTTGGGAATGACAGCTGGTCACCTTGGCGAGTTTAAGGGGATTTATTCAGACTGTTTTCTTTTCTGATCTCCATTAGGCTGACAGTTTGATTTATCAATATTTGACAACCTTTGAACGTCCATTGAATACCCATTTTCTCTAAGACCTTTTTTCATTGCCAATTTAAAAAGTGACCTCTTTTTAATTACTGGTCTTGTGAGTGTTGTCGAAAAAAGTCTACTTGATTGATACACATATATCATTTGATGGATTTGTTGGATGAAAATTATTATAAATTAGCTAAACAATTTATAATGTACACCCTGTCAATTTTACCATTACTCCTAATTTATTCCAACTGACAACAATATATTTGCACTTCATTTTCAGGAACGCTACAGGCCAAGTGGTGATTTGGTGTACAATGATCTAACTCATAATGGGGCAGATTAGAGGTGGATAGACTGATTTTATACTCCAGGCGTGCTAGAGTGTATCAACCAGGGATTGTACGTGCTTCATAACTCATCGAGTTCTTCATTCAGGTTTATCAATGATTAATAAGGGTTGGGTCAAGCTTCACCGCTTGAGCAATGATTATCAGACTCACCTCACGGATTTCCTAGATACTTGTTTCCTAAACCATTCAGTTGACAACAAAGTTAAATGTCCTTGTCGATTATGCTACAATCAATATTGGAGATCCAGAGCTGAAATTCAGGAACATCTTACAATTAAAGGGATGGATCCCCGGTACATGGATTTGCCATGGATCAATCATGGCGAGGCGATCTCGAACCCAACTTTGGCAGAACTCCCCAATGACATTGGTGTGATGGACCATGACACAAATGCATCTGACATGCACTGTCTGCTTGGTGATCTGTTTCCTTCAACAATCCCCCACGAAGCGGGAGAAGACAGTGGAACAACACCTCTAAATCCCGCTGGTTGCACTCCTCAAGCCGAACAGTTCTATAAGTTTGTGGAGGATGCTGATGCCCCTTTATATCCAGGTTGTGATCGCATTAAAAAGCTAGAGTTCATCGTTGCTCTTTATCATATCAAATGTTTGCACGGTTGGACCGACAAGTCTGTTTCCGACCTTCTTACTTTGCTCAAGAGATCCTTCCCAATAGGAGAAACGCTCCCTCCCTCATTTTATCATACCCGAAAATTGATCGGTAAGCTTGGATTGACTTATGAAAAGATTGATGCATGTCGACATGATTGTATGCTTTTTTAGAAGGATCATAGTAATGATGTCGCATGCAGTGTATGTGGGGCAGACCGGTACACCAGTTAGGGTAGTGGAAGTGGTCATAATGTTGCTGCTAAGGTTTTGAGGTACTTTCCACTTGCTCCTCGACTTCAACGGTTGTATATGTCTAGGCACACTGCTGAGCATATGACTTGGCATGCTTCTAAGCGTGTGAAAGATGGTGTCATGAGGCATCTGGCTGACTCTCCAGCTTGGACTGAGTTGGACAATCGAAACCCCCACTTTGCCATGGAACCAAGAAATGTCAGAATCGGTCTAGCAAGCGATGGTTTTAATCCCTTTGGACACATGAGCAGCCAACACAGCACGTGGCCTGTGGTTATTACAGTCTACAATTTGCCCCCCTGGATGTGCATGAAGCAGCCATATTTGTTCCTATCTCTGCTTATTCCTGGTCCTAAGGCACCAGGAAATGACATAGACATTTACTTGGAACCCCTAGTTGATGAGTTACGCCTCTTGTGGTCCGAGGGTGTACGTACTTATGATATTGCAAGTGACCAATCATTCACCATGTGGGTAGCTTTGCTATGGACAATCAATGACTTTCCAGCATATGCTAATTTGTCCGGATGGAGCACGAAAGGAAAATTTGCTTGTCCACAATGCACCCATGATACAGAATCCCAATACTTGCGTCGGGGTCACAAGCATTGCTATTTAGGTCACCGGAGATTTCTTCCAATTAACCACCGGTTCCGGAGGGAGAAGAGTGCTTTCAATGGTTATGTTGAGAGACAGACAGTCCCTATGCCCTTAAGTGGGTCTGCCTGTTTGCAACAGCTGAGCACCCTAAGATTCAAATTTGGCAAACGTCGGTCCAAGCCACTTGTGAGGGTGCGCACCAGTACAGGTGACTTGATAGAGTACACTGGTCCGTGGAAGAAACAATCTGTTTTCTTCTCTTTACCGTACTGGGAGTTCAATCTTCTTCGTCATAACTTGGACGTCATGCATATCGAGAAGAATGTGTGCGACAATCTGGTTGGTACGCTTCTAGGACTCGAAGGTAAAAACAAAGATGGCATGAATGCAAGGGCTGATTTGGAATTGCTAAATTGAAAACCTACCCTTCACCCCATAAGACGTGGGAGTAAAACATACTTACCTCCTGCGGCTTTCACCCTTAGCAACATAGAGAAGGTCATGATATGCAGGTGTTAAAAAGCTTGAAAATTCCTGATGGCTATTCATCAAACCTTTCGAGGTGTATCAATGTACAGGAGAAAAAAATCCATGGTTTGAAGAGTCACGATTGTCACGTGCTTCTACAACATTTATTTCCGTTAGCTATACACAGGGTTCTTCCTAATCACTTCCATTTTCCTTGAGCTATGCAACTTTTTCAAGAATATTTGCAACAAAACGTCCACCTCGCAAGCATTCCTCAACTTGAACCCACGTATTGCTTTAACTCTGTGCCAAATGGAGCGTATCTTTCCTCCGGCATTTTTCGATGTTATGGTCCACCTGACAGTACATCTTGCCACCGAAGCGTCCATTGGGGGCCCTGTACAATATAGATGGATGTATCCAATTGAGAGGTTTGTTCCAAACTTTAATTTTACGATGTTCAAAGTGATTAAATCATTTTGAGTGTTAGATATTCGTTTTATATTTCATTTGATTGATTTGGTTTCAGAGTGAATAAATGATGTTCTTGTTTATCATTAGGTACCTACATACACTCAAGTCTTATGTGAGAAATAAGAGTCGGCCAAAAGGTAGCATAGCAGAGGGATACCTTGCGGAGGAGTGTCTTTCCTTCTGCTCAATGTATTTGCAAGGAGTTGACACCCGTCGCAACCGTTTTGGGCCGAAATAGCTACGACGGTGAGAATGTACCTTGGCCAGGTTATGCCATTTTCCAAAGGCAAGGCAATGCGAAAGGTGCTGGAACACAATTTTATTTAGATAGTGCCTTGAGGGAACATGGGCATCGCTTGGTTCTTTTCAATTGCCTAGAAGCTCAAGAATTTATCAGGTACCTTTGTAAAGGGTTTTCATACATAAAACCACTTTTACTTGATCAAGCGCCCCTACATCTTATCTTATTTGTCAATGTTATGCGCAGTCAACATCGGGAGGCAGTGCGTGCTGCCCGGAATAGGCAAACAACTCTTTTGGAAGCCGACACCCTAGCAGATAATACACTAACCAGGGCTTTTAAGGACCATGTAAGTATGGCTAATCATGTATGGTCTTTGGATTTCTGTTTTAATTTTTATTCTTAATGATGGTTATAGGTCCAATACTCTATTCTTATTTGGTGTTCTGCCATTTTCCACAAGTGTGTTGTAACTAGTACATCGCTTAGTTTCACCGTTATTTCATATAGGTGGAGCAGCAAGTCCAGTTAGAAGTTCAATTGGACCCTGACTTATTAGCGTTGTCATATGGTCCAAGTAATTGGGCCACCCGGTTCAACAGTTTCGTCACAAACGGATTCCGTTTCAGGATCAAAGAAATCGACATTAAGAAGAAAAACCAAAACAGTGGGGTTTTTGTTGTAGCTGACACTAATAGTTATGCCAGTAGACGGGACCGGAACCCCCGGATCGGTCCCGTTGGATACTACGGTGTGTTAACAGATATTATAGAGTTACAATATGAGGACCGAAGAACTGTTGTGCTATTCGACTGTGAGTGGGCTGACACGGCAAGTGGTGTAAAAAAGGATGAGTTCGGATTTAATATGGTTTCTTTTGAAAGATTGCTCCGGTCTGATTACACTTTAGTCATCTCATCACATGCTATGCAAGTTTTTTACGTTGACGACCCTTTAGAGATTGGGTGGAAAGTTGCAGTTAATACACAGTCTCGCGATCTATACGACATGTCAACAGTGAGTACAGGGGATGTTTGTGGTGCACAAGTGTTAGATAGACTTGGGCCAGACGAAAACCTATTGGACCGTGGATGTGATATTGATGGAACGACAATAGATTGTCCCTTCACCCCACCCCACCATTGAATAAGGTTAGATTTTGCCAGGTCCCTGAAAACTTTGGCTTCTTTTGACTTTGAAAACTTCCTTGTATATATGCATTATTATGTGAATATGTTGGGGCATGTACTCATGCATTTTGCAGTGATCAACTTTGTGATATAAGCATGTGTAATTCCCTATTAGATCACTAAACAAGCGTGGGGTGGAGTGAATAGGCTTTGACAAAAAAATATACCAATTTTAATTTTGCCAAGATAATTGAGTAAACAGCGGAAACATTAACACAATTGAATCAACTAAAGTAAATAAATCAAACAATCAATCACATAAATAACACTAAAATTGTTGACACAAACAATCCTTCCACTGGGTAAAAACAGCGGGACCATATTCGAGTAGTGAATCCACTATGATTATCTGAAAAACATACAACCAATAGCGCGATCCAATTCCTCTCTAGACTCTTGCCTTGAACGAAGCAACTGACCTCACACCACTTGTACTTCTTCAATCACGTGGATAGCGCAAAGATATTATTGCCAACCTTATGCACGTACATAAGGTTCCCAATTCATCTCCAACCTTCAAGCTTTCATCCAATCTGAGTTATTAATGTATGAACCGAAGGTGATAACTTAAATCATTTAAACAACTCTTGGACCAGTCAGATCACTTTTTAAGTCATATTAAAAATGTGTCAAAAAGTGGAATCGTTACACATGGTCCGGTCCTTGAGAGTAGGATCCGCACCTGAAGCCAAAATTTCGAAATTACCTTACTGAAAGTCCGGTCCTCACATTGAGTTCCGGAACTGATGCCCGAAATTTTTTTAGGAACCTTACTAGAGGTTTGGTACTGAAGAAAAAGTTTCGGAAGTCCGGTTTAAACGCCAATTTACTGGAAGTCCGGTTCTCACTTTAGAGATCCGGACCACAGTCATTAAACATCCTATACCAGCTTACTGTGTATCCGGTCCGAATTTTTTACGTCCGGACCTCAAGCCTTGATTCATAACAACAACCTCACTGTTGATCTGGTCCTCAAATTGAGGTCCGGACCTCTATGCACAGTTTTAACGCACACCAAAATTTTACAAAATATGCAATTCACTATAACCTCCTAGAATGCATAAGGTATTGTGGGTTAATTTACCTTAAAATACATGCTCAATGCATTGCGATATAACTTCAGATGTTGCGTGCATTTTGATTCGAGCTTCAATCGCTTTAGTTGTGTCACAAACTACTAGGATTGATTTGCAAACATCCTAACTAGTTACAATCACATGAGCGTTTTGTCTAGGGAATTCGCCAATTACGAAGTTGCACTCACAATCTCCCCCTTTGGCATGTCCTAGACAAAACCTCTATAGATGAAGATACACGATAAAAGTCACAACAAAGGACATAAACCTGTAATAAGTCTTGTACCTGCAAACAATAGATATCACAACCAAACACAACCATAATCTTATCAAGTTTTAATAAATATATGGAAAGCAAGATAGAAAAGATTCAGTTTGAATTCAGAACTTAATTACATCAAGGTATGACAACCATTGAATTACTACAAAAAGGTCCTAGCCTATAACTGCAAAAACTTCAGCTCCCCCATGTTGGCTAGGAAATGCCAAAAGGCCTAATACAAGAGGCACTAAGCAGAACTATCAGGTAAGCGATCTTTTAGTTCGCTTAGAGTCGCGTGGATGGCGTGCAAATCCCCGGTATACCGCTGCTCAAATGCATCCATGCGGTTATCATAAGCAGCAAGACTCACCGACAACGAATCCAGGCGATAGTCAACTGAAGAGAAACCAAGGTCAAGACGCTCCATGATGGAGACCAAGTCAGGTGCAGCAGGAACTCCAGAAGAAGACGGATCGGATGGAGCAGTAGGACCAGAAGGAATCTCAGGAGGAACTTGAGGCACAACAGACCGGGAGCTAGCATCACTTATGCGCAGAACCCTCTTGTCAATCGGACTATCCGGGTCCCATAGGGGATTACCATCCAGCACAGGAATCTTCGAACGTTCAGCAAGACGAGTGATGAGACATGGAAACGAAAGTTGAGCATGCACATTTTTTACCGTGCGTCCACATTCCACAAGATGAGTGTAAATGATGTGCTCCAAAGGAACTAGAACATCAGGGGAACTCAAGGCAATCATCAACCTACATGCTTCATCAGAGATGCGGGATTTTTGACTCGTGGGAAAAACATTGTATCGAACAAACATAAACAGCGTGCGAAATAGTTTTGTGCATGAACCAGAGATGACGCGGTGAGATGCAGGGGAAACAAACAAAGGTGCATTATAAAGAGTGGTGATAATTTGTTTCCGTGACAAGGAGGAAGTGAACTTGAGATATTTTTTGTAATAAGATTTTCCAGGTATGGGCAGCTTACAGACATGGCGAATATCATCACGAGTGATCTTGCAATTGTGCTCTCGAAGAAACACATGGGAATCTGTAGATGGTTTGAAATCCTCAGGGAAATTGGCATAAAATTCACCAACAATATTGGTATTGAATTGAGGGAATGCCTGGACAAAGGATAGCAGACCACGTGCGGACAGTATATTCACAAAATCACTATCCATGTCACGAATAACAAAGGCACGCTCAGAGATAAATCCTCTATTTTCTATCACGTCCCAACGTGCTTCACAATCCGGATTCCGAAATCGTTTCAACTAGGAACGGAATCCGTAGGAGGAGTAGGCTCCTCCCGGGGTTCGGAAGAACTTGCCGGAGTTTTCCGTTTCTTAGGGGTGGGTTGCACAGAGAATGCTTTCTTAGGGGTCATGACTCTAGACATCAACAATTAATAACAATAAACCATAACAACATGCAAACCACAAGGACCGGAACCACAATAACAGCACAGACCAAACCCAACACAGTCACATTGAAATTATCCACAACCCCAAACAAGAGAACAAACATATAAGCCAAAGATACAAAAAATTGAATTTTGGAGAAGGTAAGGACACATACCCGAGCAAGAGCATCACCCATTTCGAAAATGATGAACAACCAAGATTAAGCATGAAGAAACAACAACAAAGAGGATAAACCAAGTTAGTAATGATAACAGAAATTGAAGGAAATGTGTTGGAATAGCCGAAAATTTAAAGAAAATACCTTTTCAAGCCCTAACTTGGAAAATCAGTGAAGAACACCAATTTGAACGCTCAAACAGCAATGGGTAATCTTCGTAGGCTTCCGAAAATGGTAAATCAGGAAGAATTTATGAAGATTTTCGGAGTTGAAAAGAGATTTATAGAAGGGATTTGGAAGAGGAAGAGAGAAGATGAGAAGAGGCAGAAGGACCTCATGTGCGCAGGGGAAGGGGAAGAATGAGAAAAAAAAGATATCAGGAAGAATAAAGGAGAGGCACGGTACCGGGGAAAAAAAACATTTAAAAAACTGGGGGGAATTTTTACAAATGAGGTTTAATTAATTGAAGGACCGGTTCTCTCAATAGGTGTCCGGTTCGCAGTCGAGACCCGAGAAGGCAGAGGTAGCCTGGGGTCTGGGCCTAAATAACGAGGTCCGGTTCTCAGACGAAATATCAACACAGGAGGAATTTGGATCGCCCCTGGAGATCTGGTCCTAAAAATGGGGAACCAGTCTTCGGTGTTGGAAATTTTTTAAATAAAAAGATTTTCAACAATCAAACAGAATCTTATCCCAAGACCACGCCATTATTTGAGATCCACTCCAGTATAAAATGTAAAGCAATCAGTTTACTTGGTCCTCCAGTGCTGTAATGCTCTATATGAACTGCCACTTAGCCCACCCTACTTAATTAGATTGCTCCACCATACCCACTATGCCCAGGAGAATTAGGAAACCTGTCAACCTTAAGGCTTATAGGAAATTGTTCTGTGAGGAGCCTCCACAATGGGATGTCCCTGCAGACGATGCTTGCTCTCAAACTGACTCATCACCCACAAATGAACTTGATCCAGATTTTGTCAACACCATAGTGAACACTTGGGTGCCAATGAACCAATATGTGCCACGAGTCCCTTGAAACTCTAAAGGTGAGTTAATTTATAACCTACCAGCACTTGTAACTGAAGGCCAACCCAATGATATGGAGTGGGCACCCCAAGTTCACATGCGTGCACCAGCAACTGAAACTGTCATGATCCCCTCAGACATTGAAGATGGAGAGACCAAACGTATCATCAACAAATACTTCCCAAGTAATGAGAAGGATCTCATTAGCACTGGTCATTGCTCCCCCATGATTCCGATGCTATTTACCCCAGATAATAAAGTAATTGGGGGGATGCATGAGAATCATGAAGATGTTAGGGCCACCAATTTGAACACTTCCAGTAATTCCAAACAGAATGATGGGCAGCGCAGCTATGAGAACATGTATGTGCCAGACACGTTTGATGAATCATGGGTAACTCCGAGCATTTTCCAAGGACAGCAACCATGAATGTAAGTTTTACTGAATTAGTGTACCAAGATGTTGCACAAAATGTAGTTATTTCCTCTTTCAGTAAGGGTTATTAGACATCATGTGTAGGACTTAGTTTTAAGCAAGATATGTACCTGCTTTCTGTAGGGTGTCCCCAAGGTGAAACTTATGTGGTTGCAGTATGTTTAAATGTGTTTGGAGTTTTGGTGGCTGATGGACTCCCACTGCATTGATTTTTTTTTTAAAGTTTTTTTCTTCCATCTGCTGTAGCTTTCTTTTTTGGTTATATTTGAATTTTCTACATGTTTGCTTCCCTTGTTTTGTTGCTGCCTTTGTGGCTTTTTTGAATGGAATCCTTTTGTTGAGGACCAAAAAAAAACATTTGTAATGCATTCATGTTCAAATGTTGGTAGTATAATGACCAGGAACCCTCATGTATGAAAGTATTTTAATTGGTTCTCTGTGCAGTAGTGGATGATTTGGTCGAATCAATTTCAATATTTGTAATGAACAGCACTGATTAAACTCATGCTTCTGATGCTGAAATTTATATGGCAGTATATTATCAAGTCATGATCCAGGTTTTTGTATATGTTCTCATCGCTGTGGGATTTTCCTACATAAGATTGCACATTAAATTCAAACTGAGGAGTGCGACATATACTACGTATTCCAGAAAGTATCTCAAATAGTATGCCCCCCCAGGCCAAGTTTTTGTTAAATACATGTATAAGTACGAAAAGCATTTGAATACATGTTCAAGTGTATGTCAATTTTCAATGTGAATTACATTGGATTACACTAGCATACAGGGGATCAATGCAAATTGGGAATGCAAGGCAGATCAATACACCAGCAGTTATGTTAGAAGTCATATGCAAGTATGCAGACTTTTTGCAGTTTAATTTTGCTTATTGGAGATGCTCGCAAAGGAATTTTTATATATGTCGTGTGAGGTTTAGCACTGCCACAATGGTTATGTCTGTAACTCATAACCATGAATAAAGTGTAAATTGTTGAGGTGTGAAGGATCTATCGGCTTATAGTGGTGAATTTTGGAAACACTATGGATCATTATGAATGTATTGGGACAGTAAACTTGCAAACAATATTGATAATTGAGGGGGGCAGCAAAGTTGGATATGATATCAATCTGACATGCATTCATATTGAAAGCATTGAATATTAAGTCATTTCACAGTGCAAGGGGCCAGGTCCAATAGTTCCCATTAGACTAAATGTTTAAGTGTACTTGAAAGCTTTCTCCTGATTTTTTGTTTAACTTCACCCACCATCTAATTTCATGAAGTCCAACTCAATTAAATCCAACATTCAGGAAACTACAAATTTGAGGTAGATATGTGAACCTCGCTAATGGTCTGTAAAACAAGTGTTTGATTTGGCTAATTATCTAAGATAAACAGTCAAACACCCTTATAATTAATATAACGCTACACACCAAAGAGATATTAACATGGTATAACATTCTTTGGCCAAATTATGTTAACCACATATAAACATATAAAAGTTAGCAATAAAGGTAATTAAATTATATATGCTGAAAAGTGGGAAACCCCTATTACAAATCAGGTACAGTAGCAACCTGACCAATTTCTTATTCCCCTTAAAAAGGTGGGGCAATATATAATACCTAATAATTTTCAACTTTTTCCAACTATGTACTTGGGGTTGTAACTGAAAGCCAACCCAAATTGTACAAAACAGTATCCAGTTTTTCCATTTATTAACATACAATCGAAATCCAACTATGGGGTCTTTAAAGCTTGCAATAAAGCAAGTCCAGTCAGTGAGACAAACTTAAAAACCCATCTCCCGCCCATGCTCAATATTTTTCCCTCGTTCTAATGGCGCCATGTAGGTTGGATCACAGTTACCCATGACTGACTTGATTATGTGTCAACTACTTGTGGCTGCTGACAGGCTTCAAGGGATACTATATACAGTAAAGAGATCCTCCATAAAGTGTTTAAGATATTTTCAAGAGCATTTACAAGGCTGCAATGAAGCAGGTAGACCTACTGCTACACTGAGGAGACTTTGCAGAGGGAATATCATCTGCATCTACTGCTCTACCGAAGATTCTCAAGCTTTACACTGTAAGGTATGACATATTCCCTGCACTTATGGCAATCTTGACTTTCGGCTTTCCATAGTTAACCCTTGTTGCGATCTTTTCAGTTGAACACACACCCACAGTCATGCATATAGGTGTAACACAAACCTCAGTTTTTGTCATTTGCAATAAATATCAAACTGTCTAGACCTTACTGGAGGTTATTTGTGTTGTACCTTTCAACCTTAATGAACAGAGTTTGACCTAAGACTGTTGAATGGTAATGGAACTTAGGATATGCCGTTATTTATATAGTTAAAGACATACTTTTTTCCAGAGCATCACTACTGGAAGTATTCGGTTCAGAGAGTTAGTGAAAAAACTTTTACATGTTCCACCATACATTATCACAGTTGGTGCTGTTAGGATACACATGGAGGTTGACCCAGATGATATGCCTTAGAAATTGACCAAATAAAACTAACAAAAAGTGTGAATGGCTCTGTGTGTTCTTATTTGAGGCTATTGGGAGATGTAAAATTTTAATAAGCGTTTATTATGCAAGTGTGAAAGGGAAAAACTTTACAAAATTTGTTCAGTGATAATTTGTTAAAAACAAATGGCATGTGGCAGAACAATATATGAGCATTCGCTTAACAAATAATCTAATAATCTGAAGTATTAAATGGAGTAGTGGATTTATATGATTATTCTATTTTAGTTCACATTGAAATCTTTTGAAACCCTTATGAATGTTAGTTATATTGGCTGTGAGGTGGATCTTGTGAAATATTTATTGTTATATCAAAGCAGCCATAGAAGGAATCCTGTTGGTTTCATTATATCATGTGCCAAATACAGCTAACCATGTTTGGATTTGTTTTGCTTAGTGTGAGTCCACCTCAATGGCTAACTCCCAATCAGAAGGAATATCTCAACCCTTAGTGGATGTTGACGTGGTTCAGGAGACCCCTAACATGCCAGAGGAGGGTGCTGAGCAGCAGGTGGATGTTGTCATGCCAGCTGAAGTGGTAGCAACAAATGTCAATGAGGTTGAGGTTAATGGGGGTGGCATAATAGCTGGAAATAGAGTGAGGACAGTCAGAGGGCGCAACAGAGAGAGATGGGCCATAGAGAGGCCAGAAGTGGTTAGATTTAATAGTCATGGTCAGGCTGTTGCTCTTTCAAAGACAGTGGCAAGGTATGCCAGGTTTCTTGGGCAACAAGCCATTGATCACGGCCTCTTCCCGATTAACATGTTGGACTGGAGACATTTTAGGGGACGTGTTCTAGACCGTGCATGGGGGAAGATTGAGGTACCTTCTATTAAATTTGCATATGTTTAATGTCGTCGAAAATCCTTAGCACATGGTAGAGTTAAATTGTTTACTGAACATGATTTTTGACATAACCCCGTATTGCAGGCAACCATTGACTGGAGCGATGAAAGGACAAGGGTTTTGAGTGACAGAATCTGTTGGATTGCAGAGGCCAAGATGAATGAGAGATGGAAGCACCATAAGTGTGATTTGAAAAAGAAGTGGTACAAGCCTTTCAGCAACACAAACCAGAGGTTGGTGTGTGGAGATGACCAAGTCAATCCGGACCAATGGCTGAGGCTTGTTGCTCACTGGGATTCAGTCACGGGAAAGGTGAGAAACACTGGATTTTTAAGAAGTAAAGTCCACTGCCATTGGTATAAAGTATGGAAAAAAATGCTTATATAAAATTACCCTTCATAATGGAGTTTTGTTTATTAATTTCACTATGGTGCTGATGCTTAATTGATTGTATGCCTTCAATAAATTGTCTTTGCTCTAGAATATATTACGAAGCAACACATTAGAGAGCTTTAACTCAATGATATAGGAAGTTTAATTAATCTCCCTTAGCAATATATATATTTATATAGGGATTAATACCATTTTGCTCCCCAGACTATTACACTTGTATCAGTTTGCTCCCCAGACTTCTAATTTGGAAAATTAAGGACTCTGACTTTTTCAATTTTGCCAATTGAGGTTCTTTTGTCAATTTACACATTTTTTATCCAAATCTTTGAGGGCAAAATGGTCCCTTCCAATTAGATCTTATCATTTTTTCCTCATGCATCATTTTTCCTCTTTTATTTCTTGCTAAATTTTGCTTGATCATCTCGACATTTTAGATGAAAAATGTATAAATTGACGGAATAACCTTAATTGGCAAAATTGAAAAAGTCAGGGTCCTTAATTTTCCAAATTAGAAGTCTGGGGAGCAAACTGATACATGTGTAATAGTCTGGGGAGCAAAATGACATTAATCCCTATTTATATATAAGGAGAAAAAGCTTCAGATCACCAAGGTAGACATAGTTGGCTGAAGAAAGGAAAAGAAAATAAACAGAAAGCCAAAATTATGAGGGGAGAAGATCCGGACTCTACACTGGAGGACCGGATCGTCAGAGAAGGTAGAAGCAGTGTAATGGAATTTGCTCGCAGGGAGGTCCAGTCTAAGATTGAGAGAACCGGATATCCAGAGACGACGCAGCTTGAAATGGAGATTTCATGCAGAGAAGTCCGGACCTCTTATTGTAAGTCCAGACCTCGATTCGGGAAAATTATACATGAGCTATATTTTTACTAGGGGAGGTTTAGGAGAACCGGACCATGCAGTGAGGTCAACTCCCCAATCTTCAAAACCTGACCTTGTCCTACATCACTTTTTTTCATAAAGGAAATCTTATTTGGCAGTGATCTGAGTTTAGGATATGGATAGTCATAGAAAGACCCCCATGATAAGGTGCTTTTATTAATTAAGCTTCTAATGGTGTGTATGGAATAGAAACGCTGTGCAATTAACACAGTTAACAGAGGGAAGCTTCTAATGGGACACACTAGTGGAACGAAGTCACACGCGCAAGTGAGGGATGAATACGTAAGTAAATAGACTCCCAATACTTTGTCACCTTACATGCTATCTGAAGAAAGCAATGCATTTTTAAAGCCATATGGTTCTATTATTTAAAGAGTGCGTTTTTGTTTATAGGCTTAGGATCACGATGGTCAGGAACCAAACCGAATTGAGCTATTCAAATTAACTCACCGCAGAACAAATGGCAACCCTATTGACGAGGCTTCTCGGGAAATCATGGTAAGTTTGGTGATGCACTAACTACTCTCACCAAGAATGCAGCCACATTAACGTTACTTCATTAGAGAAAAAAAGAGTATTAGGCAGGTAGGATTTTTTTATTGGTTCACATAAACATGTACATGTTGTAACAACATTTCGTTGGATTGACAGGATGAGATGGATAGGCTTGTGGTAGAGTATGAGGAGATGCCAGAAAACCCACCTATCACTCATGCTATCTGCAATAAGATATTTTCAGATGTAGTAGGACCTGAGAGCAATGGACGAGTAAAAGGTTATGGAACTGGGGTAACCCCTGCAGATATACCGGGGCTGGTGATTCAGCGTCGTGGGGTTGGGGCAGAACTTCAACAACTGAGGTTGGCTAATCAACTGCTGGTGGCTGCAGCAACCAGGCAAGTGGAGCTTCAAAAGCTTGAGATGGAGCACAACCGCAATGTGATGGAGCAGTATCGGGTTGAATTGGAGAGGATTGCAATGGTAAACACTCAAGATATATTGAACATTCAAAGGCATCAGTCCCACATGGATTTCAACTTGAATGAGAGGCTTACCACAGCTTTAGACAGCTACTTAAGGGGCAGCATTAGCACAAGCACCGGCAACACTCCATCCTTGGCACCTCCACTGCCCCCAGTTCATACTGGCACAAATTCCTTCCACCTTCCACAGATGCCAGGTGTGATTACGCCATTTTCTACAGCAGGAATGGCTGGTCCCCAACAGTTGGTGCAACAGCATGCTAGGAATGACATGGGAGCAGAGGATGGTGGTGCGGGAGATGCAGGCGCTTCAAGCAGCGGGGTTGGGAGGTCACAACACAACTAATCGACATATCAAAAGAAATCATGGCTGTCAGTAAGAATACTTTTTGTTGTTTTGAGTAATATACTGCTGGTATTTTGAACAGCTTTTGTGATACAACTATAAACTTGGTGGGTTATATTATGGCTTAGACTATGATATATATCACCAAGTTTGGAAGTGTGGATATTCTGTTGGGATCATATGACTAAGTGTTTTGCAGCTAGTGATTAAGCTTTTGTTGTTTTTGGTATCTAAGTTTCATTTTGTTTTACAAATTGTGAAAAGTATGGGGAAAGGATATTAGAGTGGTTGTAACTATGCACTTGAACCGCTACTTGAATTAAACATGCAATTTCAATGTATATAGCAAGTCGTATTTGCATCAATGAAGAAAGTCAGTGATTGTGGGTTCAGCTGTGCAACTTGAGTTGTCAATTATTTGTTTTTCATTTTTCTGATATGGCTTTGAGGTTCAGCTACATACCTCTCCTATTAATGAGATTGCTGGACTGAAAGTTAAGCATGCTTACTCCAATAACAGGGTAGCCTTTCCACATTTTATGAACAATATGGTGTAACAGCCATTGCAAGCATCCTTAGTATTATAAGAGCACATTGGAATTGAAAATGCAAATGAAAGATTAATTGGACACTATTCATACATTCAATCCCACTGCAACAATTTGTTTGGTGGGAAAATGCATTCTCAATCTCATATAAATAGTCACCAAAGTTCTTGCATGGTGGAGGATATTTAATTTCTGAAACCAAATCAGAAACTAATACCAATAAGGTGGGAGTGCAGTAAGCAATGGTTGTTATTAGTGAGCATTCATACCCACTGTTAACAAGATAGTAGAAGAAACCATGGCATGACATTAATTAATAATATCAATCCTCCACCAATTTAGCAACCCCAATAGAGATGGTGAACAAGTGAAACCCACTAACTGCAGCATTGGTGAGGACTGGACCTGTCAGACTGACACTGCAGGTTTTGGCAGAAGCTTCCACCATGCTTACATGTGGGTGGCCTTAGCTCCCTTGCCACCCCAACACCAACCTCCAACATGATATATGGTGACTGCAGTGTGGCAAGGGACATTACAAATTAACAAAAGTGGCAGTTGCCTCTATGCCTACCAAAAAAAATTGGTTGCCTTTGCTTGTTATTGTTGTAGTGACTATAATTTCAAAAGTGATTAAGTTATGCTAGCTTGTTGATTATAATATTGAAGAAGAGCCCAATAGCTCCACGCTCAGTGCCCTTTGTCCACATTTGTATGTGAGCATTCTCATTTTCTCTTTTTAATTATTTACTCATAAGATCTGTGGTGTCTTATGCTCTTTAAAAATGGAATGATTTTATTTTGGCTCAATTACAAAATAAAGCCATCAATTATAGGTGGTATTTCAGATTGATTCATAAACAAAAGAATATTTCAGATTGATCCACTAACTAATAGAAAGCTACAAAATAGCACATTTATTGTGAATTCCGTAAAAAAAAAATTAGTTAAATGCCACTTTGGTTAACGATGACGTGGATTTTTTTAATGATGTGAATACCAAATTTGCTCCACATGAATTAATAATGTCATATTGATTAAAAAAAAAACTATCAAAACTTTTAAACCCTCTAAAAATAAAATTAAATATGACATCATTAATCCATGTGGTTTAAATTTGGTGTCCACATCATTCAAAAAATTCACGTTAGCATTGTCTACACTGACATTTAACGTCCTTATGAATAAAATTTGTAACGGATATGCGATTTTGTAAATTTCTATTAGTTAGTGTACTAATCTAAAATATTTTTTTGTTCATGGACCAATCTAAAATACCCTCTATAGTTGGTGGGTATATTTGTAATTGAGCCTTTTATTTTTCTTAGGAACTCATTGGTTGTCACTTAAAGAAAATAAGGTCAATTTGGATTGTACTTATATTAAGTAAAAAAACTGAAAACGAATTGAAATTTGAATAACTTCAAACCTTTTTTTTTTTTTTTTTAAATAAACCAACAGGCCCATTGATTCTTTAAGGTCAGGTAGAATGAGAAAATTAATCTCATTGCTCTTTCAAGTCACTAATTAATGATATCTTCCGACAAAAAAAAAAGTTACATAATGAGAGATATATAGAACCATAAAACATATGTGCCCCTCATGTAATTTTATTTTTTTCCCGGTAGAATAGTATTTGAAGTAGATTTCAGTCAAAGAAAATGGAATAGTATGTTGGTACAGGAACTCTCTAGGAATTATATCGCTTTAATAAAGATCCTCCAAAATGTGCCCTATATATATGGTGCAGAATGGGTTGTTTAATGCTTTTATGTTTATATATCAGTAGAATCACTTACCTCTAGCGCATTATAGCTCAATAAACACTGAATTTAATAGACATATTGGTATCAAATGACATATTTTGAAAACCCTAAAAAGAGATGGACAAAGAAAAAAGGCTTAATTACAAAATGCACCCATCAACTATAGAGGGTATTTCAAATTGGTCCATTAACTATAAAACATTTCACATACATCCACCAACTATCAAAAACTTTCAAATTAGCACTTCTGTTAAAATTTCCATCCAAAAAACTGTACGTTAAGTGCCACATGGACAATATTGACGTGGCATTTGTTGTTGACATAACATACTGGTAGGGGTATTTTTGGGTAAAGGTGAATATTATCTTATTCAATAAAAAAATTAAAGAATGTGGCTACATTGAGTTTCAAACTTCTGACCACCAAGCTGAAACTCAAGCACTCCTCCACCTGAACTAGCTTTATTTCTTATTCATTTAGTGATATATAATATATTTATATATAAGGTTTCACCTACTTTAATCCAGCAAATATAAGTATTTTTGTACCTATCTCTGATCACTAGCTTTTTAGTTTCACGCTTTCCAGTCGCCATCTTTCCCCCAATGCTCTTACAATTTCTGCATCCTAATTTTTTTTATATTTTGTTTCATCTATAGTATATCTTTTTTTTTTTTTTTTTGCCAATCATCTATACTTATATTTGGCCAATCATTTATAAATTGACAAGAGTTAGGTAAAAAATTAATTACTTATATTTGTTAGAATAAAGTAAGTGAAACCTTATAAATATATTATATATCACTAAATGAACAAGAAGTGAAGTTAGTTCAGGTAGAGGAGTGCTTGAGTTTCAACTTGATGGTAAGTAGTTCGAAACTCAATATAGCCACATTCCTTAATTTTTTTTTATTGAATAAAATAATGTTCATCTTTACCTGAAAATACCTCTACCAGTACGTCATCTCAACAACAAATGTCACGTCAGCATTGTCTATGTGGCACTTAACAGTTTTTTGGATGAAAATTTTAACAGAAGTGCTAATTTGTAGGTTTTTGATAGTTGGTGGATGTATTTGAAATGTTTTATAATTAATGGACCAATTTGAAATATCTCTTATAGTTGGTGAGTGCATTTTGTAATTGAGCCAAGAAAAAATATTGGCAACAAAAAGTAAGGCGTTTGACCGCTCTATGAACACTTAAACAAGAATTCTGGCTTACAAAATAAATAGAAAAAAGGTACGGGCCTATTTTTTAAAAGTTCTTTATTAATAAGCCACAATATATAATTTTTTTTAGTCATAAACTCAAGATATTGGCGTCAAGCCAGGCTCTGTGGTTGGTGTTGTCACTAAAGCTTCTGTTCTCTATGGGAAGGTGGTTGTGAGGATTGTGATGGTGATATGCATGTGTATGGTTTGATCAAAAGCAATTTTGGCTTTTTAATAATTAGTAAGATGAGTTAATTTAGGCCTGTCGGTTGAGTTGTCATTGAAATATTTTGTCTCTCTTGGCTTTCTTTTTTTTTTTTGGGACTTTTGGGGTACCTGCGTTGCTAAACATGCAGCCTAAGCTATCATGTCTGGTGAGTGATAAGAGTAATTTCATGTTCTTGCGGAAAATTCCTCTTTGATATTCTTCAATTTCATTTTTCTCCATCTTTCTTCGATATTATGCATGTGATGTTATCGATCACCTTATCAGACAGCACGTTTCTATGCAAATTGTGAGTTTTAATTAAGCAGATCAAAGTTTGTGCTGTAACTTGAAGCCAGTACGTGTTCTTTTTTCTGCAGGATGAAATATGACTGCAATATTTTTTAGTTTTTTGTTACAAGGAAAGCCAAAAGGTGTGGGGATCCAATATTGGCTACATCATTGTAAGAGTAGATCGATGCTCTCAACTACTAGAGTCCTGTAATTTCAAAAGTGATTAAGTTATATATGCTAGCTTGTTGATTATAATATTGAAGAAGAGCCCAATAGCTCCACGCTCAGTGTCCTTTGTCCGCGTTTGTATGTGAGCATTCTCATTTTATCTTTTTAATTATTCTATCTATATGATCTGTGATGTCTTATTCTCTTTAAAAATGGAATGATTTTATTTTTCTTAGGAACTCATTGGTTGTCACTTCAAGAAAATAACGTCAATTTCGATGGTACATATATCAAGTAAAAAAACTGAAAACGAATTGAAATTTGAATAACTTCAAACCTTTTTTTTTTTTTTTTTATAAAAATAAACCAACAGGTCCATTGATTCTCTAAGGTCAGGTAGAATGAGAATTAATCTCATTGCTCTTTTAAGTCACTAATGATATATTCCAACCAAAAAAAAAAGTTACATAATGAGAGATATATAGAACCATAAAACATATATATGTGCCCCTCATGTAATTTTTTTTTTCCCGGTAGAATAGTATTTAAAGTAGATTTCAGTCAGACAATGGAATAGTATGTTGGTGCAGGAACTCTCTAGGAATCATATCACTTTAATAAAGATCCTCCAAAATGTGCCCTATATGGTGCAAAATGGGTTGTTTAATGCTTTTATGTTTATATATCAGTAGAATCACTCACCTCTAGCGCATTATAGCTCAATAGACACTGAATTTAATAGACATATTGCTATCAAATGACATATTTTGAAAACCCTAAAAAGAGATGGAGAGAGAAAAAATATTGGCAACAAAAAGTAAGGCGTTTGACTGCTCTATGAACACTTAAACAAGAATTCTGGCTTAAAAAATTAAATAGAAAAAAGGTATATGGGCCTATTTCTAAAGAGTTTTTTTTATTAATAAGCCACAATATATAATTTTTTTTAGTCATAAACTCAAACTTAATTCTAATCTATTTATTTTTAAGCCACAATATATTCAAGAAAAATCAAGTATGAAACACTCAATGCTATTCAAACTCAAACATATCCAAGTAAGGTATATATTTAAGCATACCCAAGTTTTAGTTAAATTAATTTTTGAATTCTTTTGAGAGTTTTGGGTTTATAGGGATAGTCTTTAGAATTTAGAGCTAAAGCCTTAAAATATTATTTTAAACAATCCAAACATGTGAGAAATTATTATATATAACCGACACACGTACTGCCACGCTCGTGGTATAACTAATCTATGTGTTATAATATGGATAAATGTTATTAATATTATACCCTACAAATCTAAATATGTCGTCCAACATACCGGCCCCTTACACGCGTGGATTGGTTACAACACATAGCAATATATCGGTTATACCTAATAATTTTTTCAAATCTACTAAATAAATAAACAGAAATAATTTTTCAGTAAATACTAAAATTATCACAATTTGGTCAAATGGTTAAATAATTTTATTTTTATTTTTATTTTTTTCATTTTTCACAATATAATTTTATTAGGAAGTAAATTGAAAACTATCAGCTTGATCAATCATCAATCAAATATCACAATTGTCCATAATTTATTGAGATCACCACGAATATGACTGGCCATAAATAATAAATTTGACCTTGAGACAACCAACTTATTTATCATCCTTTCTAAGAGTAGATAATGAAAAGATAATAATAATAATAACAAAAATAAAATTATATCAACAAGAGAATTATTCACCAATCGTCTCGATCATGACAGAAAATATATCCACACGCGCGTTCGATCTCTTCTCCAAAAGTACTCACTCCAACTGCAGAGCAAGAAATATCCTGGTAATCTTGATGAAGAGAACTTGATGATCTTCCAACATGGGGTTACGACAGATGGGGCACGTTCTGCTTGCCCTAAACCACCGGTCACCCGCATGGCTTGTGAAACATATGCTCGCAATCCTTCAACACCATCATCTCATGATCATCATCGACGTCATCATCTACCTGCTGATCCTCTAGATTTTGAATACAAATCATGCAGCGCAAGCCAAGCCCCTGCATGAGGTTCCGGGCAATGGCGCCACCGCGGTGAGGTGGCTGGGGCGGCAACTCGGCTGCGGTGGCAAGTCGTATGCTGCTGAAGAAGCAGCGGCAATTGCGGTAGGCTTGGATGACAATGCCAACCGCGTAACATAAGATTGCCAACAAAAGGAGGGAAATGATGGTGGTGACAGCCACCACGAACAAGGAAGCAGCCATGGAGGACGATTTGCTAGTTGTGTCGTTGGTGGTGCTGATGCTTGTTCTATAAGTAAATGACAATGGTGAGTATGAGGGAACCGTGGCAATTTGGGAGACTTGGGTGAGCAAGAATAGTCAACAAGGATTAGTGTTAGGCTTATTTACACCATTGCCCTGTAAGATACACTTTTTTTCACTTTGCCCCTGAAACTTAAATCCTCTCAGTTTGCCACCTGAACTTCACAAAGTTATTGCAAAAGACCCTATGCCGTTAACTCTGTCAATTTTTCCATTAAAATAGCTGACGTGACACCTATATGGCATGAGTGAGACCCTTTTTTAGTTATGTAAAATCCATGTGGACAAAAAAAATAATTTTTAAACTAAAAATAATAAGATCCATGTCAATTTTTTATAATTTTACTTGTCTACATGGATCTTACATAACTAAAAAAGGGTCTCACTCATGCCATATAGGTGTCATGTCAGCTATTTTAACGGAAAAATTGACAGAGTTAACGGCATAGGGTCTTTTGCAACAACTTTGTGAAGTTCAGGTGGCAAACTGAGAGGATTTAAGTTTCAGGGGGCAAAGTGAAAAAAAGTGTATCTTACAGAGGCAATGGTGTGAATAAGCTTAGTGTTATTTGGGATTGGATTGAAAATTAATAATGTAAGAACTGAGGAAAGGAAGCTATAAGTATAAAATTGATCCAATACGCGTGGCTAATTAATGCACAAATTAGGGACGTACGGTCCTAATTAATTGTGGTGATTGTACTTGTAAGGAAGGAAATTAGTTTGATTGAAGATCTTTTGGATTCTTTAATTTTAAGCTTACCTTTTCTCCGTATATATATGAATAACATTGAAATTAGATTAGCATTTTTAGAGAGGATCCCAATCCACATTAAAATGAATTTATTATTACATTCACTAAATCTATTCAAATTGACATGTTGACAGATCACTTAGTGGATTAATTAATTTGGGGCTCTATCAAGAGAAATTAATTAAAAAAATAAAGTTCAAAATTTTGAGTTAGAATGGTGAGTGAGGGAACCATGGCCATGCCAATGAAGTTAACAATGGGACTTCGTTGAACAAGAATGACGGATTAATTATATGGGTTTGGATTTTGATAGAGTACGTAGAGGCTATCAAGTCATGGATCAAATGCTCTATTTTTTTTTTTTTTTTATTATCTAACTTATCTTAGTTATATACTTATATATTATAAATTTAAAATTGTGTGAGAGTAAACGGGAAATAAATTTGAAATGTGCGAAAACAGAGGAAACATGAGTATAACACTTTTTGGATGTATATATAGAGTCACTTTTTTTTTTTTTTTTTATCTTATATGTAGAGTCACATTCATGCATGGAAACAAATTAATTTTTAAATCTTAAATTTGCAATATAAGATTAAGATTGAAAGTTGAGTGATTTGCAAGAATTGAGAGGAAGGGAAACTTCGAATTCTGTTAGTTTTTAGACTAAAGCCGACATTGTTTTAAAATTCATAGTAAAATCCTTTGAGGGATGGCCATTTGGGTACTCCCCAAGAGACATCAACTCCTGTCTCCACTATGACTCAATAATTGGATCAGCAACTTACAAGAATAAATGCATAGGACGTGCAAATTTTAACGTGTACATTGAAAATGTGCATACTTTAAAGAGATAATTAGGCTTAGGTTTTTTATAAAAATAGTTTTTAAATGGAGACTGGGGGTATTTTAAAATTTATAAGAAAATCCTTTTAATTCATAATAAGGTCCTTTTAATTTATAAGAAAATCTTTTAATTCATAATAAAGTGCTTTCCCGATTTGAAGGGTATTTCCCCTCTTAGGGTGTAGAGTGGGTTTTGTAGAGACTACATATTATGTTTTAACTCCGAGATTTTGGGTAGAGCCCAAAATCTTGGAATTAAAACCTAACATAAAGCCGTCAAAGAAGAAAAATAAAAGGACTTAATTAAAAACCTTAAATCACTACTGGTCTTAATCTAAGAAAGACTCATAAAATGGACTGAACTCTAAGTATCCCTACTTTAAATAATGAATAGTCATAATATTGCGGTCTCAAATTGCATGGCAAAGTCTTTTTTTTTTTCTTGATTATATTATTTTACATTGATGTATTTTGGATATTAATGATCTTTCTTTTTTATAATTCTGGATGGTGATTTCTAGGGGTGGGTTCGGTACGGTTACCGTACCGAAACACCCATACCGAATTCCGACCGATATGGGTCGGTAACCGATCACTTCGGTATCAGTCGGAGAGTGGCGGTATCGGTTGGAGAGTGGCGGTGCTGACTACAACACCAAATTAAAAAAATCACAGAGAAAGGGGGAGAGATATGACAAAGAGAGGGAGAGAGGGAGGGGGTGCGACATAGAAGGAGAAAGGGACAGAGACATAGAGGAAAGGTGGGGAGGGAGGGTGGTGAGTTGCGCTGGGTTGGGCGGGGTGGGGAGGGGGGTGCGACAGAGAGGGAGAAAGAGACAGAGAGGGAGAGAGGGAGGAAAGGTATTTTGGGGAGAGGGAAATAGATGATAGTGGTGGTGGTGGTGGTGATGGTTGGAGATGACGAATTGATTGTGGTGGTTGGGGCTGTGGTCGCACATAGAAAGAAAAAGAAGGGGGAAAGAAGAGAAGAGAAGAGAAAAATAAAGAAGAAAAGAGACACAGGTGGGAGGAGAGAGAAGAAGAAAAAGAAAAGAAAGAACGAAGAAAGGGGGGGGGCACATGGGTTAGGGGGAAAGGAAAAGAAAAAATAATAAAAATAAAGTTTTATTTTGTAAAGAATAAATAAGGTATTTTGGAGTTTCAAATTTCAATTGGGGTTTGGACTTTGGGGTTTGGAGTTTTTTATTTTTATTACATATGTTTTTTATAATTTATAGTATATAGTCAATAACTTAATAGTTTACATGTTTTTTAATTTATATCATCTTCTAAACCTTAGGGTATATGGTATAGATCATATACCTAATAGGGCCGTTAAGCTAAATGGCTAATACCATATACTAATAATAATATATTATACCATATTATACATTTATGATTGAGATAATTACATAAATCATAAATAGTCCATAACTCCATAGTCCATATTGATATTAATATATTATACCATATTATACCATATTTTACTATATTATATCATATTATACAATATACTAAATTACTAATATTATCATATTATACTATACTATACCATATTATACCATATTATACCATATTATAGTATTATACTATATACTATATACCAAACTCTAAGTTACCAACTATGAATTATAAATTTATAGTATTAGACTATTAGGGTATAGAAATTAGTAATTTAGTATGAGATATCATATACATATACTATATAGGTTTTATAATTTAGTATAATATTAGGGTTTAGGGTATTTTTAATTAGTTTTTATATAAAAATGTATTATATAAATTAAAAAACATATAAGTTAATAAGTTATAGGTTTAGGCAAGGAATGAAATTTTGAAATTTTTGGCGAAATTTCGCCGAAAATTTCGTTTTTTTGGGTCATCGAAATTTTATCACATACCCAATTATTTTCGGTAATTGTTTCGGCGAAATTTCAAAAATTTCGCGAAATTTCTCAAAATTTCGGCTGGGTTTAGGGGAAAAGGGGCTGGGAGGGGTCTGGGTTTGGGGGAAAAGGGGCTGGGAAGGGCTGGGTTTGGGGGAAAATGTAACGCCCCGAATCGCAGAAATCCGCCGGAGCAGCCGCGGTCCAAAATCTTCAATCCGCCGCCGTGCGGGGTCTTCGGAGCCAGGGAAGCACATGGGCAGACTCGCCGTGACAAGAGGAAGACAACCCAGGTGATGGGAGGTCGCGTCGTCGCCGAAAAAGTGAGATCGTCGCCGGAGCTCCAAGGATCGGCCTCAGCTGGTTCGCGAGTCGGGGGAGGTTTCTGGGCTGCGCCGCCACCAGGGGGAGGAAGAAGGAAGAACGGCAAGGAGATCTTGGCCGGTCCCGTTGCCAGCCATGGCCGGACACGCCGCCACGCGCCGGTGGCAGGCGCGACGAAGGAGAGAGAGAGAGAGAGAGAGAGAGAGAGAGAGAGAGAGAGAGAGAGAGAGAGGAGAGAGAATGGGATAAAAATATGGTTTTTGGGTTTTAAAACCCCTTTTGTAAAAATTATAAAATTGCCCTTTACTTCAAATGTCTGTAACTTTCAAATCATAACTCTGATCGATGCGTGCTACGTGTCTACGAACTCGTGAACTCGAGACCTATTCAACGTGCCCAAAGTCTGAATCAAAAGTCCATTAATTTTAAAAGTTAACTTTGGGTCAAGCCCAATTTAAAACAAAAATAATTAAATAATTAAAATTAAATTAAAACTTTTTTAAATTCTAAATAAATTTCCAAAATCCTTAAAATAAATTCTCAAAATATTTAAAATAATTATCTGGAAAATACAGGGTCTCACAGAAAAAGGGGCTGGGAGGGGCGGGGTTTGGGGGAGAGGGGCTGGGTGAGGGGGGGTGTGTCGGGGATGGACTGGGTTGGGGGGAGAGAGGCAGGGGGCTGGTGCTTGGTGGGGAAGAAGAAGAGGGAGAGTCATGGGCAAGGAGGAAAATGAAGGAAGAAAGAAAGAAGATTGTGAAGAAGAAGAGAAAGAAAGACAGTCATGGGTAGGACTGCAGGAGGAAAAGGAAGGAAAAAAAAAAAATGCCAACATACTGTCATGCCTAGGTAGAGGAGATAGGATTTGATCTGGGTTACGATTTATTGACAGGAAATGACAAAAAACAACAAGATCTTATCAACAATTTTAACTATAATGGAATTCCCACCACTGATGATAAAGCAAATGAATGACCATCATGGCATCATCAATGTATATTGCTTACAAAGTTACAAGTTAACTTAAAAGTAAAAGGAAGGAAAGAAACAAAAAAGAAAAGAAAATGAAGAAAAGAAAAATAAAAAAGAAAAGGAAGGAAAAAAAAGAAAAAGAAAAAAGAAATAACAAAAGAGAAAAAAACAAAGAAAAAACTTTAGGGTTGATTGGGATTTGAGGCCTTTGGGCAATTGGAAAGAAAAAAAATGATTTGGAGTTTCGTATAGTTGTTTTTAAACCTTAAACCCTAATACACTTTTATATAAAAAATAATTAAAAATACCCTAAAGGGCCTTAATCATAATATCTTATACCATATGGTCCATATCTTAAAGAATATACAGTATATAAGGTTTAGTGCATAGATTATAGAGTATAAAGAGTATTAGAGTATATAGAGTATATAGGGTTTAGTATTAGGGTTAGTGTATATATTATAAAGTATAAAAAATATACTAAATTCATTATTTATTATACTAATTTTGTTTAACAGTATTTGCCTCCAACGCGCATTATATTCATCTTATATCACATGAAACATATTATATAATTTAATTGGTTTCTTCAATATTTTTTATTAACATAGTAGATAATATGTTAAATAAACATATGGTCAAGTTTCATTCAAAATTTTCGTATTTTGATAACAATTTCCGTCATTTTTATCTAATTTTATCGAAATCGAAATTTTAATCGAAATTTCTACGAAAATTTCCTCGAAACCGAAATTTTACTCCTTGGGTTTAGGGTTTATAAATTTATATATGTTTGATATAAATTATAGAAAATTAGAAATGTATTATATAAAATTATAAATTATATAGAAAGGTAATATTAAGTATTTTATATTTAGGGTATACCAGTATAGTATAGAAATGTATAAAAATAAATTATTTTAATTATATTTTTTCAATATACGGTCGGTATCAGTATACCCTTGGTACCAGGTTTTGTAAACCGGTACCGTTACCGAATTCATCGGTATTTTCGGTATCAAAACCGGTACGAATCGGTATTTTTCAGTATTTTTACCCAGCCCTAGTGATTTCCTTTGGTAGGAGCTAGGCAATATCTCTAAAGTCATTGCTCTTTTGGTTAAATTGTTTTGATGATCAGAAAAAAGTAAAATGCAAATAATAATAATAATAATTCATAAAAGTTAATAGAGATATATGAGCAGTGATTAGAGAGAAATCCTTCTCAATAAAAGTTCAAAGACCAACAACTCTTTAACACAATAATATTTTTGAAAGAATGAAAATTTTTGAAACACAACAATATTTTTTTTGAATTTGAAACCTCATTTTAATAATAAAAGAATCCTCATATTTGGTGATGAATTTAATTTTGATGCGGTCTCTGATCTTAATTGGTGTTTCCCCTCCGCCAAGAGAGCCCCCCTGTAATTATTGAGGTTAATTGCCTGGTCTCCTCTAATAATTTATTGGATTAATGTTAATACCGATGGTCCTGAGCGCTAAAGGCTCTCCTAGCCCAGCTAGATTTGGAGGTATTTTAGAAACAATTAACTTGGGAGAGGTGGTGGGTGCTTTTCATGAATTTCAGGGTTTCGCAATTGCTCATATTGCAGATGCTTTGGGCATTCATATTATGTATGTACGTAGTCTCTTTGGCTTGGTAAAAAAGATGGTATCATCTTTGGATTGATTCTGACACTCTGCTAGCTCGTTCACATATTCTAAATTCCTAATACTGTTTCTTGGTCTCTCAGATCAAAATGGAGCCATTGCTTGCACTTTCTTAGGAAAATAGCTACATTTCTGGGTTAGCCATATATATCTATAAAGAAGGTAATTACTCTTCTGCTGATGCGCTTTCGAATTTGGCCATTCAGACGTCCTCTAATTTGGCCATATATCTATAAAGAAGGTAACTTTCTGCTTGCACTTTCTGTTTTTTGAGATTGTTTCTAGATAATAAGCTGATGAGCTTCTTTCTTATATATAGGTACGTTAAGCTCATAGATTTTGTGAGCAGATTAATTATAGTAAATTAGGGATACCCCCATCAATTAAACTCATGTTTTTCCCATTAAAACCCATCCCTTTTTTTTTTTTTTTTTTTCCATGTGTTTAACCCCTTTTACTAGGTGCCAATTCACCTATTTTCCATCTATAAATTTCCTAGTCAGCATTTTTAAATTAAAATCTAGATTGTGTAAATCCCTTTTATGCGAGCCCTTAAATTATAAACTCATTTCTCACGTTTTTTTCTTTGTTTTAATTAGCGACTGTTTTTACTCCTTACATTATGCTTTTAATGTTGATGATCATTGATTGGACGTTTTCTTCACAAAAGGTCCAGGTAAATTGTTTATTTCTCGATACTTACCCAAAAAAAATTGTTATTTCTACTTGGTTATATAATTGAGAGCACTTAATTAAATCCTTAATAATTTTGTGTCGCCTTGTATCAACAATGTAGTTAAATTGATACAAACAAATTTAATTGCAATTCAAGAATTTGGATCCTCTTCTAAGCACTCTAATCTCCTAATCTTGTTAATCTTTTAATTATACAGTGACATGTGTCTTTTATAATATTTTGTGGTTCACACTCATTTAAAACTACAATTACCAAATTAAAATAATTAAAAATAAGAAAAACAAGAAAACCATAAGCTCGATCAGCCCACCCTCCCTAACCTCCAACTCCTTTCTTTCTCTCTCTTCCCCACCCACGTCACGGCTAAGAATTGATTCCCCCCCCCACCCACCACAATGTGTAGATCCCTGATCCCCAAATCTACCCCTCCTTCTTCTTCTTTTTATTCTTCAATACATATATAAAACTTACAAAATAAAAATAAAAAACTAATAATCCCCCACCAACAATTTGCAAACCCACCAAACTTACCCCCTCACACACTATAGTGTCTGCAGATAGATTCATCACACTCACCTCTTTTTTCTCTTTTTGTTGTAGATACATAGAATTAAAAGAAAATTATAAACATAAATATATTTTAATTATTTGAAAAAAAATCCTTTTAATTATTTTGATTTAGTAATTATAGTTCTAAATGAGTGTGAATCATAAGATGTTATAAAAGACACGTGTCACTTCATAATTAAAAGGTTAGCAACGTTAGGAGATTAGAGTGCTTAGAAGAGGATTCAAATCCGCAATTCAAAATAGGTAAATTGGTCATTCAAAAAAAAAAAAAACTAGGTAAATTGATGATTCTAAAAGAAATGTACGTAGGTGATTTGATGATTCTTTTAGGAAAAAAAAAAAAAGTAGTTATATATATTGATCATTCTAAAATAAGTAGGTAAATTGATCATTCTAAAAAATGATTTTTTTTTTTTTTTCATGTGAAATATCTACTTTTTTTGTTTTTTGTTTTTTGTTACTTTCACGTGTTATGTTAGTTAATTTGTTATATAATTTTGGTAACTTCATGTACCTACAAATTTTATAGAGAGATTTTGAATTAATTGGGAGTAGACTATCTACCAAATTTAGACGTTTGTTTTTAATAGATTAGGATTATATATATTGCCTTATATAATTGGGATCAATCAAATCCCTAAATTTTGGATTACATTTATTGCCTTGTAATATTAATGAGAGTGGTAGGTTTTGTAATTAGTAAGGGCATTTAAGGTGTATTTTAATCTTAGGTGGCTAGAAATTTTGAATGTGGGTCTCATCCATTAACTAAAAGATCAATGGGTTGCAAGCTAGCTCTAATAAAAGATTTGGAGGGGCTGAAATCCAATTAACCCGATTAATTATTGCACGATTTTCTATTTTCACTTTTTTGTTATGTTGCATCCTGGATGCATGTCGGAAATTTATTATGTATTCTAGGATTTTCCAGTTGAATAAAACTTATGCCCATGAGATTTAAGAAAAAGAAAAACATAGTCATGTCCTTCCTCTTTGTCGCGCTTAGCGAAAAAATATAGAGAATGATATTAATTAAAATTATAGATACGTAAATTTATATAGCATATTTATGTTATGGTTTATATTTAATCAGCATTCAAATTCAATTTGGGTTTAGGGTAAAGGTGTACATCAGGTCGGGTCGGCCCGAGTCCGGCACTAGCACGACCCGTTTAAAGTCAATCCAGTCCGTACTTATGGATAGAGCTGGGCCAAGGTTTTTTATTCCGTTGGACCGGCCCGAGCCCGTTATTGGCCGGCCAGTCTGTTTATATTAATTTTTCAATTATTTTTTAAAGACTAATTTTTAGTTCCATAAATCAAAATATTTCCAAAAAACAAAAAAAAACAATTATATATTCAATTACAAACTCATTTCTTATTAATTTTAATTTTTTAAATTTATTCGATGCATTGTTGATTAATTTTAAAAATTAAGTTTCTTATTTATTAAATAATAATAGAAACTTAAAAAATTAAATTAATTAATCGGGCTAGCCCGATCTGGCACAAACCGTTATGGGCTAGGCCATAGTCAGGCAGGGCTTAAAGTTTAAAATAATTGGGTCGGGCCGGGCTGGGCCGATTATTAAATGAGTTGGCCCGAGCACAACACGAAGCACAAATATGCTGCTTTTAAATGGGCTGGGCCGTTGTACACCTCTAGTTTAGAGAGAGTTTGTCATTAATTTGTTTACTTCTAAAACCTCTTTTCTCGTAACATGAGACATAGCATGAAATAAGACTAAATTCTTTAACATATAAACCTTAACTTCAGGAAGAGGTTACAATTACACTAAAAAAAAAATTATATTTAATGTTAACTGTTTTATTGTACATCAAACTTCAAAACCTAGAAACTGTACAACAAACTTTACATGTGATCGGGTGGCTGATTCGCTTGCCCAATTTTCAGACTTCAAAAAGCTATCACTTCCGAACTTTGTAGTATGGATGGAAAAGGCTCCATTCTTGTTTTTACCCATCTTTTTGAGGATAGGAAGTTTGCTTAATTTAATTCATCCATTCGTTATTGGAAAAAAAAAAAAAAAATCTACCTTAGTACGTATATGCATGACCGCTTCCATGTGAGAAGTGGTTTGTTGGTTTATAAACTGGCAGACCTAGCATACTGGTAGGGGTGGGCAAGGGAGGGTTGGGCGGGTTAGAGAGTCGATCAACCCATACTTGTCCAAGTTACAAATTTATTTGTCTGTGCAACCTAAGGAACCCAAAGAAGGTTTGTCCAAATTTGTACAAATTAGTTCCTCGGGTTGTCCAAATTATTGCACATTGAAAGGAAACCACAAAAATATTTCAAAAAAAAGAAGTACATTAATTTAAATTTCAAACATTTCATATTGAAAAGTCTAAACTTAATTAAGGAAGATGAAATGTTTTCCTTTAAAACTTGAATGTTTAAGCAATGAAAAAATGAGGATAAGAAATACAAATGAACTTGAAAAATGAACAATCGATAATACATTAAGGGTCAGGTTCATGAGCTACATCATTTTACATAGCATTTTTAAACTCTTTCGGTATGGGGTCCAAGCAAGAAAAACCCTAGCCGTCATCCCAAAAGAAAAAACTCTCTCCTCTCCTTAACCTCTCCATGGGGGAGGGGCGGCCCTTGTGTTCTCACAGACTGCTCCTCCCCTCGCCCCTCTCTCTTTTGTTTTTCTTTTCCTTTTTCTGTGTTTTTATTTTTGTCCTTTGGGATACTCTCATCCCAATAAGTGAGAGTGTTTTCATCTCTCCTTGTGAGAGTTTTTCCACCTCTCTTCGTGAGAGTTTTTCAGATTTTGTTTGTTTTGGTTTGTTTTGTGTTTTGATGCTTTCAGGTTTTCTCTGGCGCTCATCACAAGGTGTTAGGGAGTCACTATTTTCGCCGGTACCGGTCATATTTCCACCGGTTACTATTGCCACATCCAACACTTTGCGCTATTGCCAGCCTCGACTTAGAGATGTTGGTAGGATCGTGAACCCAAACGCGACTAGTTCGCTAATTCCTACGGTGCCTCTCTGGCTCCGTTTGATGGCTATAGTATCTGCTCGATGCCGATGTTATGAGATCTTCGAATTTCTGTGGGCTTTTCTGCTCCACTTTTGTGGGTTTTTGTTTTCTTGTAAGCCTTTAGGCTCATATTTTGTATTCTCTCTGCCTTTTTGGCTGTTTTAATACAATGATTTGCTTTATTCTCAAAAAAAAAAAAAACTCTTTCGATATGGCGACGACACGGTGCCAGCACGATTTTGGCACACGAAATTCCAGCAAATGTTGATTTCCAATCATCGTGCCGGCACCGTGTTGACTCCAATTGGCTGCAGCAAATATCGACTGCAACATCGTGTCGGCAACGTGTCGTCGCCCTGCCGAAAGGGTGTAGAAATGGTATGTAAAATGGTGTGGCTCATGAACTTGATCCATACATTAATACTATAATTAAGACTCTTGGAATGGGAAATCTCACATTTCCAAGTATATAGCTTATTAACTTTAATTCATATTATTAAATATGTAAAATATATTCTTAAAAAAATGTAAATATATATAATATTAAAGTTCTTCGGGTTAAAAATTCCTCAACCCATGTTTGCCCAAATTATAATTCGGGTTGGTCTAGTTAGAAATTTCTCAACCCATGTTACAAAATTTTCTTGTCCAAATTGTCTAAAGTGCGGGTTGAATTCGGGTTGGTCAGGTTTGTCCAACCCGATGCCCACCCTTACATGTTGCGAAGGCCGAATCAGGTCTAGCCTATATCAAATTGTAGAGTGCGCCGCCATTGCAATTAATTGATATGCATTGGGATGGATCGATCCTCCAACAAATCACCTAAATATTGAGGATAGAAAGTTGCGATATAGATCTTACATATACACAAATTCTCTCTGTAGGACGTTCGTTTTTTAACTAAAGAATGGACATGAGTATTTCTATGATATTTTATCATTTTTAGGTAATTTTTTACAGGGTTCAACATGTTAGGGTATAAGGTTCTATATTTTAGGGTATAAAATTATTGTTCAAGTTTATATTTTAGGTTTTCACTCTCGAGTTTTCGGCATCTATGAGAGTTAAAACTAAGGAATAGGTCTCGATTATGATTTATACCCTAAATAATTAAATCCTAATAAGTTTAAGATCAAATGGTGAAAGAAAAACCATAAAACATACGCGTTCGTTGTTTAGTTAAAGAATGGACGTCATGCAGAAAGAATTTCTACTTACATATATACATATATATATATATATTTTATTTCAATTTAACCTAATGAGCCAAATGTGGTTCTTCTTAAAGAATTTTTATTCATAATGATTTTTTCAAACGGGAGGACAAAGATTGCATTAAAGAATTTCAATTACAAAAATATTTTACAAGTTTTTAGAATATAAATTCAGATATTCTGCTTGATTTTACTTGACTTTAATTTAATCATAACAGTGTATTTATTATCTAAGAGTAAGGAGCAAATGATGAAATGTATTTATAGAACTTTTTGGGTGTAAATGAAATTACATAAACATTTTGATTTATATTACATATATATATGGTTCGTATTAAAACAAGAAAAAACAAAATAATTAACCAGAGAATTAATCCAAATCGCTATATTTCAACATTTTTTTTCCTTAGATATTTTCCACCATTCACCACATTTGTTAACAAAAAAGAAATTCCCAACTTGGTCCATAGACTTTCCAAAATGCAACAAATAAAGAAATGCACACCAAAATGTAGCAAATAAAGAAATGCACACACTTTCCATATTAATAGATACAAAGAGGCTCGACTAGATAAGATCAATTTCGAAAACCTAAATCCTACACGCAACAAAATAAGCAGAGAATCCAAATCTCTATTATTCAACATTTATTTTTTCCTTAGCTATTTTCAACCGTTCACCACATTTGTTAACAAAAAAGAAATTCTCAACTTGGTCCATGGAATTTCTAAAAAGCAGCAAATAAAGAAACTCACACACTTTCCATATCAATAGATACAGAGAACGTACCTACACTAGATAAGATCAAGTCCGAAAACTTAAACCCTGCACGCACACTAGAATTCCATCCCATTGTTTTATCTTCAAAACTAGTCTTGTGGCCTTTTAGAACCATCCACCCTGTCTATAAATTGACCCAACCCCTAAGTTTGTATGTGCACAAACAAAAGCTAGCTCTTAGCCTCTTACTGTGTGTTTGGGAGTTTAAGTTCCATTAAGCATATGGCAATTGGGATGTGTAGGGTAGAAAACCAACATGAAGATGAAGACAAAGATAATGCTGATCATGAAAAAGCTTATGGTTCTCAATAATCGGTTCAATGATTTACCAGAGGTATTAATTAAGTATTTTATCATGTCTCTTTGTCAATTTGTGTTATTTGGATTTGGTCAGTATCTGATAATATGAGTCATTATTTTGCTTGATTTGCGTTAGTATTCTTGCTTACAGAGCCCTATAGCATAGGCATTCACCAACCTTCTCACGGTTTTGAATTTTTTTAATATTTTCTTTATTTTCTGTTTTTGCATTTTATGCTTGGTTGTAGGAAACCAAGGTTTTCTTCATTCCAGCCAACCTGGTCTTGCCAGAGGAAGACTTGCAGTGGCAGGACTTGATGGTACGATCTTTACCCGTTGCTTTCTTGTAGCGAGCATCGGCGGCACTGTTGGAGCGATGGCCATTTGGGTACATCTTGTCACATGACAGAAGAAGAACCACTTCTGAGACAAACACAATCCTTGTCTCCATTCTAGATTTTCTTGTTGTGCTATGGATCTTACACAAACAATAGAGGTTTCAACTAGGACTCAAAAATCGGATCAATGACTTACCAGAATATATGCATCATTGAATGTTTCACTCTATGAGATTTAATGTTTTGTATATACTTTTACCAGGAAAGATTTGTATACTTCAAATGATTGATTATTAGTAACATTGTGGTCTCAAATTATATGGCAAAGTTCTTTTTTCTTAATTAAGTGTGTGATACTGTGATTTTGGATATTTATGATCTCTCTTTTCATTATAGATAATTAATGGTGATGCCCTCTTCGGGGAGGAAGTCGCTAAAGCACCACTTGATCTTTTGCTTAGAAAATTGGACGATCAGACAAACAAAATGCAATTACATATATGATTCATCCTGAACATTTGGTTTATTTACGAGTCACCTTTGTGTTTAATTAGAGTCTTTGTTGTGAGTTGTGTCTTGTTGGGCTATACTTTTCGTGTACGTTGTTTTATTAGGCTTTGGGCCTTTTGGGTTTATAAGTTTGCCTTTTGGGTTGCTTTTTTAAAATTATTATTTAAAGCAGAAAATTGAAAATTAAACCTAAATGATAAATTGGAAAGTGTGTGGGTTGCACTTGAGTTAAATATTACCCACCGGAACCCCATTCCACCACCATAGCTTCCTCCAACCAACCTACTGTGTTCTCGGCTCCACCATCGGTGATCCCATCCTTTCTCTTTTTGGTTCTCTCTATTCTTTCTCTCTTGACTAATTGAAGTATAAACAATTTTAATTACCCACTTGGAAATAACTTAAGACACTAGGAGGTTATAGTAAAAAAAAAAAAAAAAGACAACAATGTGTAATTAATGTTTCCTTCACAATATTAACAATTAAAGAAAATTATATATTCATTTGCCTACATGGCTTCGCATTTAATTAAGAGGAATTCCCACCTTCGTGAGAGAGAGAGAGAGAGAGAGAGAGAGAGAGAGAGAGGTGTTTGGACCGTATTTAAAATCTTTGTTTTGATGAGTGAAAGAGGTTATTGCATGGTTTAGGAGAAGGATATATCAACATCAATGCTCCACCTACATATTCTCGGCAGCATGTTCATGGATGATATTTGAGCAAAAATCCATTCATGATTCTAAGGATGGCATATGGGCTTATATATATATATATATATATTTCCAAGAAGTGTTGTAGAGGGCATGATCGAAATATATTGGAAGATTGCGCCTTGAAGTCTTCTCTTGGTGGGACTATGCATCATCATTTTAACTGGACTATTGAAGTAACATATGCTCGACCAACCACATCCAAAGCCTCTCGGCTGAGCATGTTTGATGTCTTTCGGCTGGACATCTTGCAAGCTAGCCCAAAAATGACTAAGCTGTTCCCAACTCATTCACAGCTTATCCCAGCTCATCTACAACTGTCTGGCTACCACTCAAGAAGCTCATCTACAGCTGTCTACCTACTCCAAAAACAAGTTCTAAGCCACACACGGGGCTACAAAACTTGGGGACAAACCAGTTTGACCATTATAAAAGGAAGCTCACAAGGCAATTTCAAAGGACTCTCTCCAACACACACAACCCCAAAACTCACAACAATGTGAATCTCTCAGCAAGGTTTTTACTCCCAATTCAGCCCAATGGCTTTTATTTCTCAGAGCTTTCTTTATTTTCATTTGTCTAGCTTTTCAAGCCCCTTTTAATTGTATTTCCTCCTGCTTATGAAATTTTTTTGTATTTTGTATTTTGGGTTTTTTTTTTTTTTTTAAAGAACACCTCTTGCTTCTTTGAATTTAGTTTAGTGTTATTTCCCATTAAGCTTTTTTTAAAATTCATGTTACTCTTTTATCTACATTTTGGTTGTTCAAAGTCCTAGTCGATCTAGGAAAGAAAAGATCTAGATAGGTTTTCCGTTCCTTTCCTATGCACAATCGTTGGTTATAAATTAGATCTTTTATTTGACGCATTACATTTGACGGGGTAGAATTTGCCCCTACACCCTAGTTGGATACCCCCTCCTCCCAAATTTAAAAAAAAAAAGTAGTAAAGACATATCAATCATTAAGGAGACTGCCATTACTCTTGTGGACAATAGTGTTTAGACTAGTTTCAGACCCTTTTCGTTTGAAATTACAAATTGTATTAGAGAATACAACAATTGTGCTTTTTTATATATATTTAGTTTTTTGATGTCTGAATTCCCTATTTCATATATGTATTTTTCATATCAAGCACCTTGGGTTTGCCTGGCAACCAAGAGTACTGGTAACAAAAAAAAAATTCAACACAGTTGCCAAACATATGCAATTAAAAAAAAATTCAGTAAAGATGAAACAATCTTTTATGTTTTTTTTTTTTTTTTTTTTTTTTTTTTTTTTTTTTCTATAAAGAAGAAACAATAATGAAATAGAGACACTTAAGTTGGCATGAGATAACAATTCAGTCAAAGAAAACACAGAGATTTGGAAAACTATCCAAATTTTGAACATTTGAAGATTTTAGCGCATTTGATTATATTTTTAACAGTAATACTACACTTACCACATTTTTATACCACAATTTCATACCATCTTACATGGCATTCATACAGTGGACACTACAAATTAAAAAATAAAACCTAAAAAAGAAAAAGGAAATACTCTTCCAGTAAAGTAATGACACATCAGGTGGGATACAAATGTGGGAAAAAAAATGTGGGACAACTAGCATTATTGTATTTTTAATTATAGAGATAAGGATGGAGCCAACAGCCAAGTGCCTATGGAAAAGATCTGGATGGAGCGCACTTACCAAAACTTATCATTTTGACCAAAAATAGAAACAAACCAAACATATCAAATCCTAAAACTAAGTTCCAGACAAGGGTTGAAGCCCATGGTTTTCCCAAAACCGCCCTTTTGGAATCCTCCATTTTACCTATAAAAATAACCTAAAGACTGATTATTTTCAATGTGCACAAACTTGTTATTGGCTTTTGGCTTTACATTGAGAAAATGGTGAAGATTTGTGAGGCCTGTGAATGCCAAGTTGAAGATGAAGATGGAGATGGTCTAGTACTGGAGAGCTTAACCTACAAAAATCGGTGCAATGATTTGACAAATTTATAGGGATTTTCTTCGATATGGTTTTAGATTATCTTAATTCGTCTATATCTTGTTTGGATCCAGATCTAGAAAATCAGTAGGCCAGTTCTTGATAATCAATATAGCTATTTGATATATTTTATTTTAAATTTCTTTCAACATTTATTTATTTTTTGGCTAGGGCAACATTTAATTTTCTATTTTAAAACAGTTGGTTCTAGGATGGTGCTTTCTTAGTTGATAGACCATATATATCACTGTGTTGCTAGACGCTAAGGTGTACAATCGTCCAAGGAAATTTGGTTGTGGTCCGGTTACTAGGGGTCAAGAAACTCGATCGTGAAGGAATCAAATGTGATTGTTGTTCTAGTTAAGATGTTTACTCTAGCTCGCTGGGTTTGAATCACATGCTGGAGGCACATATCATAGACCGGCTCTCAATATTATTTTGGACCAAGATGGGAGGACTATAATGGACTGTCAAAGGCAGATGAAGAAGATTAAGTATCAGATGGTGATGAAAACTGAAAAGCAGTAGTACCAATGTCATGTGACGAGTATTTTGATGGTTGATCAACAACAAGGTTTCCTCGATTTTAGATAGAGCGAGGATATGAGAATTTCCATCTGCGTCTACTGTCAGTGTTTAAATGGCCGGATTAGCTATTTACCAGGCATATATGCAACTTTTGTCTCAGTCTTCTGGACAGATACGTAGTTTGTAATTTGATATAGATAACATCAGTGAAGATTGCTAATTCATGTATTGAAATATGATACAAAGTGTCTTTCCATGTAAAGTGATAGTTCATATGAAGTGATAAAGGTTATTAAATCATTTAAACAACCCTTTCTCCGCAAGTAGTTTGTTGGCCATCCTTTTGGAGTTTAGATACTTTCTCAGTTTTGATCATTGTTCATCTACTTCTCTGTAGGCATATAATCTATCTATCTTTACTATTATAAAGCCAGAAGAAAAGTTTGGTGTTACAGGCTTCACCGAAAATTGAATTGCCTAAAATACCATTCATTCAACAAACAATCACATTAAAACAACAAAATAAATGGGGGTACATATGTAAAATACAACTATTAAAATAAAATTTAAAACATAAAAAAGACACCACACTAGGTCAGAAGTTATAAAATAATGAGAAATAAAAAACAAAAACACAATAAAAATACCATATGCAGAACGCACGTGCCAAAAGGCTAGTATATATAAAGGGAGAAGGGGGAGTAAGGTTAAACGTTCGAAAACTCAACATTGCCTTTTGTTAATTAAAAGATTAAAATAAAATAATTTAATATTTTGAGGGTAAAATAGTAAAATAGAATAATTAGAATTGAAAAATAAAATGAAATAGAAAAACACACCCTTATTTTTAGCAACCCACTTACCCCACTACCTCTTTTTTAGGACAAACAATATATTTATTAAAAACTTTAGGTTTTTTTTTTAGAAGAAAAAAAAATTCATATTTAGAAAGGTCAATTGGTTATACACTTATACATAAAAGGATAACGACTCAATCACATAAATAAAAGATAAAAATCAAACAAGGAGCCTGTTATGCAAAGAATATAAATCATTGCAAAATTAATTAACTTAAACTAACTTTTTACATTATTCATTGCAAATTTTATTGAACTTTAAAGCTCAAAATATACATGACATTTCACGAGCATCCTTTTCCATAATAAATTAGCTTTTGAGATGTATTAAACCGAAATAAATAAATTCAATTTTATTAATACGTATACCACCATGCATGTAGTCACGTCCCACATACACATCAAGCATCACATCATGCGTACATGGCCAAGCACATAGTCACATCTTGCATACACAGCCATGCACGTAGGTTCACTCATGCAATTTCTAGAATCCGGCCTCCACTGAACCTTTGATGAAAATGACCTAAAGACTAAGAGTTGGTATCATGTGCCCAGATTTGCCCGTCATCTTCTCACCCTAGTTACTTTCATAGATCTGCTGAGAGAATGGGGAATGTCTTTGGTGAGGCATATCAAGGTCAAGATGAAGAAGAAGGTGATACTACTGGAGAGCCCGATTATGGGCTACTACAATGATTTAAAGGAGGTATATCTTTGTCTATAACCCTTCAAGTCTTATTAATGGATGATCTTTGACCATTTAATCTTTGTAGGTAAATGATTTCCGATTTATTTAATTTTTTGCAAGAATGATCTTTTAATGAAAACAAAACAAATAGACTATTCGGATCATTGAAATCCTGTATGGAATGAGCCCCATTAAAAACTTATGTAAAAAATATAGTATCACGGATCTGCCCCATATATATATATATATATATTTAAATGCTATAAATTAAGCTAACTAGTAACTAGTTAACATTTTAATACGAAGTTAACTACCCTTTTGGGTTTACCACACTAAGTATACACACACTTTTTTTTGGGGGGGGGGAAGAATTTATGAGATCAAATCCCACCCCATTTTTGGCCATTCTTGTCTTTTTTTGACGTGACAATTAGTAAAAGGACCTTAATATGAATTATAAAAAGATTTTCTTATGAATTTATTGAATCACACCCAAACTGACAACATAAAGGCACAAAATTTAAAAACCCTAACCTTTTTTCGAATCACACCCACACAACACAGAAAAATCATAAAAAACCATATCTTTTTTCAAATCACACCCACACATCACAGAAAAAGCCAAAACATCAACATAAAAAAAAAACCCTATATCGATTTGGGTCCACTTACTTTCCTCTGGTTCAGGTGCACCACGTTCTCTGAGAATCGTCATTCTCATATTCGATTCTCTGCTTTTAACGAATCTCTAAGGTGATGGGTTCTTTGGTTGATTGAGCAGATGGGAGCTCAGCACTCACTCTCGACTTTACTCTCTCTACCGGACAACCAAAGTCACTTTACTCTGAAAAATCCCAATTACCTTCATCATATCATTTCAGCCTTTAGTTTAACAAAAAAAGTCCCAACTTTTCATCTTCTAATGAGTGCTCGCTCAACCATGGCCAACTGGACGCCAACGTGGCACTTTGGGGCCCACAATGACTGAGTAGACCCTCATGTGGCACTAATGTGGCTGAAAATACGGTATTACCCACGCCACCTCAGCATGTTGGACGAAGATCAGGATGGAGTTGACGAAATAAGGCAATGTGGGACACGGACTTAAAGTTCAAGAGGTTATGTGAGACAAAAAAATGTCAGGGGGTAAAATGAGACAAAATCTTAAAGTCAAGTGCCAAATGTGCAAATAAGCCTTTACCAGATATTCAACTTTTGTTTCATTTGTCTTCTATCTGATGGGTTCCAGATGTGAAAGACACAGATTTAGTATATTAATTTGTATAGATTGACTTGACCAGATTAGAAAGTATGTAATTTGACAGTTATAGATCAATTAATGAAATATATATTACTTCATCTCAAATCAAGTATGAGATTTGTGAATCAAATATGAATAATCTATATACTAGTAGAGAAACCTAGAAAAAATTCTTATGCATGTCGGAAAGTTTTGGAAGTTGCGTGGTTATATACATTTTTTGATATCTCACCAAATGGCAAGTGTTCTTATAAAGTTTAACTGTATCAACAGTCTCTAAATTATTGCTAGTATTGCACTTTGGACCCTAAATTAAAGTTGGTCTCAAATAAAACTTAGGAAAATGCTTTACTAATTATATGTTTTAAAACTTGTTTGTTGTTATTTATGGTTAATATTGATGTTTTTAATGGATTAATTGTGACATAAATAATGGTGTATTTTGTTAGCTCATCGGGTTTAGGGTTTAAGCTTGTTAGGAGGTGATTAATTCAGCACTGGTTCACTGAATATGATCATAGCCAGTCACCAAATGTACCATAATTCGAAATTAACCCCTCCACCAAATTAGTCATAATCTTTTGATGAATAGGTCCATTCAAACTGAGGGCACTGAATCTCTGTAAGTCATTCGATAGTCACAAGCTGAATATCGTTGTGTTGTTCAATTGGTAGCCATTTTCTACGTATAGAGTAAATTGAATTTTCTTAAACATGATTTGATTCATATTCAGGTATAATTGTCTATTTATGTTTAAAAATGGTTTAACGAAAAGATTTTTTGGGTACAAAAAGAATTTCTCATTTCAAAATTTTATAAGAGGTGGAGAAATGGAGAGGGTGGGAAACTAGGAATGGGGTCAAAAGCGTCACTCAAATAAAATTGTTAAAAATTCTAGTACCACTCAAAATTTGAGGCTTGTTAATTATACAAAAAATAATTTCCCAATCCAATATTTAAAGTATACTAAAGTTCTTAGCAAAAATAAAAGAATGTTAACATATTAAAAAAGCCTTTCAGAATTTTTTTTTTCGTCCGTAGCATTAAGATTTAATCATTTCAGGTTTATTAAAATTTTGAGCAAATTACAATTTAGTACCTCAACTTTACATATTGTGACAAATTAGTTTCTCAACTTTGAAAACTTGCAAAAAAGTACCTCAACTTTCATTTTGTGTCAAAATAGTACTTCGGTTAGTTTTTCTGTCCATAAAGGCGTTATCTGTTGACATGGCAAAAACATTTTTGTCTTTTCACCACATATAAAAAATTTAAAATTTAAAACTTTTTTGAATAAAAAAAAAACTTCATCTTCTTCCTCCATTCCCTCCCCCACCGAGCACCCCCCCTACCCCCCACCCCAAACCACCATCTTTATCTCTTCTTCCCAACCCAGTACCAGCCCCTCCCTGCCCCCCACCCCTTCCCCATCACCCTCACCCAAGCCCAAGCCCAACCCAACCCACCCCCCTCCGCGACCCAACCCCTCCCCTTGTTTGAGAGCACGCAGCACCAGCACCAGCCCCCCCTCGAATGTGGTGGCGAGGTAATCCTATCAATACCTTCCCAGTTTGATATAAGAAAACCCTGAATGTTCAACCAAAACATCAACTGCTTTTAGCATACAATTGTGCATAACACGGTCTAGGTACAATACCACTTCCAAAATAAAACATACCTATTATGAGACCAAAACACAATCAACCAAAATACAAGATTTGTTTCTCTTCCAAAAAAAAAAAAAAACAACAAGAACCAGAACAGAAGATGTATAATATTGATCATAAGTAATTAATTTCATATTGGATCTAGAATTATAATTAATCATTACAAATGGAAGCTATAAGACACGATAAAGTAACAACTTATGCAAAAGAAGATCATTCTTTTAGTTGATCCTATATTGATGAAGACCCTGTCGATAAAAGGTATCAAGAGAGATGAACAAGAACTGCATCTGAAGTTGCTTAGACATAATAAGATGGCTACAAAGACAATTATTTGTAATGGTAAAATTGTTGGGAATTCAATATATATACCAATTCAAAAAAGGGGAGGGGAAGGGAAGGGCAGAGCCGTCCCTGAGCAAGGGCACCAGGGGCGACCGCCCAGGGCCCAATTTCAAGGGGGGCCCAAAATTTTTTTTATTTTATATATATATAGTATATATTATAATATTTAAAATAATAAAATATATATATATAATTGCTGCTGAGTAGCCTGAGTGTGTTGTTATAAAAAAAAACGTTAGTGTGTATATATAATTGCTGGTGGTTAGAAATTATAGTTTTTTTTAAGTGGGGTCTAAAGTTATTGGCCCAAAGGTGCATAATCATTGCACATGCCTTGGGGAAAAAAAAAATGAAGTTGAAAGTTGAAATGTTTTTTTTTTTTTTCTTAAACAAATATCTCTCTCTCTCTCTCTCTCTCTCTCTCTCTCTCTCTCTCTCTTTCTCTCTCTCAGGCTTTCAGCTCGCCCAGACTAATCCAGTTTCCCAGTCGCTCTCTTCCTCAATCCTCAATTAATTGATTCAATTAAATTGAAGACTTGAAGTTAATCCATTCGATTCTCAAGCCTTTAGCCTTTAGCTCCCCTCTTCAATCTTCTCTCGAGTCTTAATCTCTTTCTTAGCCCTGTCTTCAGGCATTTTCATTAACTGTTTTAGTCTTTATCTTATTGTAATTGTGTTTTTTAGGTGGTACATTTGATCACATAGTTGCTCAAAGTTTAATTTCTTTTTGTTCAAAGTTTGTATGTTCAAAGGCCCTATAACTTTAATTATTTCTTGTCCGAAGTTTTTTATTCAAAATTTGTATAAAGTGTGATATCATTTTATTATTTTCTTCTGAATTTTCAAGTAAAAATAAATGAAAAACATGTCTATAGAATTATATATATATATTGTACAAAAGGTCCATTTCAGATTTTCGCCCCGGGCCTCTAAAATGTCAGGAACGGCACTGGGGAAGGGGTGGGGGTGGGGGTGGGGAGGGGCTGGGTTGGGGAGAGAGGAGCAGGCGGGGGGAGGGGGTGGTGTTGGTGCCGCGTGCCCACAACTAGGCTCGAAGGTTCCCTGCCGCTGAAACAGTTGAGGAGGCTACGCATGAAGGGGAGAGGGTTGGGTCGCGAAGGGGGGTGGGTTGGGCTTAGGTGAGGTGAGGGTGAGGGTGAGGGTAAGGGTGAGGGTGAGGGTGAGGGTGGGGGTGGGGGCGGGGGCGGAGGCGGGGGTGGGGAAGGGCTAGTGCTGGTGCTGGTGCTGGGTTGGGAAGAAGATAGAGATGGTGGTTTGGGGTGGGTGGGGGGGGGGGGGGGGGGTGCTCGGGTGGGGGAGGGAAGGGAGGAAGAAGATAAAGTTTTTTTTTTTATTATTCAAAAAAGTTTTAAAATACTAAATTTTTTTATATGCGGTGAAAATACAAAAATATATTTGTCACATCAGCAGATAACGTTTTTATTGACAGAAAAACTAACGGAAGTAATATTTTAACACAAAATGAAAATTGAGATATTTTTTGCAAGTTTTCAAAGTTGAAGTACTAACTTGAAACAACATGTAAAGTGAAGATACTAAAATGTAATTTACTCTAAAATTTTTATCTCAAACTCTTGTTAATAAATGTGACTAGCGTCTTTTTCAATAACAAACCAACTTAATTTTATGGCATGTATTAATAAAACCCAAAAAAGTCACGTCTTACGTACATCGATGCACTTAGTCTAACCCATTTTGCATACATGGCCATGCACGTTCGACCGGTACATTATTCACATATTTATACACACTTATCTGATCACATTAGCTATGAAAGTTGATATGGTCATACTATGTCAATTAATAAGATGGGTTGACGTGAATTTTAAGTTTTATTATTTGCATATTTACTTATGTCGTTAATTACATGGTATGGTCACATCAGCTGCCACATAAGGTGGTCAATTTATGTGGGATAAGTGTATACAAATAGCATTAATGTGACAGTTCAGGGTAAAAAACAAAAAAAGAAATAATTAAAGAGATAAGGATATTGGAGCAAACAGTCAAGCACTTGCCTAATTGACCTAGATGCACCAAACACTTGCCAAAATCACAACGTAAACCAGAATCCAGACAAGGATTGAAGCCCATTGTTTTCACAAAACCGCGTTCTGAAGTCCTCCATTTCACCTATAAAAATGACCCAAAGACTGGTCATTCTATGTGCACAAACTTGCAGCGCCCTTCCATCTCTATCTACTTATTGCATTACGAAAATGGGGAAGGTCTCTGAGGCGAGTGGTGGGCAAGATGAAGAGGAAGATGAGTCTAGTATTGTGCTATTAGGGCTTAACCTAGAAAACATCATCGGAGTAATGATTTACCAGAGGTATATTAATCATCAACCCTTCAATGGATCATTTCACCTCTTGAATGTATAAAACTGTGCTGTTAGGGCTTCATATTTCTGATAATTGATTATGTTCTGTTCGATTTTGTTAATTATATATAAATACACACTCATGTTCTCGTATATTGCAGCGCAGACACATCCTTGATACTAGAGTGTGTTTTTGGGGGGCTGAGATATTGAGATCCAATCTCAACACCTTTAATTAGTTGATGTGCATATATATATATATATATATGTGTGTGTGTGTGCGTGTGTGTATGACTGTATGTGTGTTTGTGCTTGTATCTTGGTGTTCTGTTCTTTTCTCCATTTGTGTGCTTATGTATGTTTAATGGAAAATCAATAGTGATGTTATTCGATCAGGTTTTAAATTATCTTAATTTGTGTATATCTTATTTGGATCCATATCTTGAAAATTAGTAGGTCCTTGATAATCTATTTGATATGTTTATTCTGCAATATATCCTTTCTGAATTTATTTTTCTACTTAAAAAAATGTGGAGGTAACTAGCTAGTCATCCCATGTTCGACCAACATACAGGAACAAATATTTCTTAATTATTGTCAGTAGAAATGGTTTTGTGATGAAAAATACTCATATCTGATCTTAATTTTTGTGGCCTACTTTGTGAAATAAACCCCTCTGGTTGTGAGCATTGGGGTATGAATTCATGGCATATTGTTAGTGATGATTTTGTGTCATGGTTGCCTGTAGATGAATGATATTTTTGTATTTTTGTTTTTGGTATTCACATAAAAATAGTTATTCGTAGTCGTAGACTGTAATTTTCATTCCATTAATTTTTTCCTTAAAAATTTTGTAGCAAACCTCGAGGAAGGAGGATGACAGAAGCATGAGTGCCACTTCGCTTAGATTCTTTTTCACCATCTGGACGAGAGGCTCACGAAGCACTTATCAGCCCAGAGGCATGTTGGAGCAGGTCCTTCAAATGGAAATCCCTCTTTTTCTTCTTCGGGCAGAAGGGGCAAATATATGTTCCGTCCAAGCTTTTCGCGCTGTATATTAATTCCACTCTTCAACTCTTCATAATATTCTTCTACATCCTCATCCATTTCTGTTTCACAGACTGTGTAAGTGTGCCCACCACTATTATCTTCAATCATCAACATTCTGCTTTCACAGTTTCACCTCTCCAAACCTCATCCAACACATAGTCTAAAAGAGTAAAAGCTATGCAGAAGCTGCAAGCTAGAGCCCACTTATGACTGGTTGCATTAATTAGAATGCAGAAACTTTGAGTGGAAGTCCCTGACATGATCCATCGGCCACCAGCAGAAGAATCCCAATCAGCTCATAATCCCTAGCCTTCCAAAGCAACTCTGTCGACTACTGAGGCTAGCATCTTCGGAATGGAACCGTTATAGTTATCTTAATTCATGTACACCTTGTAATTGGGTAGATCTTGAAAATGGATAGGCCTAGAGTTCTCTTTGACACATTTTTTAATATCTGTCTTGATTTTTTTCCTGGGCTGCATCCTGTACTTACCTGTTGCAGATTTCTTTTTAGTTTATTTCTTGTTAGACATCTTTTGTTCAAAAGAAAAACACAATGCAAAAATAGAATTTGAATTCAATAATTTTTTTTTTTTTGGGTTGGAAATGGTGTTCTTTTTTTCGGGTGCAAAATTGTACCCTGTGAGCAGACTTGGCTTCCCCTCTTGTGGATTCAATGATGGCTTGTTTGCTGGTTTTCTATTCTCTTTTTTCCATGGATGGAAGAGCTTCTTAAACTAGTTTCTTAAGTATATACATTTTCTTTACATCAATAAAAGTTAAAAAAGTTACTGTCGGATTTCTTTTTTCTTTTCTAAAATGGTATTGTTAATTTCAATCCGTTGGTTGTCTCTAAGTACAAAAGTTTAGTTGAATGTCAAGCTGTGATGAAACGTAGTTCTGTGAGGTAAATTTAATGTTTAGGTAGAGACAAAATTTTTGGTCTTAGCTTCTGATTGAATGTAATTGGATTAGCTTCTTAATTGGAATGTAGAGAATAGTCTAATGGTATATTATATATGGCCTCACAAGGCATTACCACTTGTAAATGACCTGGTGCACTGAATGCGTTTATGGTTACCTTGAATTAGTGCTTTCCTTAGTGAAAGGCTTATCTGAGATTTCTCCTCTGGCCGGCTCCTTAGTTTTCTTGGTAAACTCATCATGATAGCTTGAAATGGTTCGGCCATCCAAGTCCAATTAGGATAAGTTAGACTTAATTTGATAAGATGGCTCTTGCGTTGGGACAAACACCTAATTTTGGGGACCAACATAAATATAATGTACATTAATTTTGGAAGACTTAGGCCGGGTTGGGTTTTTGGCTTCCTTTGCAGTTGATTGTCTAATTTGTACGTGCACACCTTGTGTAATCCTGTAGAGCGAGGTATCCCGGCCCTAGCTTCTTGCTGAGGTTTCAGATCATGAAAGAGCCAAATACTTTGCAACTATGAATACTTATCATTTTATCAATTGAATGATATTGAGTGAACAACTTGATGATCTTGATAGTTATTGTGAGAGTTCAATTTTACCGTATGTAACACTTAACGCATGAACGTGCGTTATGCATAAGTACAATGCAAGAACGTACGTATACACATGCATGAACGTGTTACGTACGTACAAATGTGCGTCATGCCCGAACACGTGGACCGTCACATGGACTAGCTAGCTAGTGGCTTTGACCAGGCTTGCCAAACAAGCAAAACTAATCCTAAAGATACGGAAAAATTGGCAATAAATATGGCACGATCTTGGAGATCAACTAACGATCGAGAAGTGGAGAGTGGTTCCAAAAGGAGTGTCACCACTTCTTAGAGTGAGGCAAGAACGTGCCCACTAACTTATGATGGGAATCATGGTGCTTGAATAAAGGAATCATGCTTCAAATGCAGGTACACAATCATTCTGAGAGAATATACACTTAATTGGGATACTAGACTGACTTAGGCATCAGAGTATCTTTTGCAGGTACACCACCCTATTTCGGAGCTGTGTTTGAAGGTGCGACATTATCATCCAGTTCCCCAACATAACTTGGTGTTAGCAAATTTCTTCAAGGTAAGAAATTTTGATCTAACAGTTGTATACTTGTATAGTTTTTATTTTGACAGAGATAGATCAAAGGAGATTGCTTGATCTCATACCTCGTGTATTGTGTTCCCCCGTCAGAAAATATGAGAAACCCTAAAGGCGGTTAATTTAACTATTTTATTGTAATTGAAACTATATATTGTTATGTAATTTAAGTAGCTTCCCGTTCACTCACACTTCATTGTTCCTTCGCTCTTCTCTTTTCTTTTTCCTTATTTTTCTTTCGATTAAAAATATTAATAGTAATGATTCTTTCAATTTTCTAAATTCGTTTCACTTCTACCTCATAAGCATGCACATAAAGTGTGAGAATGTTATCCATATTAAAATTGCGATAACCTATAAATGCAAGTCTAAGGAGTCTGCAAATTAACTACTGATATATGACGCTTGACAATCTTGGGGTCAGTCAACAGCTAATCAAAGGAGTCTTTTGTAACAATATATACCATCCAATATATTTTGCAATGTTGGTGTGTATTTATGGTGGAACCATTTGGCTTCGTGGATAGTGGATACAATATAGTTGTTTTCTCATCGGCTCTCTTGCATAGTGGATACAATACAGTTTTCTTTCATTAGCAAGCTGCATGTTCTTCAATATCACCTGTATTTGAAATGTTTTTAGATAAGTTTAAATCTCAATATGTACAACGGGTCGGTATATACTACAAACGATTAATAGTAATTACAGTGTAGTCTCAAATTGATCAATGCCCAGGTACGTACGTTTTTTTTGATGATCAAACTTACATTAATGTCGATTTTGGATAATAATGATCACTTTTTTATTCTGGACAATATGGTGTGAAGCCCAGAAGTCCCTAAAGCCATTGAGCTTTTTGGCTAAAATATTGGATTATTCAGACAACAAATATTGGGTGAGCACTTGGTCTCGCGCGTCTGACAATGCCTTGGATTAATGTTAATAACTTAATACTGATGGTGGTAGATGGTGTTTCTCGTGAAATTCTGAGTTCGATCCTCAGCTCATATTTTTGAAGTTTTGCCATTATATTTATATAGGGGGCGATCCGTAGCACAATATTTTTTACACAAATTTTCAACAGGGCCCATTCCATATAGGATTTCAACGATCCGTTCCGTCTATTTTTTTAATTTCCATTAAAAGATCATCCTTATAAAAAATTAGGTAAATCATGTAAATCAGAAACCTACAAAGATTAAATGGTCAATCTTGGTCAACAAAATAAACATTTGATATGTTGACCATTTAATATTTGTTAGTAAATGATTTCCAATTTACTTAATTTTTTGCAAGGATGATCTTTTAATTAAGACCTAAAAAATAAACAGTTCAGATCGTTGAAATCGAATATGGAATGGGCCCCATTGAAAACTTGTGTCAAAACTTATGTAAAAAAATATAGTGCCATGGATCCATCTCCATATTTATATCTCTCTCTTCGAGGTACGAAAAAATTTCCAAAAAATTCTTATAGACTCGTCTTGACTATTACTAGTTTTATATTGAATCAAATTATCAAATTGATTTTCCAGAAAATTCAAATTCCCAAACTAATTGTCCGGATTTTCTGGAAAATACTAAACGTCAATTTGATAATTTAATCCCATATAAAAATAGAAGTAGTCAATACAAGTCCATAGGAATTTTCGAAAAGTTTTTTCATTTCCTGAGCTATATTTGGCGAATTTTCAAAGTGTGTCTAGGGACTAAATTGATGTTCGGTGGCAAAGATGATGAATGTCATTGAATGAAAATACACTTTAGGGACCAAATTGATGTTTTGATGAAAATTGAGGGACTATTTGTGATAAAAAGCCTAATTAATTTGACATTTTTTTCTTTTACTAACATGCATGCAAGGATGGACATGGCATGAAATAAGATGAAATTCTTAGGGGCTTTTAGACTTAAAGGCCTCCAAAAGATCTCTCTTGATGGATCATTCTCGATCAAGTGCGGACGTTCGCACCATGCGAATGTCTCACACCGAGCACTGGGTGTGAAATGTTCGCACCTTAATAAATTTCCTTGATAGATATTCAAATTCTAATATATATATATATATATATATAGTGACGATTTTAACACTCCAATTTTGTACGTATACACTCATTTCTTTGTTTTATGCCTTGATAATTGAGAAAATAAATAAAGAAAAGTAAAATAGAGAAGTGCAAGTGTACAAAACAGGACTCGGTACCCTATAATATATATAGCTCTATAGCTCCTAAACTATAAATCCTACATACACCTCACATACGAGATATGTCATTATACCCACACTACAGTCGCCCAACGTTTTGGTTCCTTGCCCAAGGTTAGTTTAGGCGAGGAAGAAATTTGTTGCCTAAATCTACTTTGGGTGACAAAGATATGGTTCATCGCTTAAGGTTGGTTTAGGCAACAAAGAAATCCGTCACCTAAATCTACTTTGGGCGACGAAGCCTTAGTCTCTAAAAAAAAGTAGGTAATAATCAGCAAATTGAAGGTATATTTGGAAGCACACTTGGATGTATTTGTATCTATTTTGGGGTCAAATAAATGCATTTGTAGTTCAAATAACATCTATAGAATGGTTATATTGTTGGTGAAATGGCTTTAAGTTTTTGAAGAAGTCTCTATAATTGTTATTTAAATATTTGAATTGAGGATTGTTGTTATGAGCCTAATTGAATACGTACACATGAGATTTTGTTATATTCACATTCCCTCATATGTTAGTAAACACAGTAATAAGATTCAGAATGATTCTCAAATGTTAAGTAAACACAAGAATGAGAATAATTCTCAAATATTAGTAAACACAAAATTGGGAATCATTCCCATTCCCATTCCCATTCCTAGTTAGTAAACATGCCCTAGTAGCTTGTTTTTCATTTTGCTAATTGTTTAAATTAAAATTGGCAGGTTGCTTTAAATCAAAGCTTTTATCATAGATTAACTCTGCTGCTTCTTCTCAAACATTTATGCAAATCCTTCAGAGCCAAAGATTCTATTTTTCATTGTCTTGAGTTGTTCAATTCATTTTCAGCATTTGCTCTCATCCTTTCAATGGAATATCAGCGTTTGCTTTGTGGGTTTTCTCAACCCCATCGATTCAAAATACCAAAACCCAATTCTTTGTAAAATTGCCTGTGCATTCTTCTTCTACTTCTTTTTCCCAATGCCCCAAATGGGTCTCCTTCAAAGCTTGCCCTTATATTTCACAAAATGCACTATCTAAGAGGCCAGGGGATAAAGTGTAGGGACAGCTAAGAGAGAATTGGGGTCCTTGCTTCTGATAAAGTACGTAGAATTGAGAAATGGGCTTAGACGGAAAAAGCTTGCGCTTTTCATAGATGGTGGAGGCTCCAACTTCTGGTCCATTCATGAAGCATGTATTCTGGGTTCAATTCATGATGACATTGTTGTTTTAGTCACAAATAAACAAGGTCTCCTCCACTCTATGTACAATTTTCTCCCTGGCTTAATCTTAATATATGTTATTCTTGCTTACCCAATTTTTTTTTTGAGAAAATTTTAGCTAAAGTACTCCAACTATACCCCATATGTCTATTCAGGACATGAATTTCACTTTGTGTCAACTAAGGACTGAAACTTTCATTTTATGTCAATTAAGGACCCTATATATTTTTATTATTTTTTTTTTCAGTTTTTATCTCAACTTTGGCCCGACGTTGAACCCCTCAAACCTCCACCAAATTCGGCAAACTTATATTGGGTTTAAAGCTATGGATCTCCTCTTTACAACTATATAAAGATCACTCAAATCAAGCATCTACAACTCCAGATAATCGGCTCCAAAGTAGGGTATCTGAACTGTCCAATTGGACCTCCAGGAAAATATCTGGAAAATTGGATAGTTTCGGGTATCCTAGTTTGAGGCTGATTATATGGAGTTGTAAATGTCCGATTTGGGTAATCTTTATATGGTTGTAAAAAAGAGATGCATATCTTTAAACCCAGTATAATTTTTTTGAGTTTGGTGGATGTTTAATAAGTTTAATATTTGGCCAAAATTGAGATAAAAACTAAAAAAAAAAAACAAGGTCCTTAATTGACATAAAATGAAAATTTCAGTCATTAGTTGACAAAGTGAAATTCATGTCCTAAATAAAGACATAGGGTATAGTTGGAATCCTTTAGCTAAAATTTTCCCTTTTTTTTTTTTTTTTTTTTTTTTTTGAAGTTGTTTGTTTTAGTATAATTTATTATTTTCCAAAATGCTTGAGAGCCCAGGTTAAAGGATATAAATGGAATCACTCATTTATGCACTATCAGACAATACAGCAATCAACCTAACCAAAAACCACACAACATTCAATGGTAGCATCAATTTGTTTAACTTTGTACTGGTAGTTGAAATTCCTATTTAAACCTAAAAACCACAAGTGGACAACATTCATTCCATTTTTGAGGGACCACATTCATCGAAAGCAGGGGTCACTAAAGTATAAAAAAAACCCTAAAGGCATTAAACACATAAAGTGGTGCCATAGAAAATTTCAAATTAATGCATCATAAGCATACATGGTTTCACATAAATCAAGCTGAAAGTTAAAACTAAGACAAAAAAGCTTACTTTCATTGGTGGATCTGCCCCTTGTGCCCTCTTGCTTTGCCATTGTTCAGGCGACAACGAATCCTCAATCTTTCCACAGCAAAATCAGAATCAAATCCAGACAAACCCTATGAGAATCTTCAATCGCTTAGGAGCGTGCTGAAAACCCTAAATGCAGAGTGATGTGAGTTGATCCCATAAGACTGGGTCCAATCAATGTTGAGGTGGCGGAGTGTGGGCCCGAATTTCAGCCTATGTGGCGAAAGTTGGTGACTGAGTGGTCCATCGTGTAGGAAATGACCACTATGCCACGCCACATAAGCTCCAGCTTACCCTCACAAATGGCTATTAAGACATAATTGACTGAATCGGGTTAAGTGAGACACACAGTATAACGTCAGGAGGTGACTTAAGACAAAAAAAAGTCAGGTGGTGAAGTGTGAATTCGAAATATGTTCAAGAGTAAACCAAATAATAAGTCAAAGATGGAGGGTGTCTTCTAACTTGAAGGAAGAAGATGTGAATTAATAAGATAGATTAGCTATAAGGGAAGCTTATTCCAACTTATCCTACCATGCATTTTTTTTGGGAATTAGAAAGGATAAGTTTCTCATCATGATTAATACATTTTCTTCCCATATTCTTCCTTCAACTTAAAAGTTTCTTTATTAAATACACATGAATATAGAAATTTATCATACTCAATCCAATTCTAGGCATCAAACGAAGCCTTAGTGTCTAAAAAACAAAGTGGGTATATTCAGTAAATTGAAGATATATTTAGAAGCACACTTAGATGTATTTGTGATTTTTTTGGAGTCAAATAGATGTATTTGTAGTTCAAATTAATAACATCTATAGGATGTGCCTAGTAAAATAGAGTATGTGAGCCATATATAGGATGGGCTGGTCTATCATTCTCAGTCTGCACCGGCCTTAGGTCCAAGAATCCCAAGATAACCCAATGCATTAAAAATTAAAAACGAAAAGACGAAAAGAACACAAGAAGACTCGGCTTCTCTCTCTCTTCATTCATTTATAGTCTCTCCCTCTTCCTCGAGCAGTGAAAATAGCAGCAGCCTCTTGCTTCACAAGCTATTCCTTTTTGTTGTGTGTGTGTGTGTGCGTGCGTGGTTGAGAGAGAGATAGGGAGGCGCCAAGCAATAAAAAAGAAGGTATGAGATCTCCTTCAGCTAGCTTAAGTGGTTCGTTTTCATCCAATATGCGCGCGCGGCCGCGCGCACACACACACACACATATTGTATTCATGTATAATATCTATAAGTTTCTTTTGTTTTTTGTTTTGATTTTTTGGTGTGTTGGGTTCACATGGGATTTGCCTTATGCTTGATGGGTCATGGGTACGTTATATTTAGTTTCAAATATCTAAACGATTACTGGGTTTTTATAATATACTTGCATGAATTTTGTGCATTTTAGCTTGATTTTTGTAAAAGTTAGACCACTTCTTTGATTTAATTGAAGTGTTATTGAGGTTTGAGGTTTGGAAATAGTTCAGCAGATAAACTTGGTAGAATGTTGAGTTTAGATAATGCATAATATAAATTTTCGTCGTTTTTGTCTAATTTTGTCGAAATCGAAATTTCCGCAAAAATTTCTGTTGAAATTTTCATCGAAAATTTTCTTAAAACCGAAATTTTACTCCTTGATTTTATGTATTTGAATGTGATTTATTGAGAACTATTTTACTAGTTGTGTTATACATTTTGGTTTGAGAATTTAAAGTTCTGGGAATGTTATAAAGATACTTTCTATCGGTGGAAAAGAAATTATGTTTGGTTATGGGAAATAATTTCAAACCACTTTTTCACTACCCTCCAGGTTATCAGATTGGATAAGTCTTTGGGACCCATTACGGCACACACATAGGCTTTGGGCCGTGTGTCGAGATGCTTAGCCCTTTGGGGGTGGCTCTTCGTGCTTGCAAAATAGGATTATTGTCTCTACATGCGTATGACAGATTCTTAGTTCTGCGCATATATGGCAGATTCTGTGGGTAACTGATTTGGTGTGAATCTTTCTTTATAAATGTATTATATGGTTTTACTTCGTTTATTTATCTCATAAGTATAATTTATTTGGAATATGTAGTGTTTGAATTCTCAATAACTTAATTTATACTTTAGTTGTTTTATTATGTTATACTAGCAACCTTGAACATATTTATGAAAGCGTTTTAAAATTGGGGGATTTCAAAATCAAGTTCATTTGACAAAGAATGGTTGATTTTCTTTGAAAATGATATTTCGAAAGGTTTTACGCCATTAAATCATTTTATGTCCACTCACTGAGGTTATTTCACATTTCTCGGTTTTATTTTAAACTTTTCCTCCAAGTAGTAGCGGTGATGGAGGTCGAGCCATACACGTCGAGGCATTCCTTCTATTTTCATTTCCTTAGATAATTGTAGGCCACATGGCTATCTTTTATTTTGTTCGGTTATTGTTTGTTGTAAGAATTAATAGAAGTAGTAGCTCTGATAACTAAACTTGGGATTTCTAACTAAGTTGTGCTCTAGATGGGTCTGAGACCCTTTCTGGTTGTGGTAGAAGCGGTTAATATTTATTAGATGTGTTCTTTACAGGTTTATAAAATTTGGGTTAATTCATTTTAAGGGGAGGTTCTGTCGAATTTTCGGTAGGATTTTCCTTAACTTTGGATCCTACAGAACCACTCTGGGTTTCAGGGTGTAACTCGGGGACTGTCCTGTCAAAAAGATAGACCTTTTCTTTGATTCAATTGAAGTGTTATTGAGTTGTGAGCTTTAGAAATAGTTTAGCAGTTAAATATGGTAGAATGTTGAGTTTAGATAATGAATAATATATTATCACATTGTTTAAAATCCCTAAGGTGGATATATGTAATTTTCTACTTTTTATGTTAACTATGCTTAGGGCATGTTTATTAAACTGAAATCATAATGAGCATGAATCAGAATGAGTATGAATCGGAATGAGGACGAATCAGAATGACCAATTTTCATTAACGTGTTTACTAACTGACAGAAATCAGAATGAAAATAAAATTGATTTTCGTAATTGCATTTACTAATTGGCAGTAATCGGAATCAAAATTAGTTTGATTACTAAAATACCCTCATACAAAATTAATTATATTTATGTCAACTATTAAATAATCACAATTTTTTAAATGAAAAAAAAAAATCATTTTACTAAAAATAAATCCTACCTCAATATTTTGGAAAAAATTAATTTTTAACTTTTAATTATAAGTTATAATATTTTGAAAACATTGATGTGGTGTAAAAAGAAAAATAGATTTCCTATATTCTCTAAACGTTTTTTTTTCATAGATATATATAACAAATAGAAATTTCTTTGTAGCACCTCCATTTAAATGCTAATAATAGAGGCATTCATTATACAAAAAAAAAAAAAGGCCTCATTATACAAAATATAAATATTAATCTCATCTAAATTAAACATGGTGTTATTTTATGGTTTTGGAAATTTTCTATAGAGGGTATTTTTAGATTATAAAAAAATATGTGAGTGTATTTTGGATATACAACTTCCATTCCAATTCTCTCTCTCCCATTTTGTACCCCCCATAAGGAATTCAATTTCATGTGGGCCCTATACGGATCAAAAACTATTGATGTTTTTAGTTGAGGGGTATTTTAGTAATTTTAACTTAAGGGTTTTAAAAAATACAAGGCCAAAGTGCACTTTTGGTTCCTGTACTTTAACAAAAATTTCATTTTGGTCTCGTTCTATCAATTTTGAAAATTTCAGTTCAATACTTTAATTAAGTTTGTAAATTTGCAATTGGGTTTAAATTATTAGAGGAAATATAACGTAACATGAATATTTTAGACGTTTTAAATAACCTATGAGTGGAACTTATTTAACCGAGTGATGTTGCCCAATCACATTTAGACATATGTCTTTTTTTTTTTTTTTCAATTATTTTAGTTTTTGTCTTTTCTTTATTTCTTAATTTTTTTTTTAGACCGTATTAATCATGAAATGTCTAAAATATTTAAGAAAAATTAGAGTTTAGTCCTTCTAATATTTCTTATTTGGAAAAAAAATCTTATGACTTTTTTATTCTAAATAAAGTCCTTGTTTTTTATAAATAAAGTCTTTTTTTTTTTTTTTCTAAATAAAGCCCTTTGACCATTGTTTTGTCAAAGAAATATACTTTTTTTTTTTTTTAGAGTATAGAGTACGAGTTCACCTCATATCTTCCTAGGGTATAGAATGAAGTTTGTGAAGGTTGCATATTAGGTTTTAACTCTGAGATTTTGGGCAGAATGAGGTTTGTGCCCAAAATTCCAGAGTTAAAACCTAATATACAGCCGACAAAGCAGGGCTTGAGGAATAAGTAAAACTGTATTGTCGAACACTCGGCGCTTACTATGTGTGAAAAAATAGAAACTAATGCATAAATATTATGTAACATGAAATAATTACAATACTATTGGATTTTAGTTAGAATTTTAAAAGTCATAAGACTTTAGTCAGTATATTATAAAACTAAGGAGTTAAATGAAAGTTTTTCAAATATTTATTATGTCATATTTACGTCTAAAGAATAAACGAAATTAACACTTTGGATCTAATTGTAAATATAATGAAAATATGAGATTAAAATTGTAAAAATTGAAAGAATAATGACCGAAGTAGAAAGTTTGTTAAAGTAAAAAGACAAAAATTGTACTTTGGCCATTCTCTCATCCTCTCTCCTCACCCCGGCGCCCACCCCCTTCTCTCTCCTCTCTCCTCCCGCACTCTATTTTCCGGCGAATCTTCGCTGTCCGGCGGCGCTTTCCAGTGGTTTTTGTTCCATTATTTTCGTCTCCTCCTCCTCTTCACTTTTATAGCCTTGGATCAACCCAGAAATTAGCCACAAGTTCAAATCAAAGAGAGAGACCCGATTGGAGGGTCCGGCGGCGACTGGGCTTTTCCGGCGGCGTCGCCTCCCGTTGCCATCATCTTCTTCCTCTATTCAAGGTCTATCTGTGGGTGTGCTTGGTTGTAGTCAATTGGGCCGGATTTGGAAAGTCCCAATTCGAGCCCTAGCTTCGCCGCTGCCACCGTCGCCGCTCCCTCCACTTTTGGTCGCGGGTTTTGGGTGAGTTTTACTCCTCCTTGAATGCTCTTGCTGCTTGTTGGGTTAAATTGGTGCAATTGATTGTGAAAGCTGAATTTCCAGGTTAAATTTGTTTTCCTTAAACCTGAACTAGCAGCCACGGCCACCGTGAGCTCCGCTGGGTGAGGCGGCGCGGGTGCTCCGGTGACCGCTATTATGAGTGTTTGTGATGATTTGAAACCTGTTAATAGCTTGAGAACTCTGAAGTTCCATTTTGAGTGGGAAATCCGGTGTGGGCAGCCACAGTTTGTGGCGTCCGCCCCTATTTCCAGCCATTGTTTGGACTTATCGTTACTTTTTGCGAACTCTGATTTCGTTTGTGGCCGCTGACCTTGTTGAACTTGGTTTGGATTGAGATGTGTTAGTTCCCTTAGTGAGTGATTATGGATTAAATGAATTAACTTATTTTATTATGTGAATCTAATTCGTCATTTCAGGATTGAATCGGAAGGATTGAGTTGATGATGGGTTTTTCTGTTAATTAAAATAACTGGATTATTGTGGAATGTTATTTGGTTGCTGATTGTTACTTGGATGATTGTGGAATGTTAATGGTTTTGCTTGTGGTGTGTGATGACTTGAATGGTTGTATTGTTGGTGAAACGGCTTTAAGTTTTTGGAGCAATCTCTATAATTGTTATTTGAATATTTGAATTGAGGATTGTTGTTATGAGCCTAATTGAATACGCATGACATTCTGTTAAGTTGCCATTCCCTCATATATTTGTAAACACAGGAATGAGATTCGGAATGATTCCCAAATGTTAAGTAAACACAGGAATGAGAATGTGAATGATTCCTAAATGTTGTGAACACAAGAATGGGAATCATTCCCATTCCCATTCCTGGTTTGTAAACATGCCCTAGTTATTTGCTTTTCATTTTGCTAATTGTTTAATTAAAATTGGCAGGTTGCTTTATATCACAGACTAACTCTGCTGCTTCTTCTCAAACATTTGTGCAAATCCTTCGGAGCCAAAGATTCTGTTTTTCATTGTCTCGAGTTGTTCAATTCATTTTCAGCATTGCTCTCATCCTTTCAATGGAATCTCAGCGTCTGCTTTGTGGGTTTTGCTCAACCCCATCGATTCAAAATACCAAACCCCAATTCTTTGTAAAATTTCCCATGCATTCTTCTTTTACTTCTTTTTACCAATGCCCCAAATGGGTCTCCTTCAAAGCCTGCCGTTCTATTTCACAAATTGCACTATTAAATAGAGGGATAGAGTGTAGGGACAACTCAGAGAGAATTGGGGTCCTTGCTTCGGATAAAGAAGATTTGAGGAATGGGCTTAGACGGAAAAAGCTTGCGGTTTTCGTATCTGGTGGTGGCTCCAACTTCCGGTCCATTCATGAAGCATGTATTCAGGGTTCAATTCATGGAGACATTGTTGTTTTAGTCACAAATAAACAAGGTCTCCTCTACTCTATGTACAATTTTCTCCCTGGCTCAATCTTAATATATGTTGTTCTTGCTTACCCAATTTTTTTTGGAAGTTGTTTGTTTTAGTATAATTTATTATTTGCCAAAATGCTTGATTTGTTGAAACAAATGTCAATATTGAATTGAATGTGAATTAAGAACCGATATAGATGTCAAATAAATTTTTTATTTGTTTCTTAAATCAAATAATTCACCTGAACCCCAATTTTGATCTTGGTTTTTTTGTAGTATGAAAGGAAAAAATGGAAATATATAGATTATGTCCAAGGATTTCATAGTCACATGTATTAGCTTCCTTTCAATGGCAGCACTATTGTTGAACATTTATTCTTTTTCAAAACGCTTGTTTAATCACTACCTAGATGGGTACTTGGAGTTCCTTTTCTTGTTGATATTGTTCTAGCAGCTTGGATACACACCATTTTGAGAACTAAAAGGCTTTGTAGTTATAGAGGAAAAATTCCCCTTGATTTCTGCTAGTGATAGAATTTGATGAAAATAGAAAGCAAGTTAGGACCTTCAGAAATATATTGCATAAATATTTGATGCAAATATTGTATTTTCATTCATGTATATTGCATCTTATTTTTACATGTCAGGTTGCGGAGGTGCTGACTATGCAAGAGATAAGGGCCTTCCAGTTATATTGTTCCCCAAAACAAAAATTGAGCCTGATGGGATACCTCTAATTGACCTTGTTGCTTCCCTCAGGTCAGGCTCTTCAACTGCTTATAATTATCTTATTTAAGTCTCTCTCTCTCTCTCTCTCTCTGTGTTGTATTTTTGAATGATGAACCATCTGTCTGTACTTAATCCGCTATAAGAGCTTTCACACTTTCCTAAGCCAGAGTGTCTAATGTATTAACTCAATCTTGTAATAGCACTGTCACCAAATATCTAGTATAGTCTAGCACTGGGTGATTAGTAGTATCTAATTCAGGCTCTTGTCGGAAGATGATTGAATGTGTGACAGTATTCATAAGAGCTTTTACTTAGTGTACTTTCTTTACAGCCCTTTATCAGCTTCCTTATTTTTTGGGCAATTATAGTAACATTCTGTGCTGCATGCACTTTAAAACAATATATTTTTGGCTAAAGTTACCATCTTCTTCTATGACCAAAGTTTAACTTTAAATGTACATTCTCTTCATTCATTCTCACCTGTTTAGTAAGCTTAGGAAATATATACCAATTTGTGGTTGATTATGTTTTCTCATGTTTCATAACAGGAGACTTGAGGTTGACTTTGTTATCCTGGCTGGTTACCTAAAACTAATGCCAGTAGAGTTGATACAAGCTTATCCCAGATCCATAGTGAACATCCATCCATCACTTCTTCCTGCATTTGGAGGCAAAGGAAATTACGGTATGAAGGTCCACAAAGCTGTCATCGCTTCTGGAGCAAGGTATGCTGATAATACCAAAGTCCAATGTCATATGAATCTAACTTTTTGCTGTATTCAAATTATGCAGTAGTGTTTGCATGTATGAGGAGAAGTCCTAATATCATGTATCTCTGATTTTGGTCAGATACTCAGGCCCTACAATACATTTTGTTGATGAGGATTATGACACTGGACGTATCCTTGCTCAAAGAGTTGTACCTGTGCTTGCTAATGACACTGCTGAGGAGCTGGCAGCAAGGGTTCTTCGGGAGGTAATGCAATTTAATATCAAACTTCATATATTGTTTCAATTGTTCAAATTGAGGATGTTTTTAAACCAAAAAATGATTGAGTGTTATAACAATAAAATGTTCTGCAGAAAAAGAAAATCCGACTAGAAGAAGCGTTTGCCATCTGTTTTCATTTTTGGATAATGACCTTTTTCAGATGATGGAATCTTAGATTTGTTATTTTGTGCATTATGCAATTGATATTCTGATTATTTTCTCCTTACTAATTTTAGGAGCATCGATTATACGTGGAAGTGGTAACAGCATTATGTGAAGAGCGAATAATTTGGAGGGAAGACGGTGTTCCCATCATTCGGTGCAAAGAAAATCCCAATCAATACAGCTAGCAGAACCAAATGTTTTCATTTTTGATGGCTTTATGCAGTTGTGTGCACTACTTCACCACTTGCAACTTGGATTCGTGTAGAGTATTACAAAAGAATGGGAAAAGGGAAGGGGGGGTTAAAAAAAGAGGTGTGGTGTTGGGGAGGTGTGCTGTGTTGGCTGTTTTGTGGGTAATATGGATGGAGAGGAAAAAAAGGGTCTTTGATGATGCTAAGGGGGAAGAGGTGGACAATTTGTGGGAGAGAGTTAGATTTTGGGCTTCATTATAGGCATCATTTACTCCAGCTTTCAATGATTACTCATTCTCTGCAGTTTGTCTAATTGAGATGGGCTATGCTTAATTTATTCCTTTGTACTTTAAAAAAGGAGGTACTGATTAAACAGGACTGAGAGCTCGGCCCTCCCTGCCAAGTGCTTGACATGCTCTTTTATTTATTTATTTATTTTTCACTGGAGTGATTGCCAGTTTCAAACAATAAGAATGGTTGCTGCTGTTTGATAGTAACTGTTGAAATTAGAGTTGATGTGACTTTATAACTTTCAGTTTTATGTTTTATGTTAGTTTATTAATTTTCAACATGTTTATGTAAGAAAAAAACATAAGGTATTAGTTTAATTTTTTATGTGATGTTTTGGTGGTTACTGTTGCACAATGATAATGATACTGTCGAAGAGGGGCAATGTTGTAAAAGACGGAAAAAAAGTTGTCGAGCATGAGGCATCCGTGGTTAAGCACTCAATTTATTAGTCCAAAGAAGAAATGTAAAGAAGAAATGTAATAAGGGCTAAATTCTAATTTTCTGTATAATATATTAATCTTTCATTAGTATTTGGTGGGCAGGTCAACATTAACAGGTATTGTTGACTTGGGAATTGAACTTTGGATCTCGGAATCGGGATCTTTGCCTTTTGATGATCTTGATTTGCTCTGGAGTCTGGACAGAGGCTAAAACTGGAATTAAAACTATAGCAAGATTTTTTTTTTTTTTTTTTTTTTTTGTGATCTGATAATTTGGAAAAATGGGAAACATGGAAATGCAACTATATTAAGAATTTCAGAATCTCAAGCCGAATGTACCTACATCACATTTTATAAGAGTTTCATGTTGTGATGGACCTGATGGTTTGGTAAGAGAAGATTACAAGGCTAGCCCTTTTAATAAGAAAAGATGGAGTACAACCATGTTCGTCTCGAAATTGTGTCTAAATACGACTTTTTAATCTGCTTAATTAATAGGTTATAAGTATTATCTCATGTTATATATGTAATAATTGTGACATGTTCATATTTATCCAATTAATTAATCAGATCTGAATAAATCTGATAGCGATGCTCGATGCCACAACTTGTTCAAAAGAGGCTAGATGGGGGATTTGTAATGCATGCCTAAAAAGTAAGAACTTTAACCAAAAACCTCCAACGCTCCATGTTGGAATAGCTTGGTCCAATCTTTAGCCAATTCAATAATCTATTAGCATTTAATTTACCAAGAGAATAATACTCAATCTCTTCAAAAATTGCAGAAAAAAAAATAAAAAAATTGTAGTCAGAAAATTCACTGCAAGCTAAACAGTCAAAAAGAATCGTAATATTATTTGCGGTTTTGTAGTGTACACCAACTGTAACTGAAATGAGAGCCAAAACCCAACATACCAGTACCAATACACTTCAAAATGTAACTGACAACCATCTCTATTTTCAGTCTCTTGAATCTCATTTCTGCAAAATTAATGACAAATAAATATGGTGCTTCTTGGAGATTGTACGACATCTCGTTATGTTTAGAGCAGAAGCAGCAGGATCTCTTGAAAGATCATTCTAAACAATCCAAATCTTTGAAGATGTTTTAAGCTCACGCCACAAGGCAGGCTTGAACTGCATCAAGATAATACATTTACAGAGCCAATTGGAGATCCAGTTGAGGTTGATACATACAGAGTTTCTTCCATCCCAAGTTACATCAAGTGCTTGAACCTGTAGATTGCAAAATATGAAAACAAATTAACATAGTAAACCCAAACAGGCACACATGATTTAATAATTAACAACAAAATTTTAAATCTACACATCTTTTATCCTGTCATTTCAACATTAAATGAACAAGAGCAGTTCTTCTATTAACAGTATTAAGAGCTTGGTGCATATCCTATAAAGTAAAAATTACAGATAATAAATAAATAGCTTTGAAAGCAATATAAAATCAGCCCAAACAGTTTCTAGGGAATCACCACAACCATTGCCTCACAATGCTTTATGTTTCTTCAAATGATTTCAACAGCTAACCCACGTTTCTCCTTTAACTTCTACACTAGAACTCAGTTAAATTATCCTTCTCTCTCCACTCCTCCCCAAAGGAAATCCCCCATTGATTCTCCTGCAATCTTAGCTACTCTAACTGGCATTCTAAAGATAGACAAAGTAAGAATACTAATGAAAACATATTGAATCAAAGGTAAATCCCCCACTCCCAGAAAGACACCCTATCCTTCACCCCTCTAAACCTCTCTTACTTTTTCCATCATTGGATTCCAAAAGGATGATACACAATGGTTCCTCCCAAGGGAAGCCCCAAATAGTTGCAAGGCCGCTCACATACCCCAAACCCATTGCTACGGACACTAATTTCCTGTCCTATACATTAATGCCCACAAAAATCGTCTTAGATATTATTCTTGAAACCCAGAGACTCCCAAAAGATCAAGAATCTTGGCCAACCTACCAAATTTCTCCCGGTGAGTAAAAAATATGGCATCATCTGCAAGCTGTAAGTGAAACACTAGTACACTATCAACCCACAACAAAACCCAATAAAGTTAGACTTACCAGCCCTTACCAATAACATACTCAAAACATCAACAACTAGTGCAAAAAGAAAAGGAGAAAGTGAGTCCCTGTCTAATCCCACTCGAAGGGCCAAACCTTCCCCTTGCCCACATTCTTCAACCACTTTCCAAACCATTCCTTTTCAATGTTCCAGAAATCCTAAAATCAACAAGGTCATGTGGCTTCTCAAAATCAATCTGGAAGACTACTCCTCACAAGATACTCTTCAACTACATCACTTGCAACTAATACCAAGTCCAAAAATCTGTATGCTCTTAAGAAACGCCCCTGAAAAAATTCGTACCAACCTATCACCTCGCTGAATTTCAAAGATTGTCACCAAATTTATTGGTCCACAATCAACTCATTGATTTTTTGGGAATCAAACAAATATAGGTTTGGTGCATGCATCGACAATCTTCTTATTACAAAATTCTTGACACACATTCAGAAAATCCTCTCAAAAATATTAACAAACTCAGTCACGATTCCTTCCTTAGTCTTAATTAAATTACTCTCCCCATTCTCCAATTTATTTATCTACTTACCTATCTACCACTGGTCCACTAGCTTCGAATTATTATCCCACTTTATCCATTTCACAAAATCTCCCCCCCCCCCCCCCCCCCCCCCCCACCAAAATGTCAATTTTATTAGTTTGATTCAGAAATTCAATTGCCCCTTCTTCCATTTCCTCTCGATGTAAGTATCTTCAAACCCTGCATTTTCCCAAACTTGCCTTCAACCTCAGGTTGAGTAGACGAAGCTTTCATGCAACCCTTTGACTTCCATTGAAGTGAAAACTAAATGAAAACTACTTTACTCACACCATGTCTTCAAAGTCTAATGACTCCCTCTCGATAGCAAAACAACCAATTCATTCACCCACAGAAGTATATTTAAGGACACTAAGCTTCTTACACCCTAACCCCATTACTTTAAAGGATAGCAAGCTGCATCTAAATTCATCAAGTAATTTCGAACTGTCCCCCAAAAAGGCCAAAACCCAATTCTCCCCAAGAAATGTCACTTTGAATCCTCTTTAAAAAGAAAAGAAAAAAGAGTACAAAGTCAGTCGGTTAATCCTTGATAAATGATTTGCCACAATTTTCTGTAGGCAGACTAGAAACAAGTGCACCTTAAGATCAGTAATGTAAACCCTTACGACCAAGATTGTTTCACATATCCTGAGTCAAAGTACTAACATCACCAAAATTAACATAACTGCAGTTGAAGTCTCCTTGATAAGCCACCCATGTAGTTTTGATCAAGGGGCATATTAATTTTACTTGAATAAGTATATATTTTAAATAGGTTGAGCAGGTTGACAAGACAACAAGACACAACTTCAGTGCCTATATTGTATGATTATGTACAGCATGAAATGCATTGAAATTATCGAAACCTAGGCAGGTTAATTCACCTATGAATGTTCAATATTTCAACCTCAACTGTTTCAACGAGACAAAATATACCACATTTAAATACCTGCTCAATGTTATATCCAGGGCTTAGATCATTGGAGAGTGTTAATACCCTGGAAAACTGATCCAAGCAATTTCCAACAGCGATATCAATGGTCTCCCCAAAGATTCGATACCGCCCTTCACTGTATGCAATTACTTGAGTGTTTCCCAAATCAGAAACCGGTTATTGATCAAATAAACAAACACTATGTTTCTCCAATCAGAAAATATTTGGTTATTGATCAAATAAATGACAAACATTATGTTTCGACAGATGCATATAAATTGTTGTTATTATAATCAAATAATTAAAAGACTTATAATTTAAAAAAATTTTTACAAAAATAATTTTTAGAGGGACATAAAAAGTGAACGGTTCAATTATGAGATTACATTATGTGATAAACCTAAAAAGATGGTTAATCTCATATTAACTTACTAACAATTTATTTTTAAAGTATTTATAAATGATTTGCACCTGAATTTTGTCAATTTTTACACTTTCCTTCATGATTCCTATAACTATACAAATCAAGCATGTAGATGAGAATTAAAGTTGTTTTCTTATTACCTCTTTTAGCATTTCCAGTAATCATTTATTCTCATTCTTCTTTAAAAATTGGGAAGGAAAAGGTCATTTCCAAAATGATAATGCCACATACATTAAATTTGTGCACTAAACAATGTAGAAATTAAAGAATGCGCACGCGCACATACACACACACACACACATATATATGTATATGTCTCTTAAAAAAGTAAATTATAACTTAATTCCATTCCGTCAATTCCCTCCATTTTTTTCATTAGTTTTAGTCACATGTCAAGTACGTGACCCTAATTTGAAGGGTAAAATTAGCAACTCACCTCCTTGATCTTTATTCCTCCAACATGATACACGTGACTAAAATTGAAGGGAACAAAGAGATTAAATTGACGAAATTGAGTTAAGTGATACACAAGTGAAAGTTCATTAACTATAGAATTCAAAAAACAATTAAGTTAGTGGACCAAAGTGATACTCAAGGTAAAATTCGACCATTGCCATAATGCTCTCTTAAAAATAAATAAAGTTCAAAGTAGACTCATATTTGAATAAATGAAATAGTGTCACATCATATAATGCACAAATTGAGTACTCAAGTAGTATTCTTCCAAGAAAACTCATTTTGTGATACAAATTATCTCTTATGATGCGTTTGGATGGGGGAAATTAAACTCTGAATTTCATTAAAAGTCATAATTCAAGAAATAACAAGCTCCAGTTCCCTTATTTGGTATCATTAACGATGAAATCTTATTCCCCAAAAAAGAAGAATGAAATCTTTAAATAGAGAGAGAGAGAGAGGGGAGGAGAGGCACCGACCGACTGGTAGGATGATGTCGGTGGTGGTGGAGTGGGGGAGGGAGTGGGTGGTGATGTTTGGTTTTTGTTTTTGGGTAAATAAGATTATTGTTCCTTGATTGAAATCAATTTTCATTCCCGTGGTTTAAAAATTATTAATTTGAATTAAATCATTATCAATCTTATGACAATTTTATTTTATTTTTCAAAATTTATTTCATATTACAACTAAAACATTGTTTAAACTTGTAGATTTCACCCAATTAGGATGACCGAAAATCATGTATAAAGTCTTGAATTTGATTTTCAAATAAGAAATCAAAGAAATCCCAAATTTAGAACTCAAAACCTACAAATTTTGTGAACCTCCTTTTCTTCATCAAATACACACGAAAATAAAAAGTAAAATAAAGCCCATAAGATGGTCTTTGAATCTCCCAATGACACTTAAATAAATAAATGCATTGTTCTTTTCACAATTGAAAATTTGAGATTTTTTGAATTAACTCACGAAATTCTAGAGTTGTCTAAAGATTGTAAGCAACATGAAATATATGGACTAAATTAGCAATTTTAAACTATAGGGACTAAAAATGTAATTTCCTTTTTTTTTTTTTTTACTTAAGGGTAAAGTTTAAATTTGTAGGGTTGAGGTGTGTAGTTAGAAAATGTAGGTGTTTATATAGAAATTCTCTTTTTTTCTTTCAATTATTTTGGGTTATTATATTGTACAATGCAGGAATAGATGATTAATGTATTGGAATAGAAAATAACTTGCATGTCCCATGATAGGAACAGGCTAGTGTCACGGGAGAGAGAGAAAAAGAGAAAAGAAGGAGAGGAGATAGAGAGAAAGGAAGTGAGAGAGAAGAGAGAGAACCAATGAGAGAGGGTGAGGATGCCACCTCTCCCTATCCCAGTGATAGGGAAGTTTCTCTCATTGGAATATAAGCATACAACATAACATGATTACGTTTCTACATCCAATTACTTCCCACATCCAATTACTTCCCATAAAATTGCACGAAGATAATGGTCAAGGAATTCAGCTTGAATCATGTGCTTCTCAAACTCTCAAAGTATTTGGATAAACAAGATAGTTATCATTAATTTCATTGTTCAACTTTTAAGACAAGGGTAATTTTGAAGAGTTCTATTAAATAGGACAATCTAATACAATATTTTGATGCTATACAAGACACAGCTCATATCAAATTTCACAAGTCATGGGATGGCTCGATTCAACTTTCCTTGGGACATCCTACTGCTTTAAGTTATTGCATTTTCAAGCACAATTCACATGGATGGCTCAAAAAAACTGTACATGGACTACAAATTTCCTACTGAGCATTTGCTGTAGACAATAAATTATGCTAAGCAGTCCAATGAATGCCATTGACTACAACATCCCAAGCTATTGAAACTAACTAGATACCTAAAACTGGGGTGAAACAACATCGAAATCAAAGCAATGTCTGCTTCATCCTGCTGCATTCTCCACAACATTGTTTGATTATGTGTTTTTCACCAAAACAAAAAGTACTTTAACTTCCTTAGCAAAACTATCTATGACCTTGCTGCTCTTTTCCTTCAATCTCCTTCACACTATCTACTACGTGTTGGATCTTCTTTGATAGGTTCTCATTGTGCTCTTCAATGTGCTCAAATATTAGGTCGAGATGTCTTTTATAGGTAGCAGCACGCTTTTTCTCTATGGCCAACTGCTGGGATAGTTCCCGAATCTTGTCATGTTCATTCTGCGTAAGTAAGAAAACAATAAATTAGAATAGAAAATAAGCTGTATGATTATTATTCTCAATACTTCAAGGTGATAGTTGGATGTCAGCACACATCACAAGGAAATGGAATCATTTCATTATATAATACTATTCATTTACATTTTGTATTTTTCAAGAACAATATCTTGCATTTAGAAATTTACATCCACTTTAAAAGTTTGGCAAAAAATAACATCTCCATTTTCAGACCATTAATTTGAGCATCCATTCCACTTCAATGTATGAATTTGTGACTAAAATGTCAAACGTGGTGGAAATGGAACTATTCCTCCCACATGTATTGTTTATAAACTCAAATCACGGCATAAACTTATAATTACTAATGAAAAATTAACCATATCGTCTAAAAGCATATCAAAATAGTCCAGACTTCCATTGCACAAATACATCTAGCTAGGAAAATATTTCAGTTTCAACTACAAAACCATAACTGGATTCTGGTTTTAATAATCCTAGCTGTTTACAATACTTATCTGATGTTCACGAAAAGCAGGAAATGGAGAAAGCAATTTGAAAGAAGAAGAAAACTACAAGTCATAACCTACACATACAAGGAACAAAGAAAATTGACTGAAAAGAACAGAAAAACCAATGACAAAACATAAGCATACATCCTAGAACCCAAGTGCACATCATGTAGAGTACTAATTGTCTTCAAACTATTAGGAAATGGACAAACTACGTACTTAGGACTTGAAAAAAAGACCTTTAAACAACAAGATCTCATGGCATATTGGAGAAACAATATCACCATCTTGGCACAATACCTGACTAAGTGAAGAGATGAAGAGTTATTTTCATATTGAGCCCTATAAAATAGTAGTTTCTCATACTCCAGATATAAAAAAAAGTTATGAGTGGCAAGGAAAACAACTATACATCTTCTAGGAGTTCGCATGCATTGTATATCAAACTCCTTTAAAATATCAGAAGGAAGAATAAAAGATCTACATTCCAAATGTTCTATGGCCACATCTGATTGTAATACTCGGATAGTTTTGTACTTCTGAAATCACCATCTTTTAAAAGCAGGAACACAGGGTTAAGTACAAGAATTGAATATGTAACATTTTCATAAAGCATGATTCTGGCAATAGTAAACTTTTGCATTCAATGTATAACATGTGAGCTGGTTAATAGGGGACAACAGAAAATTAAAAAAAAAAACACATCAAAGGAAAAAATGATAAGGAATCAAAAACTCGTCTCTTTTATAATAAGGAATGGTTGATTCATCATCAGAGTTCAAAATTCCTGTGACATGGGTATAATTTGGTTGGTATTTCAAGTTAACATAAATATTTTTTAGCCAATACAAACACATATACAAGATAAAATGTGTGACAAGCACATCATCTCATTCCCAAAGATTAGTACTATTATGAATGAACATTTAGCCAAAAAGGAAGCGAGATTAGGACCATTCTGGATGGACCTCCAACTGAAAAGCAAGAGCTTCCATTGAACTACATTTTAATCTGATTAAGACTAATTTTCTTCTGCCATAACTATTCCAAAAGCATATATTCTATATCATAAATCCTGCCTTTTCCTTTCACATCTCTCACATTATTTTTGGCCACCTTCTTGTCCTTGAACCCTTCCATCTGAACCCAAATCTCTCCACATTTGTAAAATCATTGTTTTACGGACATATGAAAAAAGCATGTCCACCAACTCCATCCTTTCATTAACCACTGGCATAATACTCGAATTTGAAATTCTTCTTTTACTTTCAGTGTATCTATCTCAAAACAATAGGGAAAAGAAAGGGCTTTCCGTCTTGTCAATGTCTATGATTTTCTTTCTAAAAATTCTTTACTTTTTGATAGGATTTCTAATAATTCTTTTATATAGTGATAATTATTACATCATTACCTAGCACCCTATAGCACACAGTAAGGCTGGGCGCATATCCGCCTAATAACTTCGGGTTATGAGTGTTCACCTGCTGAACCTAGATTTAGGGATTGGAACCAATCCAAGTCAGAATCATGTGCCATGCATAAGTAGCATGAGTTAGGCTTACAATTGCTTAAGTATAGTTGTAATTCTTTCACTTCTGGATGTTCCACTAAAAATACTTTCAGTTGTTGAATGTTCTAATGTTGGAAGTTTTAGGGCAATAGTTCCTGGATGGTATTTGGGCCCCAATATGTGACCATATGGTTAGGGTTAATTTTATTTCATATGCTTGTTTTGATTGAAAGAATCAGCATTGTTTTAAGATACAGAAAAACTCAGGTTATTGCTGAAACTTGATTTAAGGAAACTCCTCTCTCTCTCTCTCTCTCTCTCTCTCTCTCTCTCTCTCTCTCTCTCTCTCTCTCTCTCTCTCTCTCTCTCTGGTTAATTTTATTTCATATGCTTGTTTTGATTGAAAGAATCAGCATTGTTTTAAGATACAGAAAAACTCAGGATTTAAGGAAACTCCTCTCTCTCTCTCTCTCTCTCTCTCTCTCTCTCTCTCTCTCTCCCCTCGTTTATATAAGTCTCTCCATCCGTAAAACCTCTCTTTCTCTAATCTCTTACACTTTCATATCCATATCTCAACCTCTCTTTGTTTGCTCTCCTTGTGTTCTTGTTCTCTTTCTATGTTTTCATTTTGATAAAATCCCTCAAAACTCCAAGTTACATCATCATTCATTTCTGCCAACTATATGAGTAAGGTCTCATACAATGAAAGAAACACAAATGGAAACCAAACTTAATACTCATTTTAACACCAATAAAATACATGTACTCTTCCAATAAATTTCCACTCAAATGTATATATTTTAAAGCACATAAAAAATTCAAATGTAAGGAAAAAATATTTTAACTAATACATGTACAAAATTGCATTCCAACTTATGCTCACTGGAAAACTTTATTTTGTAGTCTACAATGCCTGCAAGGTTATAGCACAATTGCTAGAAATGCCACCTTTAGATGCAAAGGTTTATTGCTAAAACCTATCTTCATATTGTTTAGGATCTGATGTTTCATTTTTTCAATTTATGATCTTATCTTAATTTGATAAAATTTGCACGACTTGATTCTGAATCTGTATAGAAATATTACACTATTTACTCTTCTTTAAAGCCCAAACATACTGCCTAGCCAAAACCAAAAAAACAAAAACCCTAACATACTTATAGAAATATGCAGTAAAAAAAAAAATATCGTTCTTTATTTGGTTGAAGACTGATTATAATTTTCATATAATAGAAAATAAGATATACATAACTAGCAAAGAAAAAAGCTTGATATACATTGGAAGTCTTTTAGTTTCATATACCATCCATAATTTGTAAAAGCCCTATATGCATTTGAATTCATCATTGTGTGATTTCTGTCTAGGATTTTATTATGAGCTGAACTAAAATGTGTGTTGGTTGGGGTATCTGTAAGTGAGTATGGAGATATGTGTGCGAATGTGTGTGTGTGTGTGTGCGTGCGTGCGCGTGATAGGGAAAGATAAAAAAACAATTAATCAATAATTATTCTATTAGCATGATGTATCTTGGACTTTTTCAGTTCACTAATTGTATATTTTAGGTAATAATACAAACATCATATACAGTTTTTGCTAATATGTTGTTTCTAATAAAGACAGCGATGTGCAACCAATATGCCAAAAAAAAAAAAAGGATTTACGGTCAGTTAAGCACAACTCTTAAGGTGTACCAGGAAATGCCACAAATTGGATGTCCCCCTTTGTGTTTTTATATATAATTTCACTGCATTTCTTTTGCCATGGATTGAGCCATAACATAGTAAATAGTGATTCTTTTAAGAAACTTTAACATTTGGTTTCTCCTTAACAGGTATATAGAGACTACTCGTCAACCCAAAAGGAAGGGATAAGGGAGTCCACACCGCTGACTTAATATGTTTTACAACCCATCCACCTATTGCATGAGCATCCTTAAAATAATAATGATTAGAATTATACAAACCAGGTGCGTAGGTGCGTGTTGTGTAAACGAGAGGCGGAGAGTTTGGATTACTTAATGCCGCAGTGCCCAGTTGCTTCATCTTTGTGGCAGAGGTTCTTTAGGGAGTGTGGGTTGAGATGGGAGTTTCCAGCTTCTTGTACTGCCTTGCTGTCAGAGAGTTTTAAGTTTTTTGAAGGGAAAAAGAAGGGGATGGTGTTGGGGAGATGTGCTATGATAGCCATTTTGTGGGTAATTTGGTAGGAGAGAGGTACAAGGATCTTTGATGATGCGGGGGAGGAAGAGGTGCATAATCTGTGGGAGAGAGTTCGATTTTGGGCTTCTTTATGGGCATCAGTTACTCAAATTTTTAGGGATTTTTCATTTTCTGTAATCTTGTCTAATTGGGGCGGCTGTTGTGTATTAGGGAGACGTTCTCCTAACATTTGTTTGATTGGTTTTTTATCATCTTAGAGCCTAGGAGAGTGTAGGTTAGTGGACATCTTGTTCACTGCATTGTATGTTGTATTGTTTTTCTTTTAATGAAAGTCTGTTTCTTATAAAAAAAAATAAAAAATAAAAAGAATTACACAAACAAAATAAGCACACATCTGCTTCAAACATATAATGTTTTCTTGTAGAAGATATGTAGGCCTTTAACTCCGGGAAGAGAGCAGTGAGTCAAGTAGTCAAGAATGAGGTCCCAACCAACTTGTCCTTAGCAAGACTACTAACTTGTTAGCCCTAGACAGAAGCCCATCACTTTCTGGAAAAAAAAAAAAAAGATATGTACAAACTTTTCTTATTTAGATGAAGTGAAATGATCACTTCATTAAAATTTAGAGAAATCAGTGAAAGTCCACCCCTTATGCCACTGGGGGCAAAGGAATAAAAAAAGAATGAACATGCAGATAAGACATTTCTTCTTTAGTGCTCCGTCCAGTGGATGAGTAAAGATTCATGAATTATGCATCTGGTTAAGGGGAAGAAACTACAGAGAGTAAAAACTCTCATAAATTAAGGCTTTCTTTTACATTTTTATTGTAAAGATCCATAGATAAAAGATGGCAAAGGTTCCCTCCATTACAAACCCAGCTCAATTTATAACATCAAAACATCTCAGTAAATAGATATTGGCACATCATAAGGTTTCTCAGTAGTAACATCATAACAGCTCAGCAAATAGATATTCACGCATCATATAGGTTCTCAGTAGAAAGATAACATAAGAGAATCTCAGTAAACGGATATTCACACATCCTATAGGATCCTATCAATTCAATAAACATAATGCTTCTCATCAAAAAAAATGTTTTAGACACTAATGACCTAAATTGGCCTTTCTACATATTCAACAGAGGATTTGACATTGGCAAACTTCAGAACTTTGCAGTGAATAACCAAATTTAAAGAATGAATGAACAAGAATTAATGACCAAATAATCATTTGAATATTCCGATAAGAAGAAAAAAAAGAACAAGAACTAACCGGATATTGATCATAAATGCAATCCCTTCGACCTTTCCCTGGTGTCAAAGGATGAGTGTGCTCCTTTACAAATTTCGTAACGACCCATTTGCCAGAACTTACTTTCCTCACCAAAATCATTGCCCTGCAACCGACCCTGGTCTCTGCTCTTTGCCTTACAATTTTTTCGCGCTTGTCAGGCATTCTATAACCCTCTTTATTACAAACAAGTGCACGACCAATGGCAGATCCATCACGCCTTGATCGAGAGAGTTTGCTAACACGAATTACGAATCCCACACGCGTGGCATATGCATTATAAAATGCATGAGCAGCTGCTTCCGTTTCAAACTCTTGACCCACATATGGCTCATCTGCTGTAACAACTGATAATACAGGAATTGCTGATGGAATTAAATCCCTTTCAGAAGAATCTTGACTTATTTTATCATCCTGACCTAGTTGGAATGCCCCTTCAACAGAACTTCCACCCGTTTCATTTTCATCACCTGCCCTGCTAACTTCTAACTCAGCAGAACTCCCCACCACCTCTCCATTAACATCGCCGTCAACTGTAAACTCCACTGCAGTAACAAGAAGAAATTTCAATATTTTTCCCCACACAAAATGATGTTCAGCAGGCACAGGTTCTGCAAAAGTCTCATTGATTGCCAGATATAATGAGGAAAAAGAATCTAGGGACACTTTACAATTTTCTGTGTAGATCACAAAAGAACTCTAGCAATTAAATGACATGATCATTGTATGAGCCTTATCAGATTAAATTTATTTCTCTTTGGATTTCTGCTTTTCTTTTCAAATCTTCTTGCCCACCAATCGGAGCACAATTCAATTTTGTGGAAGATTCAATCTTATCATGAGGACTTCCACAAAGTACAAACTAATAGAAGAGATCTGGTTTTAGATAAGCCATAACCTTTGATTAGTTCCAAAGAATATGAAGGATAAGAATATGAAAATAACTCCTAAAGTTAGCAGTTTTCAAATTGCCAATATTAATTGAGCCAAGTTTTCTCCATTACCTTTTCTTCTTTTTTGACACTATCTAGCCCATATTGAGTTCCACTCACAGTCTAAAAAACTCAGCTCACACAAACCCCAATTCTTTGTTTGATTGCCAGAAAACCAAAAAGTGACAAAGAAAGTAACATTCACACTCTTATTTTTCATGTCAATTAGACTTCCTAAAAGGAAAAAAAAAACCAAAAATTCAACCAAACCAATTAGCAGCTGAATTAGCTTAGTTAAATGGATACATTTAAGTTAAAGGGTCCAAAACAATGATTAGTGTAATTTCCAAGATACAAAATTTCTTCTCCTTCTCTCTTCCCACATTTCCTCAGATATCAAACAGAGCCAGAATTCGAATTTTCCTTAATACCCACATGAAAATTTTACAAACCAAAATACAAAGGCTAATTAAATTATGTAGATGTGCCTCTAATTAGTAAAAGAGTAAGAGAGGAAAGAAAAAGCACAAAAAGAGAAAAAAAAAAAAAAAACTGTAAAACAATCAAGTTAAAGACATTTTTACTACCTTTGATGTTTCACATTTCTCAGCAACCAAACAGAAAACTAATCAAGAATAAACAATCAGATACAGATGAGTAGAGGCAAATTACCCTGTAGAGACAATAAGAGCTATCGAAGAATCTTGAAAGTCAAAAAGAAAAGCCCTAAAAAAATTACCTAAAATAGAAAAAATTCACAATTTTCAAAATTAAATTGAATTATATAAGAATAAAAGACTTACTGAAAATTTCGTGACGACCCTTTTGTTAGATGATCGTGAAGGAGGACATGGAAAACGCTCTGTTCTTGGGTCTCGACGACGCCACACAGAGAGAGAGGGACGCAAGGGTTCAGGTCGTAAATATGGGGGCTCAATTTCATCTGACGTGTCGAAATATAATTGGTGGGAGAAAGATATGAAAGTCAACATTTAGTGCTGAACTTCTGGTGTTTGGACACGTGGTTCATTGGGTGGACCTGAGCTTCCAGAATCGCCGCTCATTTATAAACCGCCCGGTCCAAAGCGGTTTGAACCCGGTCTAGAATTTGGAGTGCTTTCTTATTACTCTCTCGCTCTCTCTGTGAATTTTCCCAGCAAAATGGCGAAAGCTGTGTTTTGTGGAGCTGTTCGCAGAGCTTCTTCGATTCTCAAATCGTCAACTCCCAAATCTCTCTTTCTAAGGTACTCTCTCTCTCTCTCTCTCTCTCTCTCTCTCTCTCTCTCTCTCTCTCTCTCTCTCTTCGTAACACATGCTTACTATATATTTTTGTTCTGTTGTTGCTGCTATACTAAGAATCAATTTTCGCTATATCCAATCTATGATTCTGGATTGTGGGAAATCCATATGGAATAAAGATATATGATATGGAATAGTGAGAATGAGTATGATATAGAGATATATGCATAGTTGTTTATAGGTCACTCACTCACTCACCACATTAGCATTGCGTTTTCACCACTTCCCTGCCACATTTTCTCTTTCTTCCAGGTTGGGCTATCCTACCCAAGAACCAATTTTCTTCCCATCCAAACACTTGCCTCTGCCAAACTCACCAAACCCATCATGGGTTTTCAGAAACTTGAGCCATGGGTCCGTGAATTTGGTGATATCACAAGGGAAACCCAAGTTTGAGACGCACGAAATCGATCCTCCTAAAAAGGAGAAGTGGAAGACCAAGAAGAGGTTGAAGCTGCAGAGAATGAGAGAGAAGCAGGAGAGAAAAGCCGCCAATAGGAGGGACCCACGTCGGCTCGGGATCAAGGGGAAGAAGAAAAGGCAGAAGTTTGCGAATGCTGAGGAGAGAATCAAGTACAAGCTTGAAAAGGTGATCTGAATTGAACTATTCTTATAGTGATGTCTTTCCTGTGGACAAAACCATGCCCTTGGCTTTATGATTATGATGCGAAGAGCTATGGTATGGATAGTACCTATGTCTTTATGTTTTTCATATGAATATCATGTTAATCCTTGAAAAACCTATAGAAAGCTATAGTAAACCTAAGTGTAGGTCCACTTTCCTAGAACCTAGCAAGCATAATTTTCATTATTATCCCGTGGGAAGTTTGATAAAAAGGTCAAGAAGCTTGAGTTATGGTAGTTGTCATAGCTAAAGGGTGTATTCGGGTTCCTATCGAGTGTAGAGTTGACCATCCACCTATTGATAGTTATTTACTAGATGAGGTTCATGATATGACATCTAAAGAGCTTCCAGATGAGTTACCACCCATGAGAGATATTCACCATGCCATTGATCTAGCCCAAGATCTTAGTTGCTTAATCTTCCACATCAGGATGAACCATAAGGAGCATGTCAAGTTGAATACACAAGAAGCATGTCTTTTAGATAGGGGTTTCATTGGTCGTAGTCTTAGTCCTTAATACTGAATAGGAATGTTTTTGGAGGACGTGTGTTAAAAGTCGTGTCATAAATAAGATATCAATCAATTTATAGGTTTCCCATTTGGCCATTCATAGACTTGAGAACATTACATTTAGTGGTAGGTTCTAGTTGGTTCTCCAACATGGATTTGAGTAGTTGGCATCACCCAATTAGGATGACTTGGAAATGAGTTGGAAGATTGCCTTTTATGAGGGTTATAACATGTCTTATGGCATTTTATAGATAAGTTCTTGGAAGTTCTGATGGTATCCAGATTTATAGTGAGTCTAAACAAAATGTAGGGTTTGGTTAAATTTATTCTGTTTCGTTACCAGGAAAAAAAAAAATGAAAAGAACAATCAGGTTTTCTTGACTCTTAGATTAAAGAAATTGTATATCAACCTTAAGTAATGCTTTTTCTTGCAGACCCTAGTCCTTTTCCTGGGTTTTGTCTCTGCGCAAGGAATTGCAACAAACTCTAATAAAGTCAAGGCTATTATAGTTTGGATTAATTGCGCAAGGGTTTAGGCTTGTACTTTGCATGGGTTAGCCACTTTTTATAGGAAGTTTATTAGGAGATGTAGTTCTGTTGTGGCTCATTCATCCGATTGCATGGAAAGAAAAAAGTTTCAATGGACTGTTGCTACATCAAGAACCTTCAAGGACATTAAACAAAAGATGACTAAAGCATTTTCTTTAAGACATTTGGACTTTTCTAAGTCTTTGAGGTTGCATGTGATACTTCAGTGTTTGTATTGGGTGTCTTTGGTCAAGAAAGTTATCGTGTAGTGTACTCTAGTGAGAAACTTAATGAAAAATATTCTTCTACTTACGATAAGGAGTTATTTGGTCCTATCAGTCTTTTTGTCCTGATAGGCTGATAGACATTCCATATATGCTCCATGCACATGTTGATTGGGCTATATATTTCTTGTTTTTTTACCATTGATGGAGGTTAATTCATTAAGGTTGTTGGTGATCCTACTCTGTAAGCATCAGCACTATAATTTTTATTTCTTTTATGAGAAATGTCAGCACTATTATTGTTCCATGGTGAAGCTGCCATTAAGATATTATCTTTTTTCTTTTGATGAGAAACTAAATTTTATTGAAACCAAGACAAGTCCAATTGTTGCGGTGAAGTTGTCCATTGCATACATCAATCCATTTACTACCAAACAGCAAGATTGTAATGAAATCATTACAGAAGCTTAGAAAAGTACAACTCTTCAATCTTCAAAAACAGCAAAAAAAGGTATTTCCCAAAACTCTGAATAAATTGAAGCCCATACTGTTGTCCAAACCTTACTTTATCCCATAAACATCCACCGTCTCCTCTCTGTAACTTTCAAAAAATCTTTTATTTCTCTTCAACCATACCACCCAAAACACAGTCATCACGCCACAATTTTATATAAGCCTTTGCATTCTTCTTTCCTCCCCTAAAAGCCTTGTGCCTCCCACAAGAAAGAGATGCACAAGCTGCTGGAAATACCCAACTCAGTTCGGCTTCCCCAAACAACCTCAACAATAAGTTTAAAGTAGTAGGACGATGAAGAAGCAAATCATTTTCATTTCCCCTCCTTTATATATAATACCCCATTGGGATGAAAGACAAACATTAGGTCTTCTCCATTGAATCAAATAATTCTATGGAAAGGAAGAAAAGAGCTGACTGACATCCCATCAATGGGTTGAATGATGGCCAATCTGAAGAGATGAGGGAAAAAAATGAATAAAGGTGTTTCCCCAATCCAACTGTCTTCCCAAAATCTGACCCTCTCCCCATTTCCCACCCTAAAATGACAATAAGAACAAAAAGAATCAAAGCCTGGGGAGAGGGGGGGGGGGGGGGGGGGGGGAGAGAGAGAGAGAGAGAGAGAATGTAAGATGAGGGAAGGAGATAGTTGTGAAAAGAGATCTGATGAGGTTTTTCCAAACAGGTCTAATGGGTTTTTGTAAGTTTTGAATTAATTGCAGCCATTGGATTGAATTCCTCTGCAATTAGTAGAGCACTCACAAGGCCTGTCTAATCTTATATTGGAGGTGGACTTGCTGAATATAAACTGCTTTGTTTGTCTTTCTTACTATAGCTTGGGTGGATATACTTTTTATATGCAGCTTCTTTTCTTGTTGCTTTGTCTTGTTTTTCTTACAAAAAGAAAAAAAAAAAATCTTGAATTGATTCTCCAATGATATTATGCTCACTTTGAAAGTTAGGATAATTGAACAGGCAAACTCTTTTAGTTAGGATGGAAACCTTCTGTACTTTCTGTTTCTTGTGGATATCAGCCCTTTATTAGTGCTTTTCAGCTTGTGCAAAATTATCTCCTTTTCTCCTATAGCTCCTGCTTGAGTTTTTCATTTCAGCTAATGTCTTCCCTATATTTTGTTGTAATATCTCACTTAGTCTGGCTTTGTTTCTTTCAAGTGGGGGAAGGGGTGGGTTGGGGTGTAGAATGGGGGAAACAATTGGAACCTAGGTCCACTTTCGTTCATGATTAGAAATGATGGTGCCATCTTCCATTAAATGCTGAATGCAAAAAGAGGCAAGTTTGTGGCTGATTTTATGTTGATTGAAATAGTTGAGGTGGCGAAGTCATTAGAGTTTATAATCTCAAAATGATCCTTTTGTTAAACTAAACAATCAATTGAAATAGGAGTTTTCATCTCAGGGAGGGAGAGAATGCTAAAAGGGGTTTAATGACATACATGTATGGAAATACACCAAGGTTAAAAGGATTGCATTTGGCTTTCTGTAACAATGTAAAACTGCTTTAACTGAATTTTGGCACAATTCATGATACAACAAAAGAAGTTACAAACTACTTAACTGGGAGGAAAAACAAATAAAAAAGTGGTTACAAGCCCCCTTAAACAATAATGCTAGTTGTCCCATATTTTTTTTCCCATATTTGTATCTCACCTAATGTGTCATTACTTTACTGGAAGGGTATTTCCTTTTTCTTTTTTAGGTTTTAATTTTTAATTTTTAGTGTCCAATATATGAATGCCATGTAAGATGGTATGAAATTGTGGTATAAAAATGTGGTAAGTGTAGCATTACTGCCCCTTAAATATGAAGTCGGTGGTGAGGTTGCAGGTTCATTTTCCACTAAGTAAAGCAAGCAAAACACCGGAAATAGCAGAGATAAAAGCAAGCTTCACTATTAGACCAAAAAAACGGCAAGTTCCACTAATGATGATATAGGGGAATGTATAAAGTAAACAGCGAGTAGGAAGGTAAAACTTAAACTTCGGAAGAGCTTAAAATTTTGTTGGGCAATAATTTAATTGACACTGAACCCAGCATTTTGATCACATGAATCCTCTCTTTTTCAAATGGTATTTTATTGTTATTGCTGCTCCACAAGGTATCCAAGCCCCTTTGAGCACCAATTAATAGCCAGACATGTACAATTATCGGGTAAAAAGAAAAGAGAAGCGATGGCAGGCTTGGAGCTACATTAGTTTATGAAGTTTATGGAATGCCTCTGCATATATGACCAATTTGGGCCTTAACTGGAAAAGAAAAGAGAAGTTAGAGTACCATGTTCAGGACCAAGCTGTTTTCAAGAATAATATTTTAAAAGGAAAAGCATTTGGGATTCAGTTATTGCATGGTTTAATATTGAAATGGGTGCTTATAGTTCACTGTCATTAGTATCTCATGGTTGGTAGGGCTTTAAGTCACTTCAACTCTGTTAAACCAAAATTTCAGTGCTTTCAAACAAAAATACTGATATCCAGCTTGCTTTTGCCATTCTTTAAAAAAATATATATATATATATTTGATAGCACTTGTCCTCTGAAGATTTTATTTATTTTATGATCCTAGTCTTTGCTTTTCTTAATTTTGTTTCCTTTTCAGGCCAGAGTTAAGGAAGCTTTGCTGATTGAAAGACTTAAGCGGTATGAAATTCCAAAAGTTCAGGGTCCTGTGGTAGAACCAAATGACCTGACAGGCGAGGAGCGGTTTTATATGAAGAAAATGGCCCAAAAGAAGTCTAATTATGCGCCAGTTGGAAAACGAGGGGTTTTTGGGGGTGTTATTCTTAATATGCATATGCATTGGAAGAGACATGAAACCGTCAAGGTGATTTGCAAACCGTGTAAACCTGGCCAAGTACATGAATATGCACAGGAAATTGCCAGACTGAGTGGTGGGATTCCAATTCATATCGTTGGAGATGACACCATAATATTTTATCGAGGAAAGAACTATGTGCAGCCAGAAGTGATGTCACCAATAGATACTTTGTCCAAGAAAAGGGTGAGTTTTCAAGCTTCCATTCTATTCAAATGCTTCGTATATCTTCGTATTTTATTTTTCTTGTAAATATATACAATTTTGGACTCCAATTTATGGCATTTTCTTTGAGTTCGGAATGTGAGGGGAACCATCATTGTAACTAGATTTGCCACTAAGAAAATTGCGACAGTCATTTCCACATCAATTCAAGGGAGGTACCACTGGACCACTGGTAACACAAAATTTCTCCTTAAGTAAGGAATATGATGTATTTTTCAGTTAAGCATCTTTGATGAGGAGAGGGCAGTTGGGGTTTTGTCATGCCTGTTGCTTCATGTATATCCTTTATTAAATTAATTTTCCCCATACATTATTTCTTTGGTGACTCACTTTTGTAATGAAAGCTGAAAATTGTGAGTGGTGGTCACACATTAATCAATTGAGTTTGTTTTTCCCCTGTTTACAGGCACTGGAAAAAGCCAAGTATGAGCAATCTCTCGAGTCTGTGCGGTACTTCATTGCTATCGCTGAGAAGGAATTGGAGCTCTATTACAGGCATATTGCGCTGTATGGTGACCCAAATGACCGAAATCCCATTTCAATCTTGAATAGTCCAACAAAAGAGTCCAAGGAATCAGGGAAACTTAAAAGACTTGAAAAGCAAAATCTAGATTCCAGTAGTGATTGCTTTTCTGCAGGTCTTTCAGAGATAGAAGCAAATTCAGAGCCATCAAAAATTGATGATTTTGAAGATGACAACTTATCAATAAGTGAATTAGATTCTGAAGATGACATGATATTTGATTCTGATGATGAAGCAAATTCTTCGAAGAGGCAAAAGAACACGGCAATGCTTGATATTTATGAGAGACCAGAATGTAGACAAGAAAGTTTTATCTAAATCTTTATTATTATTATTATTAATTTCATTTTCTCCTCATCTTTGGACCACTAAGGAGGGAAGAGTACCTGGTACTCTTCCCTCCTCTTGCATTTTTTATTTGTAAGATGTGGTCTGTTTCACTTTGTATATAATGGATTCCTCTTTTGTATATTTTAAAAGATAAGGATGGGATTATAGCTAGGGCGGGTGGAGAAAAGCAGTTATGTTTAGTATGTTAGTCAGCATCAGAGGTCTTTCAATTTAAGTAGTTATTCCCAGAATTCGTAGGGATGTTTACAAATGTCAATCAACTTATTCCAACATTAGCTGCTTTTTATTCAAACGCCTTTTCAACACATTAGTGGAGGCGCGGCTACTTCTCTCTTCGATGATTACAGAATTTTTATTATTGCTCTGAATAAAACAACTTCCCTTTTAACTGAGTTCTTAGAGAAGATTATTGATCTATACTATTGGGTTTGCTGTTATGGAATTGCCTAAAATATTCTTTATTAAACAAAACAGTCACATAAAAACATTCTAATAAATAACACCCCTAAAAACGTGGAGAAAATTGAAAGTTATAAAACTATCTGGTTTTAATATACACTAAAAAGGCATTGACACCATGCATGTCAAGAGGCTAGTATTACTAATAGCACATTAGCACCTAATGACTCTTCTTCTCCACCTTTTTTTTTTTTGTTGTAAAACTTTTACTCAGATTTATACCCTTTCAAAAACAATGAAAAGTCAATTTTGAAAAAAAATAATAATAAACTAAGAAAATATAGTAATTTTTGCACTCCAATTTTGTACACTTGTATTCATCCCCTATATAAATAAAGGAAGGACAAATGTATAAAATTAAAAAATAAAAAATTTGATCTGAAAGAAACTTCATAGAAAGGCAAACAGCAAGGGCAAAGCCCAAACAAGTGTATAAAATTGGAGTACGAAATCATCACCCCAAAAAACCCTGATTACTCTTTAAACTAAAATAAAGAGAAAAACCAAAAAAAAAAAATGTTACAGCGTACCATTTTACTCTCCTTTATACCCTGATTAGTGATTACTCTTACTCTGCGAAATCCAACGACCCCCACCCTCCCTCCTATTACTCTGCAAACTCATCTCTGTCTATCTATGATCTATCTATCAATATATAAGAGAAATTTTATTCAATAACGCATTTAAATAGCCCTTAAATTTTTTTGATCTCTTAGCTCCAAAACTAACAATAATGACCCTTTTTAACTTGAAATATCCATAATACCCTCCATATAAAACCTTTTTTTTTTGCTGTAGCTTTTTTTTTTTTTCCTTTCTCTTCCCCACCCAGCCAACCACTACCCCCTCGCCGCCCCAGCTGTCGATGCCTCCATCCCCTACCACTACAGCAAACCCAGCAAAATCATATAAAAAAAAACCCACGTCACCCAGCAAAACCCACAAATAAAAAAAAAAAAAACTTCTCGCCTCCCCCCTCGTCGCCCAACAAAATCCACAAAAAAAAAAAAAACCCATAAAATGGTTGACTCTTTGAGAGATCAGCCCCATCAAAACCCAAAAAAAATTTCAAATCTGGTGGAATTTGTGGTCGCCACATGGCTGAATTTGTGGTCGCCATGTGGCGACCAGAAATTCCACCAGATCTGGCTATAACACATTCCACCAGATCTAGGTTTTCAAATTTTTTTTGTTTTTTGTTTTTTTAGATTTGGGTTGGGAGAGAAGGAGAGAGAGATAGAGAGAGAAGATGATGGGTCGCTGGCCCGTGCCCACCACCATCATCCACCTCCCCACTGACATCTCATATTTGTCTCTCTCTCTCTCTCTCTCTCTCTCTCTCTCTCTCTCTCTCTCTCTCTCCCTTCCAACCCATTTAGAGAAAAACTCAAATCTAGATTTTCAAATTTTGTTGTTTTTTTTCAGATTTGGGTTAGGAGAGAAGATGAGAGAGATAGAGAGAGGAGATGATGGGTCGTTGGCCGATGAGGGAGGTCGCTCTCCATGGCTGCTGCAGGAAGAAGGTGGAGGAGGGTTTGGCTACTGCAATAACTTGTTGAATTTTTTTTCGACACATGGTGGACTGTAGCGACATTTTCATATATAAAGGGGTATTTTGGTCTGAAAAATATAAAAAGGGTCATTATTGTTAGTTTTGGGGCTAAGGAGTCAAAAAAGTTTAAGGAGTATTTAAAAGGGTTATTAAATAAAATTTCTCATATATATATATATATCTCTCTCTCTCTCTCTCTTTCTTTCTTTCTAGTGATGTTTTTCTTTTGGGTGCCGTTATTTAGCTCCAAAAAACCAACCTTCCTTTAATCCTAAAATGCTTCCTTTTGGGTATAAGTTTAAGTGAGTTTTGCAGCATGTTTTGGGTAGATGTGAAGGATTCAAAACTCAACCTTCCTTTAATCCGTTAATTCTCAAGGATGAGAATGACCAGAGAAAAGGCTTTTATTGCCTTGTTGATACCTAAAAATACCAAGGGAATAGGAAAATATGGAGAAAATATTCTAAATTTTTTTTGATAATCCAAATATTACAACCCTATATTTTAGTTTATATAAAGAACATAAAACCCTAAATCAACTAGGATGCTTAAAACATAAGAAAGGTAAAATCCTAATTGCAATTAAAAGGAAAGTCTTTACTTGCAAGAAAAGACTCCCAAATCTTAGGAATAATAAAAGAAATATTGAAAACATAAAAATTTTAAAAGGAAAGTCTTGAAACGTCTTTTGGAAGGTACATGCATAATCGATCCCAAGAGGAAGACGATCGATCATGTCTTGCAATCAAGAATTGGCACCCTATATATATGGAGGATCAATCTCGTTGAGACCGTGACCGATCTCGTGCTTGCACCTTCTTTGAAGGATTGATCTTGTTTCCCTAGTTTGTTTCTTCTTGTATTTTTTGTTGTGGGATCAATCCCATTGAGCCCTAGATCGATTTCCCCAATGTTGGAACCCTATTTTATGCCTTTTCTCACCCTTTTTCATGAACCAAAACATCATGATCTCCAAACTCTTCATTTTATTTGACCTTGTCGTTTCATTTGAATTAATGCTGATGCACCCGGCATCAGGATGTGATTGAACGTATATGATGCTTACCTATTTCTGTACTTATTTCTTAGTGCAGATTATCCTTTGGTTGATGATCTTGATTGATCTTGAAGGTGTAACACTTGATCTTTGTTGGCACCTTGCAGGTCTCCATTTTGCTGCTTATGTTGGCTCCTCATCATGATGTCTTCTCCTTTGTTTTATAATGTCATGTCTTGTAAATATTTTGAACATCAGTTGTTATCTTTTGGGTTGGTTTGTTGTGTATGTATCTAAACATCACTATATAGGAATGCTTAATAGGGTGTCTTGGTAAAACTCAATACCCCAAGGGGTTGGCTTTTTAAATAAATAAAATTTTTGTTGTTGCTAAAACTTTTTAAATTAATCGTTCATTTCTAATTATTTTGGTCAACTATCATAAAGTTACTTAACTCATCATGTTTCTTCTAGGACATCAACTTATATATAGGTATGAGATCCTTAGGTTCTATTTCAATTTGGCAATGGAACAATCAAATATCTATTTGATTTTCCCATGAGAATAATTGCACTTATATCTCTTAGAGATGATAAGGTGCATTAGACCTATTATTCACGGGGCTTCCAAAGGCCTTGTGTGACACTTAACTATGTTTTAGGCTTATCGAACATATTATTGGAACCTATTATGTTGTAGTTACAATTCAGTACGGTCCTTCTATCCATTAGTCAATAGTTGTCCCGATCACTGATATGAGGTATGGAGCATTGTCAAATAATTTGATCGTGATGCTATGTCAGATATCTTTTTTATCATGAGCCTGGTCAAGATACAGTTAGAAAAACTTCATTCTAAATGTCATCACACCCATATGCTTCCACTGAAGTCTTTGACTCACGTTAGATCAATTGCATAAGACAATCTTTTCTTCCGCACAAGGTAAGGCGATAGATCCCTTATTGACCACTTATATGCCTTCATGTTTCTTTTCACTATACACAGCGATACACACATTGTACCTCGTTACATGTGCATTGCATCACCAAAGCACATCGATCAGTCGCACAAGACAGTTGATGGTGTCTCAGGTCAAAGAACTAATTTCGAATCTACTACAACTAATGAGATCTTATTTGACAGGTTTTTCACTCCATACAAGATTCTCATTTGTTGATCTTGTTCAGTGGACCTATATTCCTTATAGGCACCCATACTCTTTGCCCTTGGTGTCTCCACACGCATAGTCTGAGACTGACCGCCTCCATATTTGAGTAGGCTAAAGAGCTATGCTGATCTCACTAGGATATATTGTTTCCTATACAATAATCCCTTCGATCAGGAACTGTTTAAGAACTATCAATGGAGATGTATAGGTCTTGTGGATAACAAACCTTTATTCCACCTATACACTCCTATTAAATGGCTCTAAGGTATCATCTGTATTAATGGGTCTACTCGACGAATGACTGCCTGAAATGTTGTCCTCAAGGTTGGTAACGATTGGCCTTAGGGCACACATTTAATTTCCTACAATTATGCCATAAGTTAATTTACCATACAATTATGCCATAAGTTAATTTACCTTTGGAAAAAGATGTGACTTATGTAGAAGGGGGCTAATGTGTGCTTTGGCCTATGGGACTAAGAAACTTAGACACAAGAAAATGCCATTAGTGAAGGTTCAATGGAAACATCATGACATAATTATTTAATAAGAGTAACTAAATAAACTCATAAAATAATACCTTCTTTAGATGTTCACATTTACAAAATTAAATGATTAATTATTTAATAAGAGTAACTAAATGTATAGTTTTGACAAAAAAAAAAAAAAGTTTTTTTTTTTTAAGTCTATTTTAGAAAATAGGTTTTTTTTAAGGTTCACTATCAAAAATCAAATCCCAATGCACTCTACTTTAATGAAATCACATGGAAAAATGCGCTGGAAATGGAGTCCAGCACGCCTAGTATTTTTTTTTCGCGCCAAGAGAATTGCCCCTAGCTTTTTTTTTTTTTTTTTTTGTGTAAGGATAATCGCCACTATCCAACAATGGCAATTATCGTTATCGTTGGACAGTAGCAATTCTCATTGTGCAACAATACCCAAAACAAAACAACTTATATAAATATTCTATCTTTTCTTCCATAAACATGTAAAAAAAAAAAAAAAGCATAAAACCAACACAATCAAAACACAAAAATTCAAGCTTTTGGAATAAAAAAATCTTAATTTTATAATAACAATAATTGTCGTTGTCTGATAGTTACTATTGTCCTAGATAGTTACTACTTGACAGTAACAATCACCCAGTAATTCCAAATCGTGCCCAGCTCTTTCAGATCGCGCCTAACACCTCCAGATCAGAGGTCGACAAACTTCGATTTGGAGGTTGCTGGCCTTCTTCAAAGTTCCGAAGAGAAGAGTGAGAGAGAGAAAAATAGATAGAGAGGAAAAGAGATCGCAGACAATGAGAGAGAGAGAGAGAGAACATAGAGAGAACGGAGATAGAGATCGGAGAGGAGATTGGAGAGAGAGAGAGAGAGAGAGAGAGAGAGAGAGAGAGAGAGAGAGAGATGGTTGTGGTCTCGTCAACCTTACTCACTAGACGATAAAGGTGCGATTGAAGAAGAAGATGGAGAGGGAGAGTGAGGCCATCAGAGAAGGAGAAGGAGAATGAGATGGAGATGGAAAGACAGAGAGAGAGAGAGAGAGAGAGAGAGAGAGAGAGAGAGAGAGAGAGAGAGAGAGAGCCATAAAGTAAATAGATAAACAATAACTTTACATACAAGAGTTTTTTTATTTTTCAACTTAATATTGTTAGAGGTTCCTTTTTTGAGGGACATGTTTTTTTATTTAATTTAAAATTTTTAAATTTAATAAATTAATTATTTATGATCTTACCCTTTATACTAAATTTGTTATATTTTAACATTTTATTTAACTGAAGGTAGAATTTGGTATTTTAAATGTTTCATTCAACTAACATATTCTCTTTATGTATATATAGATTTAAACAATTTTTTTTTGTCGAACAATTTGTTTCTTTTTAAGAAAAGGTAAATCACCCTGTGGAACTGACTGGAACCAGCACCCCACGGGGAAAGAATGATATAATGAAAAATAATGAATTAATAAGAGAGGAGATTATTTCTTAAAATTTATTGGTTTTGTATCTTGATAAATAATAGTATTTTTTCTAACAAGTCTCATTTATGCAATCTCTTATTACTTTATAGTGTTATATCATATGGTAGAATATAATATAAATATAGATGGATACTATATTGATATTATGAAAATCAAATTAAATATTATATTGGGATCCGCAATGAAAAGAAAATGGAGGAAGGGAAAGGAGGGTTGCATTTCGTTCAAATTTTCTGTGGGCAGCTGTGGGCGTGTGCCTGTGGGCTGTGTGTCGGTGTCACCCGAGTCCCCAGAATTCGCACGTGAAGTAAAATTATGCCGTTTATGATTTTTATTTTTATTTTTTTCCTTAATAATCTGGTAGATAATTTTGTTATTCATTTAAATTTTTTTTCCTTTTAGTGTGTTTTATAGCCTTATAGGATATATGTACTGAAATTATTTTCTCATTCTTAAACTTCTAAAATGTGAACCACACAAATCCTAAGTGATGAAAACATATGGCAAACGAATGAAAATAATAATAATAACTAATGAAAGGTAAAGTAAGATGTAATTATCGTACTATCAATCATTCCTAACACTTTTTATTTTATTAAGATTTATTACAAGATTATTATTAGTGGAAAAATAATTAAACAAAGTGGAAAATACTTCCAATTATAGACTTATAGTGCCTTCCACCTGGGACCGGGAAAGTCCGATTACAAATAATGCATCAACTTGCGCTAATAACATAGTCGATTAACCTACATCCATCACAAATAAAATTCACACAAGTCTTAAATCCAAATAAAATATCCATAAGATTTTTTAAACAAAGAAAATTATTTATTAATATGAAAAAATAAGGCAAACTAGTATTATCAAAAGAGAACTATGTGAGGAAAATGAGAAAGTTAAAAAATTGTTGAAACAGAGAACTATGTGAAGAAAATGAGAAAGTCAAATCGTTGTTGAAACAGAATAACTCATTAATGCCAAAGTATTAACTACATAATTTGTTTCCCAAAATGCGTGTTGAAATCCAGCAATTGTCCAATATCATGCAAGCATAAGATATTGTTGGTTCAACCTTTGGAGTGACAAGTAGTCCTTGTTTGAGTTTAAAAGCTTCAGCCCATATAACACAAGTGATCAATCCCTATATTGATGCTCTAATAGCATGTGGTTTATCGGATGAAATGATGAATTGTGAAGCACGAATCCATAAGTGAAGACCACAGTTGTGAAAAAATACATTCCGAACAAATTTTATTAGATGTTCAATTAATAAACTATTATAAAATTACAGTAAACTATTCATAAACACTTATTTAGAGCTTAATTATTTCAAATCCTCCACACTTAATAAAACTTATTCAAAACCCCTTACTAATTACTTAAATTCTCCCAATACCCCTTGCTTAACTAACACCCAGCTATGTTTGACCCCATTTTTTTGTGTTTTTTTAATATTTCTATTATAACCCTAGGTTATTCAAAATCAGTTTTCCAATTTAATTTCTCACATTCTCTCTCTCTCTCTCTCTCTCTCTCTCTCTCTCTCTCTCTCTCTCTCTCTCTCTTTCTCTCTATCTCATCTTTGTGCGTCTTTCTCTCCCCGCGGCTGTCGCCAGCACGTTCTTCGCTGTCCTGTAATGTTTGCCGGCGAGACCAGTCCCAACACGCTCACCTCTCCTCCCCCTGCCCTCCATGTGCCATGAAACCAAATGTTGACGTCGGATCAAATCTAGGCAGACCCGAGCTCCCTCATTGGCAATCCACTGATTATGGAGGCGACGAGGTTCCAAACCGCCAAGGATGGCTTCCACCCGTCGTCCCAAGTCCGCTGGTGCCATTAGAAGATTTGGACAACCTGTAAGCCTGCTGTTTCGAATGAGAGAAGTCGGCGTCATCCTTGTTGGTGATCTTTGTGTTCCGGCGTTGTCCTCTCTACAAAAAGCTTTGCAGCCAGGCCACTACCATCTCTAAATTCCTCTATACCTGTCAATGACTTCTCTCTTTCTCTTTCTTTTTTTTCGCTCTCCATGTTCCTCAAATTTATGTCTTTTGGATCTGATTGTTAATATAATTTTACGTTTTCATGATCTGAGCATTTTTCAATTTGCATTTTGGTTGTCTTCGTTTTGAATTTGGATGTCAACTTCTAATTACTGTTTGGTGTTTGTGGAATGACCAACTTGGACTCTGCCATAAGGTAATGTGTACTGTACAAAAATTAAGATAGGTAATACATGTTATTATGGTACATAATATCTGGCAAGCCATTAATCTTTTCGTGAAAATTTAGTTTTAATACGTGAAAATTCAGTTTCACTTATAACTATGTTTTGTATATAATTATAGTGTTTTGTTTCATTTCATTTTTATTGAAATTGTTTTATTGTTAAGTTTCAGTTAGAACTTGAAGATTTGAAGTTCTGAAGATTTTGGTTCAGTTTCAGTTGTAATTGAAAAAATGCCCAAGCTTTGTAACTCTGTAACTATTTTTTTAGTGTTTATGTGAAATTGTTTCATTTTAGGTGTAATAGAATATTTAAGCAGTGTGATGGTGTAATTAATTTTTGCGGTGTTATTTTTTCAATTTAGTTACAATTTGAATATTTCATTTTGAAGGAATATTCTATTTTTAATTTTAGTAAATATTTGATTTTCAGTTTTAGTGTTTGATTTTAGTTTTAGAGAAATATTGAGTTTCAGCCAAAAATTTAGTTTCAGCAAAATTCAGTTACAGTGATGTTATCGCGTATCAACGTGAGTTAGTGCGTTAGAAGGGTAATTTAGAATTATAAGTTATAGGGAATTTTGAGAAAGTTTCTAAATTGGTAGAGATTTAGGCAAATTTTTTGAATGATTAGAGGATTTAAAATTTCGGATTATAAAAATTAATTAATTTAATAACAATAAAATCACACTTTGTACTGCTAAAATTAATAACAGGTTAAACTTATTATATTTGAGTGTAATAAATGCTCATTATTCAAAATTTATTCTTTAAATGGACATACAATACATACTCAAGAATAAGTCCCCAATTCAAATTTAACATTTTTTTTAGAGGGAAAATAGACTTTTATTCAGCATTAAAATCATTGAAAAATTAATTAATTAATCAAATTAATGGTTGATTGGTAGGTATGCCAACTGGGCTCCGCAAATGAGAGACATTATCCTCCAAGTGGGCCCCGGATAAGGATTAAAAAGGTAGGTAGCAAATTAATATCCACTTAAAATTTACATAATCCTAATCAATTAGTAAAAAAATCCATTAACTTTAATTTAATTATGCATAATCCTTTCTCAGTTTGTCCTCTCTCTCTCCCCTCTCCCACTCGGATTTGTAATCCCACTCTATAAATACAACGTACCTTCCGATCCAACCTCCTCTCTCTCTCTCTCTCTCTCTTATTATTTCCTTGCACACCCACCAAACCCTCTCTCTCTCTCTGTGAAGGCATGGCTACAGCGACCAATGGCGTGTCTGCGACCGGTCAGGGCCTGATCGTGAGCTTCGGGGAGATGCTGATCGACTTCGTGCCGACCGTATCGGGCGTGTCGCTGGCGGAGGCCCCGGGGTTCCTCAAAGCCCCCGGTGGGGCCCCCGCCAACGTGGCGATCGCGGTGGCCCGCCTCGGCGGCAAGTCAGCCTTCGTAGGCAAACTCGGCGACGACGACTTCGGCCACCAGCTCGCCGGCATCTTGAAGCAAAACGGCGTCGCAGGCCAAGGCATCCTCTTCGACCAAGGCGCTCGCACCGCGCTTGCCTTCGTGACTCTACGCGCCGACGGAGAGCGTGAGTTCATGTTCTACCGCAACCCCAGCGCCGACATGTTGCTCCGGCCCGAGGAGCTCAACTTCGAGCTGATCAAATCGGTACGCTTTCTCTCTTTGACTCTTTTGCTTGCGTGTATTTTGGATGGAGCAGTGTCCGTGGGTGTGATAGGCTAACATGCCGGTGACGGAACAGTTGTTTCTGACGTTACCGACACGTCAGCGCAAAAGGTGTGGATCCCAATACTAGATCTAATAGTATATACACACTGTAACTCACTCACGGCCCTTAATTCTCCGATAGGGTGGGGTAGGTCCCACTTACAACAGTTCTAATGTTCGTCCAAATTCCAAAACATCCGTTCTAAGATTTTTTCGAGAAAATTTGAAATTCCTTTTCCTGATATTTCCTCTAGTTTGGATAAATAATTCTAGAAAAAAAAAAAAAAAAAACAAGAAAAAAAAAAAGATATGTTTGGTGGTGGGAGTTTGGCTTTAAGAGTTACTTGTTTTCTTTTTCAGACGCTTTGGTAAGCGAGTGAGTGATCTGCTGCACTGCGTCTAGAATAGGGTTAGATATAGTTGTTTGTCTTTTGGTGGGGGGTCAGGGTTTTACTTTGACTAACGTCTCCGCACGCTCACAAGTCACACGAACACGCCCCTTATTATGGCAGAATTCTTTTTTTTTTTTTTCTAAAAAAAAAAACCATTTTATAAAATGACCTGTCATGATTCATGAGGTGCCTAACTGCCTTCAGCTTTGGCTCCTGATTTAAAAAATTAATAATTTTAACTATGCTTGTTTTTTTTACCTAATTACCCTCGTCGAGTATATATACTCGACCAATTTAATTTTAAGATGACATTTTAACTTGTAAGGGTCTCGTTAAAATAGTTTTTAAATTGAGTTATTGAGACATGGTAATTGACCACTTCGTGGATCATCTCTTTTAATAAAAGTGTGATATATTCATATAAAATCTACACAGGTCATATCCACTTTTATTAAAGAAATATTCTACGAAGTGGTCGGTTAAATAAAGTCCAAATGATTTAATTTTTTAAATTTTGGTTGGCGCGGTATTTGGGTTATTTTAAGTAGACCTCGGATATCGTCATATGACTTAAAAAAGCAATTCTTTTATGAGCCATGATACATGCTCCATTTAATAATTAGTATGACTTAAAAGTTAAAACTATCCCAACCCGCATGGAAAATGATGACAATATATATTCCCTTTGATTTTTTTTTTTTTTGTCCATTCGGAAAATATTTTAGAATCCAATTGATTTCTCAGTTTTCTTTTTCTAATTTTTTACATGTCGTGGGACCCATGAGAATTGGAAAAAAACAAAACAACCTTGTGTTTCTATTCTCATTTTAGTTATGGGACATACAGTATTATGCAAGTTGATGTAAATTTAATTGGTCACTTAGCTAAAGCCTACACCATTCCAGCTCAGCAAGCACGAGCCGTGGACCAACACTCATCATTGATCATACATGCCCATCTATTACAAATTGGATAAATAAAATAAAACGTGCTCACTTTTTCTTTGGTCAGAAATGGTGTCACCTATTCCTTCAATTTTTTCATTCTTTTATCAATTCTTCTAACAAAGTGAAAAGAAATATTATTATAAGTGGAGGCTGAGGTGTTTAATATTATTTTTGTTAACGAAGATGAATATTTCGATTTTGTGATAATAGGCCAAAGTGTTCCACTATGGATCGATAAGCTTGATCGTGGAGCCATGCAGATCGGCACATCTAAAGGCGATGGAGGTGGCGAAAGACGCAGGGGCGTTGCTGTCATACGACCCGAACCTGCGGATACCGCTGTGGCCCTCCCCAGAGGAGGCGCGTGAGCAGATATTGAGCATATGGGAGAAGGCTGACATCATCAAGGTGAGTGATGTGGAGCTGGAGTTCCTCACAGGGAACCCCAAGCTTGATGATGCCAATGCCTTGTCTCTCTGGAAGGACAACCTGAAGCTCCTCCTCGTCACTCTTGGGGAGCATGGTTGCAGATACTACACCAAGGTCAGTAGTACTAGTAACTCTTCATCTTTCAAATTGAATTGCTAGCTCTGTAATTAATCAATTAAGAGAAAAATGTTTCAAAAATGACTTGAACTTTTACCTCTGTGTCAATTAAGGATGCATATTATGGGTTGTATCAATGTGCTTCCTTAACTTTAGTTTTGAAGCCAATTTGCTGCTTTCGTTAGTCCAGTTATATTTTTCATCAAAAAAAAGGCCATGTTTGTGAAGTGGTTTAACTTCTATGAACTTGTATTACAAGTGGAATGACGAATTTACCTCTGAGAAAGTGATCACGTGCTACACACGTGATATACTGATATCTTTGTGATAACTTTTGGACGGAATTTGCAACCGACTTGACGGAAGTGCATATTGGCATCCAAAGGAAAGTTGAGGGGGCAAATTTGTACAATCCATATAATTCATATCATGAATTGACACATGGTTAAAGTTTAAGTCTTCTTTTAAAACTTTTCCCATCAATTAATTAATTGTCACTTTAATTTGTTGGTTGCATTGGGGGGTAGGTAGCTAGGTAGCTCATGTCATGATTTTTCTTTTGGCTTTGTGGAGTGTGGACACAGCAAGTTAGCTTAGTAGGATCTATTCTTTGTATTATTTTTTTTATCAATCAACAACTTTCGATTATGAGATTTGAACCCTTCTTCTGGGAGATTAGGTGACGACTGTAGACCAAATGGTGATCTACATATCTTTGTATTGTTTGATTGGGGCACTAAAGGACTCATAATTATAACTTCTTATTTTTTATTTATTTTTATATATTGGAAAGAACAGAAAAAGAGGTATTGGGGTCTGACCAATTCATTAGAGTGGACCAACTCTATAATAATAGTATGAGCAGAAACTTTTCAATAAGGCCAATGAAAGTGGAAAATTTATTGAGTTTTATTGCGTTTGTTGACAAATTTTGGAGGATAGTGAATTTTTAATTAATGGATTTCAGTGACATTAATATTCACTGAGTTCCAAGTGTTGGTATTTACCGTATTTAGTATTTGTTTCATGTGGTGAGTGGTTGAGTGTTATTGCTTTTGTTTTAATTGAGAGTGTACCTACCAATGGAGGGGGGGACATGTGACCAAATAGAACCAGCAGATAACTCAATTTGGAAAACATGCATGTAGGTTGGTGTCATTTGATTCATTTTATTTCTAATACTCAGTCACTCAGTCACTCACTTAATTGTTTGCTTAATTTTGTTTTTGTAAAAACATAGAATTTCCGAGGAGCTGTGGAAGCATTCCCAGTGGAAGCGGTGGATACAACCGGTGCTGGTGATTCATTTGTGGGTGCCCTCCTTGCAAAGATTGTTGATGACCAATCCGTTCTTGAAGTAAGTAGTAGTAGTAGTACATCATATCATATATGGAAATGGAATCATTCATTTATTTATTTTATACTCATTGGTTTTTAGTTTGTATTAATTTCTCATAAGTAATATTTTAATATGTCATTACTCATTATATAATAAAAATCATGTAACTATTATTTTGACGTAATTACCAGATGTAACTTATAGTTTCAATGATGAACAATGATGAATCTTGGAATGCAAATCTATGTGGACCCTGAGAAGTGGATGATCTTTTTCTATTTGGCCTCATCAATTATTGACCCTAAAATTAATTACTTACTTTATTGATGTCAGGATGAGCAAAGGTTGAGGGGGGTACTAAAATTTGCAAATGCATGTGGAGCAATTACAACTACCAAGAAAGGCGCAATCCCCGCACTTCCCACCGAGTCTGAGGCCCTCACATTAATCAAAGGAGGGAAATAGAATAGAGTACAACATGCCTTTTTTTTTGTTTTTTTGTGTGTTTTTTACGCCTTTTTTTTTTGTTTTTTCATCTTTTGAGGACACCTCTACTTCAAGCTTCTTTGCTTTTTTTATTGGAGAGTGTTTGTCCAACCTAAAGTCCCCCGTCCCTTTTTTTTCTCTCTGTTGCCTGCGTCTAATGATTGAAAACTGGCGCCTGAAATGACTGAATAAATATATAACTTTTGATGACTGGTATTACATTTTAGGTTAGATAAAACTATTAATCCTTGCGATTTCTGTTATTTTCCATTAAATTTTCTTATAGTTGTAATTTTTTTTCTTTCAATTATTATACATTCCTGTAATTAATTAAAGGTTCCAAAATGAATTTCTCAGATAATGTTATATTTGGTGATGACTACATACTGCTTACTTTTTGCTTAGGCTCCACGGAACTCATGAAGTCCTTACAATTGGTCATACTGATCTAAACCTGCCCTTTCCTCCATGATTTGGCCACCGAATGGTGGGTGTGCCAAACCCACAAAACAATAATTATATAATTTTATGCTATATTTTATAAATAGAAAATAAAACATATTTAATTTATTATAATACTAAATTTATAACTATACCATAATTCATTATAATGTTATAATTTATATATTAAATTATATTAAAATTTTAACATATGAACAGTAATAACTAGCATTTTTATTGAGACTAGAACTCGTAGGGGAGAAAATAGATTTATGGATGAAATCAAATATGCAGTATTTATAGACAAAAGTATTCGGTTATTGGGGAAAAATCAATATACTTCTAATGTCGAATCAAGATCAACTAGGACAGAAATAAAGCATTGGGTCAAACTCTTCTTTGGTGTCAAGGTAATAACTATGAATAGTCATCGACTCCCGGAAAAGGGTAGAAGAATGGGACCTATTATGGGACATACAGTGCATTACAAACGTATGATCATTACGCTTCAACCTAGTTATGTTTTGAGAAATGACCCGGTCTGGCCCATTCCTCGAAAGAAGTTTTTATGGGATCCCTATCTACCAACATTTTAACTTTTAGTTCTGGCGAACAAAAAATTATAAAAAACTTCTTTTTTGATTACCTTCTTCGCGTATGTACAAGATCAAATTCATTCGATTTCTAAAAAAGATTACTAATCCTTAACTTTTCGATAAATGAATTCCAATTTGTTGACTAGTATACTTATTATAATATATGTACATAGATATATCTTATGCGCATAGTTGTTCATTCAGGAATGGTAAATATATAATATGTAATTTGATAATTTTATATTTCATTAATAAATAATTTAAATTAGAATTATTATCTAATTATAAATTAATAAAGCCATCTTTTTCTCAACAATGTTTTTGTCTTGATAGAAGATAAGATTTCTTGGAACTGAGGTTTATTCGTTTTTAAGTAAGTACGTGACTCAACAAGAAATTTCCTTACCTGTCCAATTTCATCTCGTTACCCTAAACCTAAAATGAACAAAAATAAATTATATGGAAAAAGAAAGGCTAGAGAGTCCGTTGATGAGTCTTACTTGTTTTCGATGTATCTATTCTTTTCTTACTATAATACCTTATTTTGACTGTATCATACTATGTATTATTTGATAACCCAATAAACCACCTATTTCTTTTTTCTTTTCTGGTTCAAATCTAATTTAAAATGGAAGAATTTCAAGGATATTTAAAAGGCTTATTCGAGTCAATGTCTCCTGAAAGTAACTTCGATTTTCAATTTGCCCCCTGAAACTTCATTCCTCCCACTTTGCCCCTCAAACTTTACAAAATACCATATTCCGTTAAGTCTGTCTATGAGTCCGTCAAAAAAGCCTATGTGGTGCTTATGTGGAAGGGGCAATAAACTGCCACGTCAGCTTATTTGACGAAGCTTGTAACGGACTTGACGAAATATGATATTTTGTAAAGTTCGGGGGATAAAGTGGGATGAATGAAGTTTCAAGGGGCAAATTGAAAATCAAAGTTACTTTCAAGGAGCATTGGCGTGAATAAGCCTATTTAAAACTAAATAGATTTCAGCAACATGGCTTCCTATACCCACTTATTTTTCGGGAGTATATTTATGCACTTGCTCATGATCATGGTTTAAATAGATGATTTTGTTGGATAATGTAGGTTATGACAATAAATCTAGTTTACTAATTATAAAACATTTAATTAGTAGAATGTATCAACAAAATCATTTGATTATTTCTGTTGATTCTAACAAAAAAAAAAAAAAAAAAGGAGTACAACAAAAATTTGTATTGTCAAATGCTAACGGAGGGATTTGCAGTCATTGTGGAAATTCTGTTTTCCTTATAATTAGTATCCTCCTTAGAGGGGACATAAATTGTAACATCTTATGATTTAAGATCAATTCATTCAATATTTCCTTTTTTAGAGGACATTCCCACATTTAAATTATGTATCAGCTGTACTAATACCCTACCTTATTCATCTAGAAATCTTGGTTCAAACCCTTCGCTATTGGGTGAAAGATCCCTCTTTTTTGCATTTATTATGACTCTGTTTTGGGAACTTCATTGAATGGGTTCCGCCAAATTGAACATAGGCCCAGGCTAAATCCACCACCCTCACCTGCTGAGTTCACCATACTAACATATTTTCTCCAACTTTTTTTCTATTTTACCCTCTCTTGCAAAATGAAGATGAAATCACCAATACTCATTTGGTAGTTATCTACCGAAACCTCCACCAATGTTCGCCAGATAACTACTGAATAATCCACAAAAGTTTGGTAGATACCTGTAGAATGACCTTTTGTACTTATCTACCAAAACCTTCACCAATGTTCAGCAGATAACTACCGAATAGTCCACCAAAATTTGACAGATAACTGTAGAATGACCATTCAGTGGTTGTCTACCGAAGGGTAAAATTGAAATTTTTGAAATAGAGTGGTGAACTCAGCAGTTGAGAGTGGTAGATTTAACTTGGGCATTGAACATATTGCATAGCCATAGTACAAAAGGCAATTCAATATAAGCATATTGACCTCATTTTTCAATTATTGAATTGACACAAGTTTGTTTTGTTGCAATGGTTCAAGTCAATAACTATATATTTTTTAATATTTTTCGTATATTCTTTTACGAATTAAAATTTATAAATTTATTTATTTTAAAAATTATATCATTGAAATGATCTCAATAAGATCTTTAAAATAAGCCCAATACAGTAAAACACCAAGCCACATGACACAATCTCTCTCTTCCTTTTACTTTTTAAAATGGTGGGTCCCTCCACTTTTTTGGTGCAATTCTAAATCAATTGGCAATTGGCAAGTCAAATTTTTGACCTATCAATTGTCATTTCAATTCATCTATTGCCAATTGACACTCCATTGCAAACTATTTTTGTTTCAAATTGTCAATAGATGCCAATTAATCACCATTGCACATGCTCTCAGAACATATTTATACGAAGCAATGCAATATGCTTCTTTCAATTCTATAATATAGTTATTAAGAGACGAACCCACCCACTAAAATAGATACCCTTTGTCATAATTATATAACACATATGTAGATAAGTATAGGAAAATGAGCTAAGAGTGAAATCCCTTTGACAAATTAAGGCAAGTCCTTCACAAAGATGTTGGGAATGGTCTTTTCTACGATAAATTATTTTGTGTAATCGATATACCGTCATATGATGTAATCAATCCAACGTGTCATAATATGAGTGAATGTTATTAATATTATACCATACTAATATAAATACACCGTCTAATAATATCCTTATACATTTGATTGGTTATATCATGTAACGATGTATCGGTTACACCCAATATTTTTTCCTTTTATACAGTTTGCTCATGCTCATCCTCTTGTTACTCTTATCAATGCATGTCATGATCTACATAAAGAAAAATTCAATGGAAGATTGCCAAGCTTTCATAAAGTTCATCAGGTTTTTGTTTCATTTTATTTTTGTATTAATCACACTCTACCCTACCAAATTCAGAGCGTGACAAAGAGAGAGATTGGAAGACATTTTCTTTTTCTTAGACCGAAAGGTCATTGTATTGTACAAAACCCCCTTGGATCAAAAGAGTAAATCCCTTTTCCCAACTAATCAAAGCTGTGTACAAATTGTATTAACATAAGGCCATGGATTATTATAACTTTAATTTACCTGAACAGAGAATTAAAAGCTATTTTCTGTAATCAATATTCAAAAAATTATTGAAAAGCCAAGAGAACTTATAAACAAATTCTTACTTCCCAAATAAAGACCTTTCTCACAATGATAAACGCAACCCCCCCTTTAAGGAAAAAAAAAAAAACTAATAAGAAATTATTGTTTACTGCATATAAATATATAAGAGAAAATTACAGATTTGGTTTATTTATTTTATACCTAGTTTTGTTTTGGTCCATTAATTGTTCCATTTATTCAATGAAGGTCCATATTTGTTTTCTCAAATTTGTCTCACCCTTTACCCTATCAAATCTCAGCCAAATTCAGCAAACATATACTTGTTTTAAAGGTATGCATCTTTTCTTTACAACCATATAAAGATCATTTAAATCGGAGTTCTAAAACTTAAGATAATTGACCCCAATAAAAGGTACCCGAAACTACCAATTTTTCTTAGAAAAATTTTAGATTTTTCACTTCACCAAACTTTAATTTTCTTTAATTCTAATACTCCAAATTGGTTCCTATGACTAAAAAATGATGAAATATAACTTATACTTCAATTATAATTGAAGAAAACACAACCAAAAAGATTTAAAATCATAATTTAAAAAAGATCGTGGACTAAAATTGAATTAGGTATAAAATAAGTAGACCAAAATTGAACTTAAAAAAGATCGTGGACCAAAATTGAATTAAGTATAAAATAAGTTGACCAAATTTGTAATTTTCTCAAATATATAATACCCGTCCATATCCTTCAAGGGAATCCTAGTAAATTTTTTCTCCAAGTGTTTACATTTTCCAGTATATAGCCCCAACTTCAGCGTGTCACAATCGTTAATAAGCCTCATTTTCTTACTTAAATTAAGCAACATGCTAGGACAACGTCCCAAGGGGCAAGTAAGAGTCGAGAGTTTCATAAATAAATTGATTCTCATTCTTTTGGGTTTACAAGTTCCAACTTATAACCTCGAAAAATTATTCTGTATAACTGTAAGATTGCAACGTAGCTAATTAACCTACCAACCCAATCAGTACAAAAGATTTATATATAAATATGCCAGTGGGGATTTCCCTCTAAGCATCTCACAACTCAATTACCAAAATTAACAGTAAATCCAATCCACTACGTACTCTCCATCTCAGAGTTTATAGCTAGCAATGGCTTTTTTGGTGAGAGTCTTCACTGTGGCGGTGATGATGACTCCGATACTGCACGTGACCCATGCAATCGTGTACGAGGTTAAAGACTCCGCTAGATGGACCACCATTAGGAATGTTGATCACTACAACGAATGGGCTGGTACTAAGACTTTCCATGGCGGTGACAAATTAATATTATGAGCCCTTCTAATTTTTGTTAGGGATGACAAAAAAAAACTGTGGATTTGGATAATTGCGGATACTCGAACCGAATAGGGTGGGTATGGGGGAAAAATTTGGGTATCAAAATGGATTTGGGTTTTTTTTTTTTTTTTTTTTTAAATACCTCATCAGGTATGGAGCGAGGATGGTATTGTAGTCCCCATCCTCGAACCTGCCCCGAATTATAAAAATAAAAAATAAATAATAATAATAGTTTTTCTTACTAATAACTAGTTAATGTCAGAGTCACTATACCCTAACCCTACGTACTTTTATGCTGCCTCCACCTTCATCTATAATCTCTCTGTGACTTTAAAGTAAAATGTATTTGTTAATAATTTTTAAGTAATTAAAATTTTTTTAACTAATGGGGCAGATTCGGGAATTGGATATGGATATGAGGATTCCATATATTCTCGGCGGATATGGATATGGGGAATCTATGAATTGAAAAAATTCGGGGATTGGGTAGGGTATGGGGGGCAAAAAGAAATTCAGGTATGGGTATGGAGGTGACATACCCATCCCAACCCATACCCATTGCCATTCCTAATTTTTGCTTAGTTTGGTTTATTTATTTTTGGATTTCCCAATATTAATTACTTGGTGGTACTAAGACTCTCCCTTCCAATTTTTTCATAGTGTGGTTTTTCATTTTCGGGATTCCCCAATATTGATTACTTTGAAGTATTACTCTCATAGTCTCATCTATACTATTATAAAGTTAGAAGGAGAGTTTTGCTATTACACTATATTTTCTTTCTAGACACATACTTTGTTGCGTTATAATTGAATTAATACGTACGCTCAAATAATTAGTTAGAATTTTATCTGCTATATTGTTTTGGTGTTACCATTGTCACTATAAGAAAACAATTAATGTTTGGTATTCTTCAGCGGCTCAGATCCCTTCTATGCTGACTGGTGGTTTGGATGACAAAATGAAGCGTTGGCACTTCAATAATGCCGGTGGCCCCTATCATCATCAGAAAGAGGAAGTGGATGGATCAATTCATCCTGCTCATAAGAGAGCTATTTTTTTGGGATTTAATAAGAATTTCCCCATTCCTGAACAAGAAGTCATAGACTTTTTCACTAAGTATATATATTTCAACTCATCTCCCTCTCCTTATAAAAACGTAATTAGCATGATAATTAATTAGTTTATATATATATAATTATGCTTCATATGGTTTCTTTTTAATATATTTTGATAGGAAATTTGGAGCTGTTGAATCATATATTCAAAAAGTCCCTACTCATGCCATCATTATCTTTCGTGACACTGACACCGCTTCAGCTGTCCTTCGTGGATGCGAGAGGAAATTCATTATTAATGGCATTTATGTCTGGGCCAAAAAATATATGCCTCCAATGTAACCCCAAGCTTGCGGTGCCTCGAGCTCTCGAATATGGCTTCTACACTAAAATCTTTGAAGAAACATTTTGCGTTGCTACTTGCTAGGATTAATAGGAAGTGATGAAGCTCTTATAATTACAGTTTTTTGTCTTTCTTAGTTGCTTAGTAACAACATGGAGTGCCCCTCAAGTTTATTAGTTTATTATGGTATTGTGAGAGTCTTTCTTTTTAGATGGATTAAATACACATATAAATAAATAAAATATAGGGTTATTTTTTTCAAAGTCCAGTTTTTAAATTTACTGTTCATCCGGCCCATCCGCTACAGTGAAATACTGTAGCAGCCCACTTTTTAAAAAACTCGGCGTTATTGTAGCACGCTACAGTGTTTTTTTAAAAAAGCCAATTTTTGTTTCCTTCTTCAATTTTTTTTTCTTCATTTCAATGCCAATTGGTACAAAAAAAAAATAAAAAATCATAATTTAGGTATTTTTCATTCTATAAAAATGTTAAATAATAACCATCATAAAACACAACAAATCAAGATGAAACATCCATAATCTTTTTCAATCACCTATTGCTACTGCCGGGCAGTAACAATCACCTATTGCTACTGCCCGACAGTAGCAATCACCCATTATTATTGCCCGGCAATAACAATCACCTATTATAATGATGAATTAGATCAAATCAATTTGAGATTTCAAAATTTATTTACTAAAAGCCATTAATACTAGATATTCAAAGAGAAAAAAAGTTAACACATATGCATTTCACAACTATTATAATCAACAATCTTACACCTATGCATTCAAAAACCATAGGAATCAACAATCTTGTATTTCCTAAATTTAGAAACCAAAAAGGAAAAACATTAGTATGACAGAAAAGAAAAGAAAAAAAAAAAGCAAAAGAAAATGAATTATCTTGAATCCATTTCTATGACAAATCCAAGAAAATGCAACTTGCAGAGGAGAAGCACTCATCAATAACAGTACAGACATTTCAGACTAGCACAACAAAATCCCTCAAATTTGACATAAACCCTTAAACCCCAACTGGGTAATAACTGAACCACCACAATTTTTTTTTTTTTTTTAAATGTAGTTAACAAACCAACAAATACCTTGAGAAGCTCGTTGGACTCAAGGTTCTCTATAAAAGAAGCTGCAACATTGGGAGTAACACCGGACTTGCCCACCAATTGGGACTTGAGCTTCTTCCCCAAGCTATGAGCATAGGACGCAAGTTCCTTCTTTTCCTTCACTGTAAGGTTGGTTAGCTCGACCCCATCTCTCTTCAAAATCAAAGAAGACTCCAAACCCACTTGGGTATCCTCTTTCCCATTCAAGTTCTCAATTTCAATCTCAGTCTATATTTCACTCTTTTTCTCTCTCTCTGTCACTCTCCAACAGTTTATAGTTTAGAAGAAGAACCAATCAAACATCATCTGCAGACACTGAGTTAACCCCATCACCACTACCACCATGACCACAAGACCAAAATTTAAAAAAAAAACACAAAAAGAAGAACGCAAACCCCCAAAATAAAAGTTAACCCCAACACAACAGAAGACCCAAACCCATCAAGTTCTCATTCTCCATAGCCAAAGTTGCAGTGTCTTAGATCTGTAGCCAAGGCCTCAGCTTCTTACGCCACCGAGGCCAACGACATTGACTCCAACATCGAAGGTAGCGCAAATTGTTTCGGTATTGCCGATCGGACTCAAAACAATAGCTCAACAGTGGAAGCGAAGCCACTGAACCTGACTGCTCCGAGATCGGCATCGCAACACCGTCTGAGCACCATTGCTCAACCTCCGAGCCCACGTGGGACGACACAGAGGATGAAGGGTGGCTAGGCGTGAGTGAGGAGAGAGAAATGAGAGAGGGAGTAAGAGATTGACGGAGAGAGAGACGGAGAAGGGATGAAAAATTAGAAGTGGGCCGGAAGAAAATAAGGTGGACCAGCTGGGAAATTCAATTAAATCGGTGGGTCTAAGAGGGAATAGGAGTTCAAAATTGGACTTTATAATCATTTACTTTAAAAAATATCTTATCCAGTAAAATAATGATACATAAGGTAGGATATAAATGTTGAGGAAAAAAAAGTTGAGACAATTAGCATTATTGATATACATATATGTAGAGTTAATTACACTTATACCTCCTGAGGTTTATCGTCTTTTCACATATACCCCCTGAGGTTTCAAAAATTACATATACACCGTAAGGTTTCAAAACTATTGCATATAACCTCCTACAAGAAAAAAAAAATTTGTATTGAGGTTGGACGTTATGCCTTGAGTAATCTTATTAAGCCATTTTACCCCTTAGCATGCCTTTTTACATCATTTTTCATCATTTTTCGTCTCACTATAGGGAGTTATATGCAATAATTTTGAAACCTCAGGGGGTATATGTGTAATTGTTGAAATCCCAGAGGATGTATATGAAAAGACGATAAACCTCAGGAGGTGTAAGTGTAATTAACTCCATATACGTATTACAAAACTTTTAAATAAACTCAACAAAATTATTCATCACATTTTTTCTAGCCAGTATTATTGTTAAATGTCAGATTTCTAGGATTAAAGTAATTTCAAATTATATTAGACCAAAAAAACCAAAATTGTATTGGATTACAGCTGTTGTTGTGATTTCCAATCCATATGTGAATATATTTACATTTATGTCCTCAAAGTAGGAAAAGATTTCATCAAACATAAATAGTTTTTAGGAATAAATAAGGGCTCATTTGACAAATAATAAATATGAAACCCATGACAGAAGGCTGTATAAATCAAATAGATCAATTTAGAGTTCATGAAACCAGTAGATCAATTAAACCAATAAATACAAGGATGGACCACATCAATGGTGGAGCCAGGTTGGGGGCAATGGGGTCTTGCAACCCAAATGTGGAAAAATTATAGGGTATAACCGATATACCGCCATGTGGTATAACCAATCCAACGTGTAAGGGTATTATTGGACGATGTGTTTATATTAGGAGGGTACAGTATTAATAACATTCACTCATATTATAACAAATAGACTGGTTATACCACATGTCAATATAGCGGTTATACAGATGTTGATGCTGAAAAATGGTAAAGCAGTCAACGTCGAGTCAAACCACGTGGACCTGTTGACCCACTACTGAGTGGATGACACGTCGAAGTGGGGTAGGAACATGTAGCTGGGTCCGACTAGTGAATAGTGGAGAAATAGTAATATCCAATGCATCCTGCGCGAGTATACAAAAGTGAGCGGGAAGGGCACCGGTGTGGTACCGGCCAAAGCTCCTCCGATGCTCAAGTCAGTGTTCAGAGAATCTGTGAGCAGAGTGAGTAAATAATATGATAATGATTCAGTCATCCTTTTGTGACAAGAAAGTACCTTTTTTATAATACTTTTGGAAGAGTGTTAACCAATCCGGTGATGAATGATTCGCACTGTAGAAGCGCCACATGTCACTTGTCTCGTGGGTCCGAATGAGTCGACACGGGTCGGGGCCTAGGAGGCTGGAGCTTAGGAGGCCGGAGCCTATGAGGCCGGAGCCTGGGAGGTCGGAGCCTAGGGGGCCGGAGCCTAAGAGGTCAGGGGCTAGGAGCCCAGGAGCCCAGAAAGGGCTTAGTCTTTGGGCCTAGGCCCAAACGACATGATGTTAAACCTTATGTGACTTGTCGTTATGCCCAGATGATTAGTCATACGAATAACAGAATAATTTCTCCCAAATGTGGATAAACCCCCAACATGACAAGACTTTTAATTAAATTCAGCAAAATTATTTCTCACATTTTTGCTGGCAAGTATTGTTGTTAAATGTCATATTTCTAGCTACGATTAAAGTAATTTCAAATAGGAGTTCTTGAAACCAGTAAATCAACTAAACCAATGAATAATAAATAAACAATTAGGGATTCACGAAACCGGCCTGTACAATAATCAAACCAATGAATACAAGGATTGACCACATGGATCAGAAGAAAGAATAGCAGAGAGATAAGAATTAAAACTTTGAAAAATATATCAGATAGGCAAGAGAGAGAGAGAGAGAGAGCGCTGAAATTTATTTTTTACTCCCAATAAAATGTAATTGTATTGTACTCAAGACAGTCGCAAGTAGTTAGACTTTTTGAGACCACAAAAAATCGCATCTATGCGATCTCAAATTGACACTTCTTTAAGACACAAATTTGTTGTTAAAAATTTCATCTTGAAAAGAAGTTTTTGTAGCAGTGTTAGGCCTTCCACAGTGGTTAGTGAGTGCCATAATAATATATAGGTCTCAAAGTGACTTAAATAGTATTGAGAGTGACTTAAATAGTGCTGAGAGTAATAGTCATATGTACTGAAACTGCAATGGTACTAAGAGTTATAGCTGAGAGTCATAGCTGAGAGTCATATTGTTATACTTAATTAAATTAAGCTTAATTGAGATTAAGTGATAGTTAATTTATAACTTAAATATTTATGAAAATTATACAATTGGTTTTATTTTAATGAGATCTTTATTGAATATATTTGAATATTTTATTTTATTACCTAAATTATAATTTCTTTATTGTCTCTCCACCAAATTGTCTTTCAAGTTGTTTGATATTTTTCAATGTTTGAAATGCATAAAAATGGTTAACACAACACAACACAACACAATTCATTTCATTCCATGATATAAACAACGACAAACATATAAAGGAAATCACACGCTAACAACCAAAGATTAGAACGAGCACATAAAATTAATATAGATCAGGATATGAAAAAATTCTCCAAAAATCCGTATGGACTCGTCTTGACAATTACTATTTTTATATGGGGTCAAATTATCAAATTGACGTTTAATATTTTCCAAAAAATTCGGGGAATTAGTTTGAGAGTTCTGAATTTTCTGGAAAATCAATTTGATAATTTGACCCCATGTAATAATAGTAGTAGTTAAGATGAGTCAATAGGAATTTTCAGAGAAATTTTTCGTATTCCAAACTAATTTTGGCAAATTTTCAAAGTGTATCTAAGAATCAAATTGATGTTCAATAACAAAGATGAAAAATGAAATTCATTGAAAATATACTTTAAGAATCAAATTGATATTTTGATAAAAATTGAGAGATTATTGATGATAAAAAAGTCTAAGAGTTATTTTATCTATCAATATTCAAAAAATCACTACCGAACATCTATCGAAAAGCCAAGACAACTTATAAAGTTATTAACAACTTCTCAGTTCCCGATTCCCAAAAAAAAGACCTTTCTTTGGTTTGCTGCTTACAATCAAGGAGTAAAATTTCGGTTTCGAGGAAATTTTCGATTTCGATAAAATTAGACAAAAACGACGAAAATTGTTATCAAAATATGGAAATTTTGAATGAAACTTGACCATATGTTTATTTAACATATTATCTACTACATTGATAAAAAACATTGAAGAAATCAAATAATATAGTAGATTTCATGTGATATATGATGAATATAATACGCGCCGGAGACAATACTGTTAAAAAAATACTTCACTAATTAATAATTACATAATAAAATTACACGAATAAATCCCCAATGTGGCAATAGAAAGTAGCAAGCTTACTCAAAGGGACTTGGAAATGATCTTCGATAGTTAAATTAAGCCGAATTTGGTTAAAATAAAACCAATTCAATGGCAGCAGCGGCGACAACGGTTTACCTAAAATTTTAATTTTACAAATTATCGTAATTGGAAAACAACATTAAGGAAATAAAACTTCATGATAAGAGGATAAATTTCTTTTTCATAATTTATGTTTACAACTAAACGAAACACCAAAATGACTAAATCAAACCCCAAATAAAATCTAAAACTTTTTTTTTCTTTCCAATTACTTAAAGACTCCAAATCTCAATCTACCTTAAAAAAAAAAAAAAAAAATTTCTTTACTTTTTTTTCTTTCATTTTCTTTTCTTTTTTTTTTCCTTTCTCTTCTTTTTTTTCTTTTTTTTTTCTTTCCTTTTTTTTTTTTTTTTCTTTTTCCTTTCTTTTCTCTTCTTTTTTTTCTTTCCTTTTCCTTTTCTTCCCACGTCACTTCCTCTTTTTTTCTTTACTTTTCCTCTTCTTCTCCAGTGGTCTTCCACTCTACCAAAGCCTTCGTCTTCTTCCAGTTCGGCACTTTGGCAGTTCAGCACTTCAGCCTTCCTCTTTCTTTTCTTCTCCCTTCACCATTTTTTCTCCTCCCTTCATAATCTCTCTCTTCCCTCTCCCTCCTCCCTTCCTCATCTCTTTCTTCCTTCTCCCTCCCCGGATCTCCTCTCCCTCCGACGACGGCGCGCCTCGATCTGCAGCTCCCTCTCCGGCGACGGTCTCTGCGTCCCTTCTCCCTCCGGTCTCTGCCTCTCCTCTCTCTCTCCAGTCTCTACCTTGAAAATTTCGGCGAAATTTTTCAAAATTTTCCGAAATAAATTTGGTACCGTGTTAAAATTTCCATACCCCTAAAAAACAAAAATTTCGACGAAATTTCACCGAAAATTTCGAAATTTTACTCCCTGCTTACAATGCCCCTCCATATTCTTCAAATACCAACAATCACAACTTGAATAAACATAAATTAAAGACCAAAAAGGGAATTCTAGTAATTTTTTTTTTCTACAACCTTCAGTGAGTCACAATGGTTGATAAGCCTCATTTTCTTACTTAAATGAAGAAACAAGGTAGAACAATAAAAGTAGAGAGCTGCTATTTGCACACCCTTAAATTTCTTTTTGCACACCCTCAAAAATTTAATTTGTGAAATAACCAAAAACACCCAAAATAAAATTACCCAAAACCCCATCCCTTTATCATTCCCTCTTCCCTGTTACAGCACCCCACCCCCCCCCCCCCCGGTGAGAACCACTGCCGACCACCCCAGCCCCGTTCCGGCCTTCCCCTCTCTCTCTCTCTCTCTTTCTCCTTCCTTCTTACCCGCCGACCACCCCACCCCCATCCTCCCTCTCCTCTTTCACTCTCCCCGAAACCAACCCAGCCCTTCACTCTCTCTCTCTACAACTCTGAGCCCCTCCCCTTGCCGCACCACCTCCCTCTGCACCCCTCCCCTTTTGCCATCCCCCTCCCCTCCCCCTGCCGCACCACCTCCCCCCTGCACCCCTCCCCCTGCCGCACCACCTCACCCCTGCAACACTCCCCCTGCCGCACCACCTCCCCCCTGCACCCCTCCCCCTGCCGCACCACCTCCCCCTGCACCCCTCCCCCTGCCGCACCACCTCACCCCTGCAACACTCCCCCTGCCGCACCACCTCCCCCCCGCACCACCTCACCCCTGCAACACTCCCCCTGCCGCACCACCTCCCCCCTGCACCCCTCCCCCTGCCGCACCACCTCACCCCTGCAACACTCCCCCTGCAACACTCCCCCTGCCGCACCACCTCCCCCCTGCAACCCTCCCCCTGCCGCGGGGGAGGGGCTGCGATATATGGCAGAGGCTTGCGGATGGGTGGCTGGTTTCTTTGTTTTTTTTTTTTTTTTGTTCTTTGTTTTTTTTTTTTTAATTTAAAAATTCACATTTGGGGTAGGGTGTGTAGTGTTTGAATTAGGTGGGTGTGTAGTGAGAAATTTTGGTGAGATTAATGAGGTTGGGGTATTTTGGTAATGGGAGGGGTGTGTAAAAGAGAAATTTTAAATTTTAGAAAATGATAAGAGGTGTGTAAGAGAAAAGTGTGTGCAAAAAGAAAAAAAAAGGTGTGCAAATAGCAGCTCTCTAAAAGTAATGGTCTAAAAGTTTTATAAATAAATTGATTCTCCTTCTTTTGGCCTTACTAAAAAGGCAAAAATTATCATCTAATAGAGGCATGTGATATAAGTTATAATCAATTCACATATTATAATATTGGCAGACGATGAATTTATATTTATAAAGCTCACAAGTTGTAACTTCTGAAAAATTATTTTGTACGAGCGTAATACACATAGCATACTAACGTCGTGTTGCCAATTAATTACAATTATAACAATGTATAATGATTAATATCTAAAATTTCAAATCCTAAATAATACCCTTAAAAATTAAATACGTGTCAACATTTAATGTGATGGTCGCATAGAATAATTTTTCGCAACATCCCACGTAACTACGCAATCAGCACAAAAGCCTTGTATATAAATTCCCACGGGGATTTCCCTCTCTAAGCCTTTCATAACTCAATTACCAATACAATATACTCAATCCACTACGTACTCCCAGTCTCAAAGTTTGTAGCTAGCCATGGTTTTTTTTATGAGAGTCTTGACTGTGGTCACGGTGACGATGATGGCTCCGATGTTGCAGGTGTCCCATGCAATCATGCACAAGATTCCAGGCTCCGCTGGATGGACCACCATTAATGTTGATCACTACAACGAAAGGGGTGGTACTAAGACTCTCCCTTCTAATTTTTTCATACTTTAGTAGTTTAGGGCTAGTTTGGTATTATTTTTTTATTTTTTTCAAAGAAAAAAAAAGTTTTAATAAAAAAAAACATTTTCAAAAATAATTTTTAAAAAAAAAATTCAAAAACATGCCTTTTTAAAAAAATGATAAAACATTGTTTTTCTCATTTTTTTTTTTTTTACACTTTCTTCTTTCTTAGCTGTCATTATTTTTTAAATTTTAAAATTATTTTAAAATTTTATACCAAACAAGTTTTCAAATTTTCAAAACTCACATTTAGAAAAAAAAAAATTTGAGTAAGATACCAAACGGGCCCTTAGTTTTTCATTTATGGATTTCCCAATATTAATTACTTTGAAGCATCACTCTCATCTATACTATTATAAAGGAGAGCTTTGGTATTATAGTACTCTCATCTTTATACACTATATTTTCTTACTAGACACATCCTTTGTTGCGTTATAATTGAATTAGTAAATACGTTCAAATAATTAGGTAGAATTTTGTCTGCAATATTATTTTAGTGTTAATTAACATTATCACAATAAGAAAACAATCAATATTTGGTATTCTTCAGCGGCTCAGATTCCTTCTATGCTGACCTATGGTGGTTTGGATGACAAAATGAAGCGTTGGCACTTCAATAATGCCGGTGGCTATCATCATCAGCAAGAGGAAGTGGATGGAATTCATCTTCCTCTTAAGAGAACTATTTTCTTGGGATTTAATAAGGATTTTCCCATTGATGAACAACAAGTCATAGACTTCTTCACTGAGTATATATATCAACTCATCTCCCTCTCCATATAAAAGCGTAATTTGCATCATAATTAATTTCTTCATATCTATAATTATGATTCATATTGTTTTTCTTTTATATATTTTGATAGGAGATTTGGAGCTATTGAAGCTTATATTCCGAAAGGCCGTACCCATGCCTTCATTGTCTTCCGTAATACTCACATCGCTTCATCTGTCGTAAGTGAAGGCGAGAAGAAATTCAACATTAATGGCGCTTTTGTTTGGGCCAGAAAATATATTCGTTGAAGAAATATTTTGCATTGCTAGTTGCTAGTATTGTTGTTAAATATCACTTTTTTTTTTTTGGACACTGTTAAATATCACATTTTCTCTGGCCATTATTGTTGTTAAATGTCAGATTTTCAGAATTAAAGTAATTTCAAATGATATTGGACAAAAAAAAAAATTGTATTGCAAATGTTGCGATTTCCAATGAATTACATGATACTCAATGTAAAAAATGATTTCATCGAACAGAAAAAGTTTCAATGAATAAATAAGAGGCTTAAGAGCCCGTTTGACAAATTAAAATAGGGTTTTTTTTTTTTTTTTTTTTTCAGTTTTGGTATCCAAACTTTTATTTAACTTAATTAAGTACCTAAACTTTTATTTTGTAAATAATAAGTACCTCATGAAATTTCTGTTAAAATGGTTAACAAATATTAGGGGTAATATTGTCACTCCAACAAAATTATATTTTATTTCATTTCTTTTATATATTTAAAAGTTAAAAAAATGAAATGTTTCAAAAAAAAAAAAAAAATTTGTTACATCGTCCACCCAAACCCAGGCACCACTGCACCATCATCCTCCACTGCACCACTGCCTCTCTCTAAATGATTCACCTTCGAAGGACTTGAATTGTAACTCATACACAATGCTATATTGCTAAATAATCATTGGCATTTTTTCCGATTTGTATATTTTAAGTGGGATTTATGGATTGACTATAAATTCGGGTTCAACAGGGCAAAACCAAGAAAAATTATTGAGGCATCGATCTGATTCATTTTGGAAGTTTGTAAAAGAAAAAAATAACCATTTTATTGCTATGAACTGAACTTTGGACATAATAAAAATTGGCTTCAATTTGTAAATTAATGCAGATGGTTTGACCTTCCTTGGGCAACTAGATGGTTTGACCTTCCATTGAGGGATCTCTTAAACAATTTTATTTAAAGGATCCCCACGTGGGACTCATTCAATATTGCATTTCAACGATTAAAGTCGTCTATCTTTTTTGACCACACAAAAAAAAAAAGTCGTCTATCTTTGAGTTCTTCGTTGAAAGATCATATATGCAAAAATTAGACAAATTAAAAATCATTAAGATATCTAAGGATGCGTTTGGTAACGTTTTACAAAACGGTTTTTCATTTTACAAATTCAAAAAATGACAAAAATGCGTTTGGTTGCCATATTGAGAAAACAGTTTTTGAAAAACACAAAATAGAATTTCTAGTTTACAGTGTAAATTCAGAAAACGACTAAATGATGTTTTCAGTGAATTTAGAAAACATAGATAACACAGATACAAATTAAAAAAAAATTACAACTGAAAAAAAAAAAAATGTGATCTGCACCTCCTCCCCACCTAGCCAGACCCACCTCTGGCGGCAGCCCTACCCCCCGCCGCTACCCACCTCACCCATCTCTCTTCATCTCTCCTCTATTTCTCTATTTTTTTTCTCTCTCTCTCTCTTCCCATCTCTTAAAATATATACTTTGTAATCCCTCTATAGTTTCCAATTCCCGCTTCAATAAACGGATCAAGACTCTCCGTAACATCCATAGCAGGAAGCTCACGAATCTTAACAACTTTTACATAGAGAAAATACATTGTTCAACTAGATCATAGGTGCTTGCAGTGTTGTCTCCATTAATACGGCCACCAACAACTCTTCCACCTCCAAGGTAGTCGCGCGCGGCCGAGATGGGTTGGGTTTTATAAAACTTTTCTTCTTTTTAATTATATATTTTATGAAATTGATTAATAATAATTTATAATTAATATCTTTTGTGAATATAATTATTTGGTTGTAATAATTGGTTAATGTCAAATGTGTTTTCATTATTTTTGTTTTATATAATTGTTTTTCAATTACGCTACCAGACGCCTTCTCATATTTTGAGAATGCAAAATTTAATTTGTCATTTTCATTTTACAATACAGTTTTTAAAAAATTGTTCTGTAAAACGTTACCAGACGAGCCCTAAGTTTTTTAAAAAATAAATTGAATAAACACTTGAAATGATGACCATATAATCAAACAGTTAAATGATTTCTGATTTATCTAATTTTTTGCAAGATTGATTCTTAAATTTAGACTTAAAAAATAGAAGACTTCAAGCATCAAATTACTATATGAAGTTGGCTCCACAAGAGATCCCTTATTTACCCAAAATGAGGGATCTCTTATTAGAAGGGGACTCTCTCTCTCTCTCTCAAGAAAAACGTAGCTTGCATGCTAATTAATTTCTTCATATTTATACTTATAATAATAATTATGTTACCTCTAAAAATCACTACAAGTCTGGCCGGATTTCTAGCTAGAAACACTGCAGTCCTAGTTTGACGTTTGGGCGTGCCACTATTCTCAGCAAATGATCCGTAATAGAAAATATAAGTTATTATTTCACGTCGAGCTTACTGACTCCTGAAACAAAACAATTGCAAACGAGCAAGAAACAAAAGCTCGCTGAGGTTCTACTTGCCTTGATCTCCAAGGACTTTAATCACTTGTTTCAATAACTTGGTGCTCGAATTTGTAAGTACGTAAAATTGTAACTTGAGTAATGGGATAAATTGCAAAATAATGAATCTTAATGAAGAAAGTATGGATGACTTGATTATCCCGAAATTGAGTGACAATACGAATTCTTATGACAAATCTCATGGAAGAAAAATAAACAACGAAGGAATAATAACAAAGAAATTGATACTAAGAAAGGATCTTAATAGAGCAAAAAACAAAGAACTAGGTCTTGAATAAACAAGGAAACTAAAACATTGAAATCTGTGAGAATTTGGGAACTTAGAGGTATTGAGAAGCTTGTGTTTGATTTTTGTGAGATATGTTGAGAGAGCTTTTCCTTCTAATGCCCTGCTTTATATAGTGATCAGCCCCTAGGGTTAAGAAACCTCTCATACTTGATTTTGGACTTCTATTTCCTTCTTGATTTTTTCCTTTCTTTACGCCCAAGTCACTGAATTCTTGCCTTATCTTTATTTAGTATTCCTATCCCGCCAAGGATTCTTGGCTGAAAAGGAAACTTCCTTTAAACATTTTTTGACAGTTCAGGCCTTTCTGTAATGCACTGTGGACTTCAACTTCAATCATAAGTGGGCTTTACTTATGACATTGGGCTTGGCCGTGATCTCGGCCCAGAACCAAAATAGGGTGTAAACAAATTCATATTGGTTTTGTTTTTTAATACATTTTGAATGAAGAGTTGGCGCTGCTGAGGCTTATATACAAGAAGCCCCTAGCCATGCCCTCATTGTCTTTAGTAATGCTTGCACCGCTTCAGCTGTCCTTCGTGGGAAAAGAGAGGTGAAACTCATCATCAATGGAAAATATCTTTGGGGCCAAAAAATATGTTCCTCCAAAAGAACCTATTAATAAGTCGCAACCAAAATCTCAAACCTAAAATCCTGCTGCCATTGCTAGTTCTAGGATTAATGGTAAGTGATGAAATCATGAAACTATTCTAGTTATTGTTTTCTGTCTTTCTTAGTTGCTTACTAACAGCATGGAGTGGCAGCCCCTCAAGTTTATTAGTTAATCATGGCATTTTGAGAGTCTTTCATAGATGGATTATATATATATTACAAGACTTTTAAATATATTTAGCAAAATTATTCATCACATTTTTGCTGGCAAGTATTATTGTTAAATTGATGTCATACAGCCACCACTGCCAGAGTTCGGAAGATGGCAATGCAATTAAAAACTCCTTAGTCCCTATCGTATTACCTACAAGTATTAAAGGGCAGAGTCCAAAAAGGATTCAAATACAGCATTCATTACAGAAGTTACTCTTGAAAAAATATAATGAAATCCCAAGGATGGTAGTTCAAGGGGTAAAACAGGTCATTTTACAACACAATGGCCTGTGGATTTAATTCACTGACCTCCATCCGCAAAGACGTCCAAGTATGCTTGCATCTTTCCCTCTTCCCCTGTAGATGAGCCAAAAATGCCTCAGCCCACTTTTCTTTGCTCCCTCCCATGCTTAGATCGTAAGGCACCGTGAAACTAATCAACAATTAAACAGAAGCAAATGCCAGTCATGTTGGTTATGAATCATCATAATCAACGATATAATCATCACTACAATATCAAAGTTTTGGCCATTTAAATAGTAAATATGGTTATCCACAAATTTAGCAATCAATTACCTTTCTTCGATCTGCTGCTTTGAATATCTACAATTTTCAAACCTTTTCTGTACCAGACATTAACCAACATGGGACTTGTTTAACAAGATTGATACCAGCTTTTTCTTTAGAATCTGGGCCAGACATAGAAGGTAGGAAGTATGGATACTCCAAACATTTTAGAATGCACGTATCGGATACGATACTGCCCCAATATGTATTCGATACTTCAAATCTTTTTTTTTTTTGTCATAGATACTTCAAATCCGTTCGGTTGACTTTTTGAAAACTTTGACTTTAGGATACCCGTATTGGCACAAGTCTCCCGCACGTATCCTAAAGTCCAGTCATGATCCTTTGCAATTTTTCTAAGAAAAAGCTAGGGACTGTTTGTAATTGTAAGAAACTAGTGAGTCAATATGAGAAAAAAAACCAGGTTATTAAGAAAAGAGAAGCTCTTGGTGTTTACTTTCTTGTGTGGCACAAAAACAAAGGGCTAAAGAAGCTAGGGTTTTTCTGTTTGCAACCAGATCAAAAGAAAAATGAAGAAGAAAAAGGACTCAACTGAATATCTATAGTTGCAGACTTCCATCCCAATAGATATGTTTTTATAAACTTTTTTTTTTTTTAAAGAAAAAAACGCACAGATAAGTGATAATATATTATTTTAATTGACGTATCCCAGCCGTATCCGTGCAAAGGTTTTTGGAGATTTTCTGTATCCGCGTACTGGTGCGTATCCGTGTCCATATTGGTGCTTCCTAGCATAGAAGATATCACTTCCTAGACATTATTCAGCCTGAACCATATTCTGAACATTGATTTTCTTGTGTACCATATTTAAAGATCAAGAGTTCCATCCACGGTTGATACGGTAACTAATTTTTCCCTTTCTATAATGACCCTTTATTGTTTTCCCTTCTGCCACTGCAACAGACTTTATCTCTAATCAGGCTGTTATAACGATGACCTGTTTGAACAGACCAGAATTTTTTTTTATGGACAGTCATTGAGCAGCTTCTGGTAGTACTTAGCTTACCTTTAATTTTTATTTTAACATTATTTTTGCCTTGTGATTTTTTATGTTATTTTAATACCAATGGAATCATTTCAATCTGCTACAGTTATTTGCTATGATATGATATTAGGAGTTTAGGACAGTGACTGGTGTTATTAAAGATAAATGAGCAAGGAATCTGTTATTTAAATAATTTTTTATATGTATATTAATTTAGTTGCTGTATCCTTTCCACATCCATATCCTAGCTTTTGTAGATTTGTATCATATCCCATTTATGTATCGTACAGTATATCATATCTGTATCGTACAGTATATCATATCTGTATCGTATCCCATATCCATATCCATGCAACATAATTGTCTTATTCATTATCCTTTTTCTAATTACAAAAGATAGCCATCAATGATAAAACTAACAAAAAAATTTCAAGAAGTGTTACCTCAAGAGTTCTTCTAGTTGTGATTCTTTCTTGGGGATCCCATTCCTGCAAGAGTTACAAACTTGCACATCAATAAGCCACATGTCTAAACCTCAATGAATACCATACACTACTTTAAACAATTTGTAAGAAAAATGAATTTTGGCTTGTACTGTTAAGTGTTAAATAAACAATTTCAAAGCTCAAAATAGGACCATTATTCAACAGTTTTGATTATATGCATCGTAGAGGATGACAAGAAACTGGTATTCTCAGGATTTTCTTGAGAAGAAGTTCATTACATACAAACACACTTTTTTATTTTGTGGTTATTGAGTTTCTTACTTTCTTGCAAATCCAAGGTATTGTGGTCCTTAGACAGCACTACCTTTTTTTTTTTTTTTTTGTGATTAAAATACACATAGGGCATCATGTTAAAGAACAAATATATGTATATAGGCCCAAGTAGGACATTAAAAATCCTAGTGACTAGTAGATGTCATGATTCAAGTTCTGTGTTACTTATTAAACAGATCATAAAACAAGAATCCGAACAACTAACCTGCAGACTGATATTTTATAGATATGTAGATACTTAGTAGAAAGATTATAAATAGCATCAGCAACATGCTCCTTGCTGAACAAGTACACAACTGGATAACCAAGAAGCCATCTGAAGCAGTTAAACACCCATTTTTAGTGAATCAGACTGAAATGCTAATTCCAACATTATGCAAATGAAAAGTGCTAATAGTATATCATAATGTGTATTCCAAGGTAGATCTTCTTGATTTCAAAATTTAAGCAACGGAAATCATAAAACAATGTGAAGCGGCTGTGGAAAACAGCTTGGCTTCTAACTTAGATGTAATCTTCAATTTTGGCAACTTCAAGTATTATTTGAATGGTGTTTACATGCAACTTCTAACAAAGTTCAGTCCTAAAAAGTCCCAGAAATTGTGTCATAATTACTTCCAGATTAATTCAGCTAACCAGTTTGACACAGTTTCTAACAAATTTTTGGACTTTCTACACCAAGGTTTAAGAGTTTAAGGAATTAACAGGAGCAGTTGCAAAATTTTGTCTTCATTTATCCAAAAAGAAATAATTTTTCCCTTCAAACCCAATCTATGTTTTATTTCCAGCCTATTTATTGGTGTTCAATTAATCTAGCTTGACCTAGTAAGGTTCAAATAGTTTCTAAGAGTTGCAGGTCTGTCTCATGAGTTTCAATTTCAAGCCAAATGCTTGGTAGGTGGATTTTAGACTGGAAGTTCAATACAACACCAAAAAGAATAAGATTTCAAAGTCTACATAGTTTATGTATACTTAGGGGATCAAAAAACTTTTTCGTTTTCTAAGCCAAGTTAATAATGAGCCTGTAAAGGGGCCTAAGCAATTATCAGATCAGTTGAAGGTACCAGCAATGTGGCCATCTGAGTCACTCAGGTTACATGTCAGTAGATATGCACATATTCTGGTAATGCTGAATTTTTTCACATACATATTCAGCATTACAGAAATCTGAAGCAGGAATGTAAAATCCATAATTCATGGCAACATAATGCACGCAAGTGTGTGTAAAATGCAAATGAAATGGAAAGTATTATAACCCAGTATGCCAAGGTGAGCTTAGGCAGTCACCCATTTAATGTTGGCACGGTGACCTGAGTATCTTGCATGCAGCTACTGAGATCAATAAACTCAGATGACTGTGAAGGGATAAGTTCATTTCTGGGGGATTTCGCATTGACCGTGTTATCTATATTGTGACACGGTAATGCTTCATCTTTCACTCCACGAAGAGGAAATACCAAAGAGAACAACTTCTGAATTGATATAAGCTGCATTGCTACTGGGTTTTTTTCTGCTTGTGTTACCATCTGTAAAAGAAATGAAAGAAGGGCATTCAGAAAAGAGGAAAAAGGAGCGTGTCGAGGTTTAAAGGTAAAGATTACAGAAACAATAGCCTACAGAAGGGAGCAACCTTTGAAGGATCCCTTTCAAGGTCCACAAACAGCAGCTGCGGTTCTGAGTTCAAGCTCCACCAAACATGATCAGCAAGTCCTCTAACGTGTACCAAATATATCATTTCTTCTATTACCAATACTCTCAGGTGCTCAAAAATCAGTGAGTCCTGCATCAACAAATTTTAAAAGGTAATTTGATTTTTAGAAAACCAATAACTCATAATAAAGAAAAAGGAAAGAGAAAAGAGAAAAAATATAATAACAAGACATGGTAATGAACTCCATTTAAGTAGACCATGTAAAATACATTATCAACTAGAGCTTGGTCTACATCCTAGTGGAAACATAGGGGCAAAAGAGAAAGCTGAAAGAGATAAGAAATGATATTATGAGTAGATTATGGAAATCCTGATCATCTTTGCTTATAAACCAACCAAAGACATACTAACACACCAGTATAGTGGTTCTAATTTAATGTGTTTACAGAAGTATGAACAAGCTAAATGGGTGTGGGATTAGAGAAAATGAACTGTAATCATTCATAACCAAATGAAAAAATGTTTCACTTATGAATTCAGGCATTAAATTCCCAATCCCCAAAACTTAAAAACAAACTCACTCAGTGCTAAGAGAGATAGCGATAGAGATAGAGAGAGAGAGAGAGAGAGAGAGAGAGAGAGAGAGAGCAACATAATGGTTCGTATAGATATTTGATTCTAGCTATAATATTGATAGAAAGGTTCCTCTTGTAAAAGCTTCTTGATTGTTCAGTATTTGAAGGAGTTGTCTGCTGTTTAACTTCAAGATTGCACTCTGGACTCAATGTCTCTCACTATCTTGTTCCTTTTTCTTTCATTCTTTCACATCTTTTTGCCTCTCTTGGAAATTACCCCTTGAAGTAGAATAAGTGAGGCACATTTAGAAAAGTTTGATGTGCACCCAATTGGGAAAACACGGAAGTAGACTTGAGAGAAACACATTAGTGAACTTTTTTAAATATGAGAGAGATAGAAAATGGATTAGTTGAAAAATCGAAAGAAATATATAAACTTTGAGTTTTAAATGCCCACTATTGGTTAATTATATCAATGGAGTAGGAATTAGCAGACTTGGATATAATGTCTGAGTCACATATGACAAATTAGCGGTGGGCAATACTACTTTAAAACCAGTCAACTAATTGAGTGAGGCATTAAGGACCGAAACCTTCTGACAATGTTTTAAGAGAGCACAGAGTCTCTCTTGCAGTTCAGGCATCTTTCCACCATAGTCTAGCATTATCACGGGCCTCATTCCTGTACACAAAGCTAGAATATCTGCCAAAAAATTCCACAGGATCACAAGTCACTATACATAATAACAAGAGATAATTAAGTTAAAATATTTATCAATATTTCTCAGTAAGCTAAGGGAATTTGCACTAACAAAGGGAGAGAATCTTAAGAATTGAACACACTATGTGATTATAAGAAAAATTCAAGACCTTCTTCAACTTTTCAATGTGAAATCACCAAAAGTATCTTCACATTGTTCAAAATGGCACAAAAGCGTAATGAAGCAAAAACAAAGTAGTTTTACTTTCATTTTCCGTGTTTGTTTTATGGAAGAAAATAAAAGTTAAAGAAAAATGAGCTCAAGCTTATTATATATATCTTAGTCTGAAGTACAACTTTTGGTTCAAATTTGAGCTATGGTTCCAAATTACAATACAAATGGTGAATTGCAGAATTGAAAACCAAAAGACCCACAACAGAAATTGTCTCAAACTTGAATGAGACCAACAAACATTTTATTCCGGAACTAAAAAGACCTCAACGAGCCAAACTTATTAAAGCTCAGAAGCCAAATTGAGGTTGGGAAAGTTGGACGACACCAAAAATATTGAAAACCGAAAACCAAATAAAGAGTGTTCATTTTGGAAAGAAGATCAAAAAACATATTACAACCCACAACCGAAATTCAGTAAGAAAATTGAAAGAGACTCTAAACCGAAAGAGAGACGAAAAGAGACCTATCTCAAGTCGACGTCTACTTGAAAATCTGAGTCGCCATTTGATATGTGACAGAGATGAGTCCAACACTTTTACTGCTTCATCCAATTCTGCGAGTTCAGTCAAGAATTCCTTCGGCTTTTCTTGAGGATCCTCCATGGAGAGACGAACACCTCAAAAGTTTTGCGCTCTTTGCTGTGTCAATACGGTTAGTAGTCTAGTAGAGTGGCCTTTTGGGTTGTTTGAAGTTCTTATTTTGTGGGGGTTGTTTACACACACACCCTGAGGTTTAAAAAATTACAATGAAACCCCTCAAAGGTTTTAATCATTTTCACATAATTCCCTAACATTAGCATAAAAATAGAGTTTTAATTTCGACAAAAATTCAACGGAAACGATGAAAATTGCTATCAAAATATAGAAATTTTGAATGAAACTTTACCATATGTTTATTTAACATATTATCTACTACATTGATAAAAAAAACATTAAAGAAACCAAATTATATGGTAGGTTTCATGTGACATGTGATGAAAATAATGCGCGCTGGAGGCAAATACTGTTAAATAAAATTAATATAATAAATAAAATTACTATATTTTTTATATTCTATAATCTATACACTAAACCCAATACTTTATATGCCATAATATTACATTAAAACCTATATACTCTATCTTTTTTAAAATATTAGGATTTATGCCCTTTAGAGTATTTTTAATTATTTTTTATATAGAAATGTATTATGATTTAGAGTTTAAAGATAACTAAACGAAATCTCGAAAGAATCAAACGAAATTCCAAATCCCTTTTTTTTTTTCCAATTGCCCAAAGATCTCAAACCTTAATTGTCCCTAAACTTTTTTTTTTTTCTTTTCTTTTTTTTCTTTTTCTTTTTCTTTCCTTTTCTTTTCTTTTCTTCTTTTCTTCTTTCCTTCCTAATCCTGCTTCCACTTCTCCACGTGACGGCGTGAGCTTGAGTGCGTGACCTTCTAGCTTCTTCTTCCTTTTTGACTTTTTCTTCCTTTTTTTTTTTTTTTTTTTTTCTTTCTTTCCCTCCTGGCTTCCATCCCGTGACCTTTCTTCTTCAGTCTTCCCTTTCATTTCTTCTCTCCTAGCCGCCACTGTTATGCGACTCAATCAGCATAATATCAAATCTCTTTCTCTTCTCTCTCCTCCGGTCCTCCCTCTCCAGCGCCACTCTCTCTCTCCCAAGTCCCTCCCCGATCTCCCTCTCTCCCTCCCCGATCTGATTTTCTCCCTCCCCGCTCTCTTCTCTCTTTTTTCTATTCTCTCTCTTCTCTCTCCTTCCTCCCCAATCAAGCCGACGGCTAAGTTTGTAACTACCAAGGAGAAGACATACAGAGAAAATGGCTGGGTTTGTTGACTACACACTCTGAGTGAAATTTCAACGAAATTTCGAAAAATTCGATAATTTCGGCGAAATATTGGCGAAAAATTCGTGAACTAGTGTTAAAATTTCCATACCCTCAAAAAACGAAATTTAACTCCTAGGTGCTACTATATGCAGACTCCACTTCCTCTCACTTCACATCACTCCCTTTAAATTTTGAAATTAAAAATTTAATCCAATATGAAAATACCATAAAGGACAAAAAAAAAAAAAAACAAAACCTTTTCCCGATCCAACCTCTTGCTGCCATCGTCACTGTCAGTGGACCTCCGACACTCTCCTCCTCTATGTCTTTCTCTCTCTTCGCACCACCTCCTTTTCTCTCTCTCTCTACCTTTCTCTCATTCCCTCTGTCTCCTTTCTCCCTTTCTCTCTTCTCTCCTCTGCAACAGACTAGACAGAGGAGACAGAGGGGAGGAGACAGAGGGAAGGAGAGAGAGAGAGAGAGGCGGGTTGAACCGTCAGTGACCTTGCTGGCAGGTGAGGTGGGGTCAAGATGGGGTTGTGATGGGTTTTGTTGTGTAGTAAGGGTATTTTAACTTTTAAGGGTGTGAATTGAGAACTTGTTAAAATTATAAATAAAAAAAGGTGTGAGGTGAGAAAGGGGTGTGTAGTGAGAGGAAGAAGTGTATGCATATAGTAGCCCTCTAAAAATATCTCTAAATGACAAATTTAACCTTAGAGTCATTTACACGCACACCTCTTAAGATTGATTGTTTTTTCACATCCCCTGAAATTAAAAAATTACACTAACACGTATTCCATGATGTTTTAACTCAATTACAGCAAAATACGGCTTTAATCATAAATAGGGGTGACAAAATATGCTAAAATACCAAAATAACATCACATAGTACTTTTATATTGTAATATATCACATGCTTAAAACAGACACCGTGTTTGAAATTTTAATATTGCTAAATCTTATTTTTCGTGTATTAAAGTATTGCTAAATCAAATTAGTTTTCTTTAAAATTAAACTTTTCGTTATATAAATTCAATTTTTACAAAATAATCCATTTATCTAGTTATAAAATGAGCAGCGCTTTTTATGTGTATGTGTGTTAAGTATTATCGAATTCTAGGAACAATATAGTCTATAATAATACTTGCTCTTCTTCCTCGATGTTATGTGAGAAAATGGAGTGATATGTCATCGAGTTTGTTATTGCCAACACTAGAGTGCAGGCTCTGTTGCGCTCTCTTTTAGCTCTTACGAAATCAAGCACGCCAATTGAGAGAGCATCTTATGATAAATAGTAGCAGTACGTCTAACCGCTTAAGCTTAATGCTTATTAATTAAGTCTCACATTGGGAAAGTGAAGGATTAGCTTCAATTCATTGAGGAACAATTTGCAAATTTTGGCTTTGGCAAGCAGCCTAATGAACAAATTAAATTGTAAAACAAAAAGATATAATGGTATCACTGAAGTACCTGAGCATATCATAGAGATGAGAGATATAGCAGCTCAACTTAAAACTCATCAAGTTGAGTTTTTTGAGTCATTCCTGGCTCATTTCATACTCAAACTTCTTACCTTCCACTATGGACCTTTTAAAATCTCTTATGGCACACATAAAGACAATTGGTCAATCAATGAATTATTGACCACGTATGTTCAAGAGGAGGGGAGGTTGAAGTATAAGAATCTTTGATTATATTCATTTGGTTACTTATAAAAAAATATTTGAGCACGAAGAGAAAACCTCTTTTTATAAAAAGAAAAACAAGAAACTGACAGCCAAAAACCTGACAATAAGGAACTCATCAAGTGCTTCTTTACCAAGTTAAAGAACATGTGAAGAAGGATTGCCCCAAATATAATAAATGGAAATGAAAGAAAGGTCATCTCTCATTAGTGTATTATGAGTCCAATATGGTTTATGTTAGTAATAATATATGGTGGATTGACTTTGTATCTACAATCCATGTTTCCAATACTATACAGTGATTTCTCAAGCACAAAAATCTGACGCAAAGTGAACAAGCCATCTATTCGAGAAATTGGATATGCTCAATGTGGAAGATGCTGCGGCTTTCAGACTTATTTTGCAGAATAAATTTATTTAAATTTTGAAAGAACTTTCTATATTCCTTCATTTTCTAAAAATCTGGTGTCAGTTTCAAGACTTTTTCCTTATGGTTTCAGTTTTAGTTTTTCCAATAATAGTTTTTCTATTTTATGAAATTTTGTGGTTGTTGGCAATGAAATTCTTGATGGTGGTTTATATAAATTACTTTGAATTTCACTTATGATTATAATCTCTACACTACAAGTGAAAATATTAACATAAAAATGTGTTATAAATGAGAAATCCTTCATGTTATGGCACAAGAAATAGTGACATATCTCTATAGAGAGACTTAAGAGGGTAGGAAAAGATGGAGTCTTGTATGTGGATTGCATATATGGAAAACAGACCAAAAATGGTGCCAAAAGGAGTTCCTAAACTTTGGAAATCATGCATGCTAACATATGTGGTCAATTTCAAATACCTTGTTTAAATAAGTAGAAATCTTTCATCACCTTTATTAATGATCACACATGGTACATATATCTCTACCTTCTTCAAAAAAAATACTGAATCATTAAATGCTTTCAAAGTCTATATATAAAGCAAAGCTGGAGAAACAAACATGAAAATTAATTAAGATTATGCGATTAGATAAAGGTGTTTATGGAAGGTATCTTGAGGCAAGACAAAATCCAGATTCATTTGCTAATTAAGTTCCTTGATGAATATGGACTAATACCATATCACCATATATCAGTATAGTGTGGCGAAAGACGGAATCGTACTTTGATGGACAAGGTAAAGATTATGCTTAATTAGCAACTTAAATCTTCCTTAATTTATCTTCGTGGAGTGAGGCCTTAAAAACCTCTATGTGTATATATTCTAAATAAAGTTCCAAAAACACCATTTGAGTCATGGAACCTTGGAAACCGAGTTTAAGTTGAGATTGTCTAGTTGAGGTTAGGGTGTATAATCTATACAAAAGAAACTGGACCAAAAAATAGTCAATGCACCTTTTATCAGCTATGCAGATCAATCTAAATGATTCAAGTTATATTGTCCTACTCATAAATTAATGTAGTTGAAGCAAGAAAATGCTAAGTTTCTTGGAGATTGTGACAATAGGGGAGTGAGCAACCTCGAATTTTGTTTTCGAGAAAATGTAGGATCAGGTTAAGACACATGCATCCACAAAAAATGGTTGTTTTACCAAACATTTTGCATAATGTCATTCAAGAAGAAAAATCCACTTAAAACTTGGCACCCAATAAAGAACCAGTGGCCATAAAAGTTAGTGTTCAACAAATTCAAAATGAGAAAGTTGAGGTGCTATTACAAAGATCCTTAGGAGCTAGAAAATAAGCACTTATGTCTAGATGAAACCTTTGTAAAAAATAAATACAAATGTCACATCTTTGCAGCAACTGTAAAAAATGACAAACAAGGTAAGAATTATAATACATATTTTGTGTATGAATTATTACACCATGTATGTGCTAGGTTGTTGGCTATGTAACCATAACTTTTTTTTATTTTGAAATAATTTTTCTCATTTGCATTTGCTATTGTGGATTCTGAGAACGAAGTGAATTGAACGTGGTTTCTAGAAAATTTGTTCGAGATTCTTACTCCACAAAATCACACAATCATCTTCATTTATGATAGAAATAAAAGGCTTCTAGAAGCTGTACATAATGTCATTAATCCACAGTCCAATCATGCATTCAGTTTATTTCATTTGCAGCAAAATAGTCTATCAAGATAACCATCTATTATGAGCAAAAGCTTTCGTGATTGGATTGTTCATTGTTTCACTTGTTGCGCTTATACATACACCCACATAAAAGATATTCGATTATTGGACGGGAAAATAATTAAACGATGAAAAAATACCATAAAGTAATTTTTGAAAATGATTCCAACAAATCTAACCTCTACTCAATTTAGGCCCGGGAACTCATTTATTGGCATGATCAAAATTATTGAAAATAAATGCAATTTCAGGTTGATGTGAGTTTCTAACATGGGGAAAAAAAAAAGTCTGACTTCATTTTAACACATCTTCATAGGTCATCCAAAATGGTATTATGTTTATGTATTCCTCAAATTAATTAGGGACACTTAGAGATGAGTCTAATTTTTACAACATTCTTAGTCTAACACCAGTAGAGATTTAGGGTTTAGATAGAAGTCCTTTTACTCTTAGTCACCAATTAGCCAGCATCAACGTCATTTTATTATTCCCTAAAAGTTGGAAACTTTTACAACTTTTGCCACAAATCTATAAGTTGTACCACTGCGTGTTTCCAAGTACGTGTTTTACTCCCAATGCGTGTTTTTCTCCCAGTGTGTGATTTCCTCCAAATTATTTTGAGATTTTATATCCTTCATCCATCCTCGAGTTTTGAGATTTAGATTCGATGTTTCAAAATTTGAATAAAATTTTCTCAATTGTACTAGGTTGTATCTGAAGAAGTAGGCGAAAAACTTGCTACTCATTTAGGTAAAAACTGTTGACCAAAAGTTCCTAAGCCTAATCTTCTCAATTAATTATATGTGTTCAAAAGAAAACTTTCAACTAGAAAGCGAACCTTCAGAAGTGAAGATGATTAATAAGCTAGAGACGATAATAGATTTTAAGGCTTTCATTCGATTTACATTACAAATGATGTGCAAAAAGTTTCTCATTTCGTTTCTCAACACAACCACGAACTTGCTAGGCCATAAGAGAGGTAATTTGTAAGATATAAAAAAAATTCATATATAAGCTCATGTCAATGTGATTTAAAGTATGATGGGTGTAGGTATATGGAACACAATTAACACATCTTCATATTTAGCAGAAGAAGTTGGTGGATCATAGAATGTTGGGCTTACAAAGAGAGATTGCTACAATTGGTGTGATTAAATCTGTACTTGAAGCAGGGATACTCAAAGCTTGATCAAACTTTCGAAGCACAAGCAAGCAAAAGCTCTTACATCTTTTTACACATTGCAAGTGGATTCATAAAAACTGAATGACAAACTTTTTCTAGAGAAACGGAAGGTCTGGAATTGGCTATAAATATTTTGGAGATGTAGTGGTATTCGATGCGCATATCAAACCAATAGGTACCATATAAAATACATGCTTCTTTTGTGGGAGTTAACAACCATTGGAATAATGCATTGTTCAATTGTGCATTTTTAATAGTTAAGACAACTAATTCATTTATTTGGTTGTTTGAGACATTCTTAAAATCAATAGAAAGTAGAAAGTTTAAAACTATTTTTATTTATCAATCTCAAGCAATGGAGAACGCTATTAAAGTGGGTTTTCTGAGTCATGTCATCGTATCTCATAATGCGACAAAAAAGTTGACAACTTACCATGGAAATCTTGAGTTTAAGAGGATGTTCAATCAGAGTATTCAAGGATGCAAGACAGAAATGAAATTTCAGTCTACTTTAGATGAATTAATTGCAAAGTTCAACTTTACAGAAAACATGGCGCGCTGGAGACATTATATAATCTTCATGCAAAATGGTGTCCAGTCTTTATCCAAAATATTTTGGAAAAAAGACGTTAATTGGTCCTTGTATTATGGATGAGTCACATTTTGGTCCTTGACGTCATTTCAATTTGAATTTTTTAAGGACTGTGTTTCCATTAATGTCCCAATTAGGTCCAATTTGTCAAAATTAAGATGGGAAATACCAACATGGCACCACCTGATTAGCTCTGCAGTAGACAATTTTGATTGATTGTACCTGATTGAGACATTAATAGAACCACAGTCCTTGAAAAAATCAAATTGAAATGACAGGGACCAAAGTGCAACTCATCCATTATACAGGGACCAAAAACGTCTTTTAGCCAAATATTTTCACTGCCGAAATAAAATCTTCATAAAGAATTAAGAGCACAAACAATGGTTTCTACCACATGTCTATTAAAACGATGAGTCTTACTTAATTTGTGCATCATTATAAACTAGTACGTAGAACATATGCGTTTAAGTGAACTAGAAGAAACATTTTGTTGCCAATTTTTTAGCATGGTAAGTTGTCAATTTTGTAGAATTACTCAAATAAGTTGTCATATAAACCTCAATAGTGGAATTTTGTAGGGTATTGCTGAGGTTTATACAAGAAACATTTTAAAATTATTGGAGACTGAATTTGCTAGCTTGGTATGGTAACGATGCATGAAGTTGCAATTGATGGAATATTTCATACATTTAAACTTAATGAGGAGGGTCACAAAAGAGTTTATGTTGTTCGACTAAACTCTATAAATTGCATCATCTCTTGTAGTTGCAAGATGTTTGAACCTATGTAATTGTTGTGTCATCACGTTCTAAGGGTAATAAATGTGAAAAATAACTCAAATACCAGTTCAATCTATATTGAAGCATTGGACAAAAAATACAATAGAAATGATTGGATTAATCTTATATATAGTCATTTTCTAGATATCGGATGTCTGTACTTAATTTTTTTTCGTGGATGCCTATGATGACGTGATTCCTACATAAATAAGTGTGAATCATCCATATATATACAGAGCCGTTCACTTGAGGTTTAATTAATAGTTATATTCTCTCTCCTTTGTGCTAGATTTGAGTAACTAAAAGTTAAAAACTAGTTTTTGTGCAAAATTTAGCTAAAATTGTTAAGGATGAAGGTTTAGCTACGTTTAGCTAGCTAAACTGTTGGAGATTCGACAAAACAAAAAGAGTAAATTACTTGTAAGTCCTAAAATGATTAAAACTTGCAGATCGATGTAGAAGTAGATGCATCATCTTGCAAATACATATGATGCTTATTAGAGCATGTGCAATGGTTGATGTCAATATGCAATTCAATACAAGTCTATTGACCTCATTTTTTAATTATTGACTTGACACAAGCCTGTTTTGTTGCAATGATTCAAGTTAATAATATAAGTCAATAGCTATATGTTTTTGAATTAATATTTTTGTATATTTTTTTACAGATTAAAATTTATAAATTTTAAAAATTATATCATTAAAATGATCTCAATGAGATCTTTAAAATGAGCCCAATATTTAATATTTTTTAATAATTTCAATTAATACCCAAATTTAATAAATAAACCATAATTCATATTAATACCAAAATATGTTCACAAGGCCCAAACATCAACAAGCAAGATGACCCAATATCAAACATATTCATATGATGATGTTGCAGCAAATTAACCTGCAAGGCCCACGCACAGGGTAGCCATTTATCACTTTCTCTCTCCTCTTGTCATCTTTTTTATAGTTGGTCTTTTTATTAACTCTAGAAGTCTAGATCAATTAGCAATTGTCAAGTCAATTTTTGGATCTCCCAATTGTCATTTTAATTCATTTATTGCCAATAACACTCATTGCAAATTATTTTTGTTTCAAATTGTCAATAAATGTCAATCGGTCTCCATTGCACTTTCTTTAATATCATTCAAAGCTTTTTTGTTTTTTTGAATGATGTGAACAGTACCTGCAGTGAATAGCACACGCGATGAACAATACATGCCGGTGAACAGTAACAATTTTTTTTTTTTTTTACCTAGAGCTTAATTTTTTGGTTTAAAATTCTTTTTCATTTTGACCTAGTAGGTAAAGGACCAAAAAAACCCCTAAACTGTTGGACGTGCTCTTTATTCTTCATGATTTTAGGAGGTTTCTTCTGTACTTGTTCCACTCCCAAATTTTCGTCATCCTTTACGGTCAAATGAATTTTCTGCTGGATCAAATGAATATCTTGTCCGAACGTGACGTACAAGAAAAGTCTAACAATATTGTACGACAAAGAGACAAAATGGTAGGCCAAGTATATACGTACACAGCCAACTATTTATTAATTGACCAAAAAATTCAATCAATTATTACAATGTTGTATGACAAACGATGACATACGTGGTTGGGAAAAAATGTACATAACCAATTAATTATTACCAAAACATCATTTAATTATTAATAAGCTTAGTAACTATCATATATGTAGCCTGAGCAGCTTGACAAGGCCAAGGCCTTTTGTCGTTCCTACCTATTTGTCCCAAGTTCCCTAAATGGTAGGGCAAATATGTATATTGTATACACAACCAATTAATTATTAATTGACCAAAATAAACCAATTAATTAGACAATATTTTAAGGAAACTAATTGCAATTCGTCTTCGTCTTAACAGTCCAATCCAGCATGGATCAACTTTCTTTAGATAACGACACCAGCCTTATAATTTTGGACATCTGTTAGAGAAAGCGTTTTCTTATTTTTCTTGTTTAAAATATTAAAGAGTTTTCAACTAATAAGTACCTACTACCTAATACATATTTTTCGCTTTTGTTTAAACCTAATACATATTTAATCTACTAATGATCTGTCATAGGGATTAAGATCCGTACAATCTGGTTGAAAAACTTGAACGCATAGGAAAGTGCGTGTTTCGTCATTGCATGTGTTACTACATAGTCTCATAGAGTAGTGATGTTATATATATATTAAGAAACCCCGGGGCCCCTCTGTCATATAACACTCATATTTTACACTCATACTCATTATATATATATATATATATATATATATAGCACCACAAACAATTGTTAACCAGCCACCTCTGATCACCTGCTACTGCTATTCTACTCCAACCTAGCTAGTCAATCTCCAACTGTTATTTCTGTGCTGCCTGTGCATTAAGCATGAAGCATCAAACCAAACCCATCTCCATTTCTTGTTTTCTGTTCCTTTTAGTTCTGTTCTCACACTCCATATCCGTCACAGCTCAAGAAGTTGGTAAGCATATCATGTTGTTTCTAATTTTTTGAAGAAAAAAAAAAAAGCATGTTCCTTCGTTTTTTTCATAGACAAGCATGTTCTTTCTACTTTCTAACCCTCGACCCATGGCGGTGATTCGTTGTTTGATTGATATGGGTGTATGCATATGGAAGTAACTTCAAATTAATGAGATGTACATATCTCATTTGAACCATATTGAGATATTATTTTTGCAAAAAATTAAACAAATTGAAAACGTACTATTTAACTATTTGATCAAATGGTTATCATTTTAAGTATTTAATAAAATTATTATATTCGTTTATTTATCCGGTTACAATTAGATGTCTTCATGATAATAATGCAGAGGACGAGAGAGAGTTCGATTATCTTCAAGGAAGCGAAAAGGGGCCACATAATTGGGGAGAGCTAAACGAAGAATGGTCAGCCTGCAAGAATGGAAGCCTGCAATCGCCAATAGATTTATCAAATCAGAGAGTCAAAATGGTACGAAGCTTGGGGAAGCTGAAGAGGAGTTACAAGGCAAGCAATGCGACTGTGAAGAACAGAGGCCATGATATAATGGTTGAGTGGACGTTGGGCAACGCAGGATCAATTAAGATCAATGGGACTGAGTATATGCTTTTGCAATGTCACTGGCACTCACCCTCCGAGCACTCCATCAATGGCAGGAGCTATGACATGGAGCTGCACATGGTTCATCTAAACCCCGATCCCAAAGCTACAAACAGCATTCTCGTCATTGGACTCCTCTACAAGATTGGTCGCCCCGACAAGTTCATTTCTAAGGTCAAAATTATTAAATTTTCTATAGGCACGCATATTATATTCATATATATTATGTTATTAAACTATAAATTTAGATCGGTTGATTAAAGCAGTTTTTCGTAGGGCAAAATTTTTTTTGTATATAAATACCATTCTTTATATTAGTCTATTGACACGCGGTGCTGTCCGCGTGTCAACAGTCAACATGTCTTTTTACTGTGTATATAAATATATTTTTTATTTTTTGTAAGATTTCACCATAAATATTGTATGTAAGAAAAGATAAGAGAAAAATACAAAAAGTCCAAAGAAAAAAATCACAATTAAATACTTAAGTAGTATTTGCCTAGTACGTGTGTTTGTTGTTTTTAGTTAAATTGTCCGGTTAAGAAATATTTTGTTAGTGGTTTATCTTTTCTAGTTTATTCCTTTTTAATTAAATTAATTTTTTTTAACATTTTGATTAATTAAGAATATTTTTGAATTTTTAAAAATTTAACCAAAAGACCTTTTGACTTTATACATATATATAAGATAAATACCATATTGAGATATGTGAATTTCAGTTGATGACAGATGTACAGTCCATGACTGATGAAAAAGAAGAGAAAAGCATTGGAGTGATTGATCCTAGAAAAATTAAAATGGGTGGCCACAACTATTATAGATATATGGGCTCACTCACCGTTCCTCCATGTACTGAAGGGGTTATTTGGATCATACGTAAAAAGGTAATAAACATTTTACCTATATTATTGAAGGGCTTCGATCACAATTTTTATATCAACTAGTCATAAATTTAGTCGTATTTTTATTCTCAATATTTAAAAATGTCTGAAATTTGAATCTCCTCCCCAAATCGAAAGCAAAAAAAATCATTGCCTTTATGTTATTTATTCTTTAATTTTAGTTTCTATTTCTTGGCTAACAACAATTTGATCCTAAATTTTGATCCATTGAACTCAGATAAGGACGGTCTCAAGGGAACAAATAAACCTATTTCGAGAGGCTGTGCATGATGTAAGTGGTCTAATTAACTTTGTGCCTTTGCTCATCTATGGAATTTACCTTACTACACAAGTTTTGAAGCAACTTTTGTAATTATCTTCTATTTTTTCTTTTTAGAATTTGATAGTTTTACGTTTTTGTTACTTCTGAGTTCTGAGTATTTTCCTTTTCTTTTCAAAATGGGTTCTTCATCGTTTCCCAGGCAAGTATCTAGCAATTGTGCACCATCTTTATTGACCATAAAATAAGGACTGAATAAATTAATTGAAAAAAAAAGGGAGAAAAATAAATATGAACATCTATATTGTTACTGCCAAAAAAAAAAAAAAAAAAGCTTTTTTAATTATCTCAACTAGCTGTAGGGATCAAGTAAACGTTGGATATATATATATATATATATATATTGTACGTGTGTGTTCGGATCGTTGAAATACTATATAGAGTGGGCCCCATGAAGTTTTCTTTAAATAAAATTATTTGAGGATCCTTTAATAAAAGGAGCTTGTATATATTAGCTAAATCAGAAATTATTTACTTGTTTGATTAAAAGGTTTATTGACTTTAGGTACCAAATTATAATGTTTTTTCATTTCAACTACTAAAACATTTATGTCATTTCACTTTAGGTACTAAATTTCAGTTTAGGTACCAACTTTAAAAACATGGTTATATCGAACTGTGACTGTCTAACAGTCATATCTTTTTTATTGATTTATTGTTTTTTCAATATTTGCAAGGCTTAAACTTTAATATTTAGTCTTTGGGTTATAGAACTTCATCCCCCAAACCTAAATCAAAAGTATGAAACCCTTAAAAATTTTGATTTTTTATAAATTTTAAATAGTCACAACTGTGACTGTTCGACAATTACAACTGTAACTGTTCGACAGTCACAACTGTATAACAAACTGATTTGTGACCTAATCCAAAATGTTCTACTCTAGGTTAGTACCTAAACTAAAAAAAATTATTGTCTTGCTGTTTTATTAAAAAATTATTGATATTTGGTATTTAATCCTAATTTTCTATTGATTAAATGGTTATCATTTCAATATTTATAAAAAATATTTTGTTTGTCTATTTATTAACTTGATCAAAGTTTGATAACTTAATGGTTTCTGATATGTCTAATTTTTTGGAATGACGGTCTTTGAATAGAGACCTAAAAAATAGACTGTTCGGATCGTTGAAATACTATACAGAATAAACCCCATAAAGAATCCCTTAAATAAAATTATTTGAGGGCAGTTGTTGGGTAGTTCAGTTAGAAAGGCTGTGAAATTACTCACTTTGCACTCAAGTTCGATCTCTCTCTTCTCAAATCAATAATAAAAAATAAAATTATTTGAGAAATCACTTAATAAAAATGGCCTCTATATATATTCGATTCTAACAATTATGTACTATCGATCAGTAACCTTTCCTTAATTAATTAGATGGGATTTCTAATGTTGTTTCAGTTGTTTTATTCTGTCTTTTCTATTGCTTCAATTCTATGCTTTTTATTTGATTTGTTTTGCTTTTATTTTTAGGTGGGTTTTGTTTTCTATATATATGTACTCTTCTCTGTATCCCAAATAAAGTCAAATCATATCTAAGTTTTGGTTCTTAAATGCATTGCAGTATGCAGAGAATAATGCAAGGCCTCTACAACCACACAATCTTAGGGAGATTCACGTCTATGACCCGTGACCCGTCTATGACCAAAAGCGCAAGGAACATAAATAACTCAATATATATCAGCAGAGAGATTCCCACTAAATTTTTTATTGAAATAATTACGCTATGCTACACTTTATTTATTATTTATAACATGTAATACATATATTTATAATATTTAATAATCAGGTCATTTTGAGAATGTATTGATTACCCATTTCTTGGTACTAGTTTGGTACAAGCTTTCTATCTTAGCCATCCAAGCAATCTAATGATTGCTAATTTTTTAATTTTTTCAAAACTCTCTTAAACTCTCTCACGTGTCTCTCTCGCTCATTTCTGAAATTTCTCCTCTTTCATCACTCTCTTTCTCTCTCCCCAAGCATTCTCTCTTTGTTCTCTCTTGCTCTCCCTCGCTGCAACTTTCCTCACCGGCGTGTGTGCGCGTCCGGCCATGGATGGCGACGAGAGGACCACCCCTAAGTTACTATTTATTCCCTCTTCATCTCTGTGAGCTCGGAACACCCAGCAACCCCATACCCAATCGGAGCCCCCACGTTGACTCTGATCCCGGCCTTGTCGCGACGTTGCCGAAGAACAAGCCAAGTCCCTCACTATAACAACACCTAGAGAGTTATTGGGGAAGCCAACTCCACCCCATGCCTTCCTTATCAATAGCAGGTTTTTTATTTTTTATTTTTTAGCTCAGAATTTGGAACTGTAGTTTATTGGAGTTGCAGACTTGCAGTTGCAGTTACTAACTGCAAGTGAAACTGCAGTTTATTGGAATTGCAGACTTGCAGTTTCAGTTTCAGTTCTTTTGGTGATGCGTTGATGCTGGTCTTTTGGAAGGTGTCCGCATGCTATATTTTGAACGGTGGAAAGTGTCCGCAAGTTAATAGAAATAGATTAGATGGTTTTTGTTAATATTTTACTTTATTAGTATCTTATAATTAAATGACTTTTATGTATTTATATATTTAAGAGCATAGTGCTTGCATTATTAGTGTTTTCTTTTCCCACTTTCTAAAATGATGCATATGTATGCTGAGCAGGGTTTCCTTTTGTAATATTTTTTTAAATGCATGCTTGCTGCCTTGTTTGTTGTTGACTTGTTGCTTTATTATAATGCACGATATACTTAAAACAAAGGATTTGCTCACTCACTTTTGATCTTCTAATTAATATATATATACATAAATAATCTCTCGCTCACCAAAAGCAGAAAATTACACGCTCAGCTAACCACAAAGCGAGAAATTCTATGATCGAGACCATCCATTTCTTAAGTCCCTGAGGTCCCTACTTAAGGGTTGTCCCTGTAAAAAATCAGCCAAATCCGTAATTGTTTAATCTTTTAAACTGTGCAGACAAATACAATTCGTCAGATAAAGGGGTAAATGATGTTGACAATAATATATTGGCTAAACAATTTTCAGTTTGGCTGATTTTTTGTAAGGGTGATATTTGAATGATGCCCTACAATATGAACGGTTTCGATCATTGAAATTCGTTGTTGGGTGGTTAGGTGAGCAATGAATTCCTCGCTCAGTGGTGAGCGAGTGATGATTACTGTATACATATATACACAAGAATGCTCTAAAACTAATTAGTTAATAAGTGAAACTGCAGTTTATTGGAATTGCAGACTTGCAGTTTCAGTTTCCGTTCTTTTGGTGATGCGTTGATGTTGGTCTTTTGGAAGGTGTCCGCATGCTATATTTTGAACGGTGGAAAGTGTCCGTAAGTTAATAGAAATAGATTAGATGGTTTTTGTTAATATTTTACTTTATTAGTACCTTATAATTAAATGACTTTTATGTATTTATATATTTAAGAGCATAGTGCTTGCATTATTAGTGTTTTCTTTTCCCACTTTCTAAAATGATGCATATGTATGCTGAGCAGGGTTTCCTTTTGTAATATTTTTTTAAATGCATGCTTGTTGCCTTGTTGGTTGTTGACTTGTTGCTTTATTATAATGCACGATATACTTAAAACAAAGGATTTGCTCACTCACTTTTGATCTTCTAATTAATATATATATATATATATATATACATAAATAATCTCTCGCTCACCAATAGCGGAAAATTACACGCTCAGCTAACCACAAAGCAATAAATTATATGATCGAGACCATCCATTTCTTAGGTCCCTGAGGTCCCTACTTAAGGGTTGTCCCTGTAAAAAATCAGCCAAATCCGTAATTGTTTAATCTTCTAAACTGTGCAGACAAATACAGTTCGTCAGATAAAGGGGTAAATGATGTTGACAATAATATATTGGCTAAACAATTTCCAGTTTGACTGATTTTTTGTAAGAGTGATATTTGGATGATGCCCTACAATATGAACGGTTTCGATCATTGAAATTCGTTGTTGGGTGGTTAGGGGAGCAATGAATTCCTCGCTCAGTGGTGAGCGAGTGATGATTACTGTATACATATATACACAAGAATGCTCTAAAACTAATTAGTTAGTAAGTTAATACAAATCTAACTACCTTGTTGGACCCACCACACAATATAATCTCAAAATCCGAACCGTCTATCTTTTAGGCCCTACTTCAAATATCATTTATCTCAAAAATCTCAAAAATCGGAAGTCATTTAGCCATTTAATTATTATAATAACTATTTATATATTTTATCCAAAACAATGGTCATCTATTTATTCATATATATATATATATATATACTTCCGAATTTTTTATTTCTTAGGTCCGCATTGATGATTATTTTTACAAAAAAATATTTGATTCTTGATATCAAAAAATGGTAATCAACTCGGAAAACTATAGAACATGAACGATATATAGTGATTTACTAAACTTGGACTACATCCAGTGTGTATGGTTGTATTATATTGTATTAAAAGGGTTACATTGAGTGCATGGGTGGATCCACGTTTAGAGGTAGGGGGTCAGGCGACCTCCTTTCCCCGACAAAACCCCAAGCCCAGCCTCCTTGACCCCCCAAGCCTAGCCGCCATGACCCCTAAGCCCACCAAGTGTTTGATGAAACACCTTCCCCTAACAGACCCTCTGGTTCTGCTATTCTCCTTTGTTTTTTTTGGTTGGTGATGGTGTTGTTGCAGAAGAAGAAGAAAATGGGTGGGGTGGGATCTACACCTCACGTTGAGTTATTTTTTTATTATTATTTGTTTTTGTATTTTACATAATTTTAAAAGGTTTTATATGTTTTTTTATTGTTTTTCTTTTTAAGTGATTATTTTTAAAAGGCAAGTGGTGGGGTTCGTGCGTGCCACCTCATTGCTGTGTCATAAGATAACAGTCTTTTTGACGGCCAAATTAACGGAGCTACCTTATTAACACAAATTCGTAGTTAGGAGTGCCTTAGTGTAACTTTTTTAACGTAACATATGAAGTTGGAAAACGAGATATAGTTGATATATATTTTTGTAATTAACCCATATTTATTTGATTATTAGACTTTTCTGCTATGAATGTTATTAAGGGTCTAATCTGCAACATAACGAGAGATTAATGGTTGAGTGATAGCTTGATTGTTTATATTAAGAAAGATATTTTTTCTTGTATTGATAATGAAGCTATAATGATACTTTTCAAAATATGAAACCTCGTCGTGCACAATTATAATTTGTAATATTGTTTTGCTGTGAATTATAAGTACTATCGTTTAATTTTTCATTGTTGTTGTCATCCAAATTTTTTTTTTTAAAAAAAACTTTAACATCATGACCCCCCGGCTTGGGAATCCTGGATCCGTCACTGATTGAGTGTTATATTGCATAGTTGTATAAGCTTTTTTACTAAAATTGCTCCCTCCCCCTAAGTTGGAATCTCCCTTTTTTTTTTTTTTTTTTTTACAAGGGAGGCCAAGGGAAGAGACTTAAAGGAGGGAGGGGGTGTTAGGAATACAAACCGATTCCACAAACAAGTAGGATAAAATAGAGATCGAACAAAGAACAAAACAAGAATAGTCAATCACACAAGTTGAGGAGAGTTCACAGGTTGAGGAGATTTCACTATATTGAAATAGAAAGGTGCAAGATTTACAAGAGTTGACTCACTCTTAATCTCAAGCTCTAGCTTTCTTTTACACCAGAAAAAGGCTCTCCATTTTCTAAACAACACTTGTGCTCACTCACTTTTTTTTGTTCCAAAAAGGAGCAGAGAAACATATGACTACAAGCTTCTTTAAGAAGCCACAACAAACTAGCTAATTCCAAAGAAAGCTTCTCCAACTAATGAAGTGGCACAAGAAATGCCACACAAATTCATTAAGAAAGCAGCCTCCACATCACGTGTAGTCCCACCAATCTCCCACTTGGAGTTGATTTCACCAATGATCGATACTCTTTTAAACACTTTAAAAAACATAGCAACCAACATCAACATCATTAAGCTTGGAGACCAACTAAAGCTAAGCACAACTTCAGTTCGTCGATGGTCATAGACTAGTAAACATATTAGCAGGATTGACTTTCTTGAATGTTCTGCAACAACAGCATACCATCTTCCAAAAGTGAGCGTATGAAATGATACATCAGTTGTATGTGCTTTATCCTGGAGTGAAAAGCAGGGTTTTTTTTTTCCCAAGTGGATATATAGCACTTTAGCTATCACTATAGAGGACACTCTCTTCTTGCTTTTAACCCAATTCTTCCAGAAGGCCTTTCAACCAAATCATCTCCTTGCTAGCCTCAGTTACTGCTACATATTATGACTCTATGGTAGACAAGGCAACAACCTTTTGCAACTGAGAGACCCAAATCACTGATGTACTACCCAAGGTATAGACATACCATGTAGTACTCATTTTGTTATCAATCTCTCCTCCCAAATCTGCACCAACATAGCCATGTAGTACCTCCACCTTTGAACATAGAGACATCTTAGTAGTACCCCTCAAGTACCTCATAATCCATTTCACAGCTTCCCAATGTTTTTCACTAGGATTACTTATGTATCTACTCACCACTCCCGGCCCATCGCATGTGCAATGTCTGGCCTAATACACACCATGACATACATTAAGCTTCCAATGGCTGAAGCATAGGGAACCTTCTCCATGTGTAATTTCTCTCTTTCAGACTTAGGTGACTTTCTTGAATAACTTAAAGTGACCTGCCGGAGGTGTGCTGACAGGTTTCGCATTCTCCATGTTGAAGCTTCTAAGAACTTTTCACATATTCATCAGCTTGTGAAAGATTTAGAGTACCATTTACCATATCTCTATTGCATCCTAAGAATTTGTCTTGCCTCACCCAAATCTTTCATAGAAAACTTTTTTGACAACTGCTTCTTTAGATTTTTATTCTCACTCATATTCGGCCCTACAATAAGCATATCATCCACATAAAGCAATAATATGATATATATAACCATTGTCAAACCTTTTGTAGTAACTGCAATGGTCTACTTGACATCTTGTGTAACCGTTGCTAAACAAAAACCATCAAACTTTTTTGTACCACTGCCTTGGGGCATGTTTCAAGCCATATAGACTTTTCTTCAATTTGCGCGCATATACTAAATCCTCCATGTTAGGTGTTATGAATCTTTGTGGTTGCCTCATATATATCTTCCTCCAAGTCACCATGGAAGAAAGCAGTCTTTGTTGGATGAATGCCCTAAAAGCTAATTTATTAATGGAATCTATGAATTAATTAAATAAAAGGGCAAGGTATATTTTATGTATTCATATATCAGTATATGTGATATATATACTAAACTAGTACATAAAATGTCCATGAATATTAAGGTAAGGAAAAAACATTCTAACTAACATTAGAACAATAAGACCTTTACTCTTTAGCTCTTATTAGGGCTGCCCATCGGTCGGATCGAATTGGTAAATGGCCTTACCGATTCGATTACCAACATTTTCAGTAATTCAATTTGGATGCCGATTACCAAATCGATTTTTTCGGTAATCGGTAATTTTCGGATCCTTCGATTTTCGGTAATTTTCGGTATTTTGGTAAACAATGTTCATTACAGCTTACAGCAGAAAAAAAAATTACAAAAAAAAAATAAAATCCAAGCCTTTTGGGCCTTTTCCTTACGCGCGCGCGCGCGTGCACACACACACACATATATATATATATATGTTAATATTACAATAAGATTTACACAACCAGCAAGGCATATCAGCATATCCAAAGATCAGCATTAAGAATCCAATCCAATATATATATATATATATATGTTAATATTACAATTAGATTACACAACCAGCACAAACAACCAGCAAGCATATCAGCATATCCAAAGATCAAATTATCAAGTATCAACTATTGAGATTATAAACTATTAAAAAAAGCCAAATTAACTAGAATAATCCAGAAATTACAATAAACCCAAATGAATAAGAACAAAGTTTACAATCCAGAAAATAAACTACTACATAAAATATTGAAGATCACTCTCTAAACTTCAAGGCTTCAAGACCTGCAGGCTGCAGCATATCAACTTCCACAATCTAAGAAAAATAGAAAATGTAATTCATTATTATTATTATTATTTTTTTGTAGATTATGCATATGTAGGGCAGCATGTGCAATTCAATTAAAAACAACAAGAGTGTAAAAAAGTGTGTGTTGCTGGGTCATCCACTCATCTTTATGGGGTAACAAACTAACAATGTGAAATTTTGATCCATAAGTCAAATGAAGATCTAATTTATAAAAAGAAACTCAACTAACCTTCATGTAATAGACGAAGAATCACCTCCTACGGCTAAAGCTTGTAAATCTTTAAGGACATCTGCATATAAAACATATTTATATTAGAAGTTGTAACATAAAATAAAAGTAATTATGAATCTATTTAAAACAAAATCTTACATTTTCAATTGCCTCAAGATCCTCAAGTTTCTCTTCACTAGTGACCGATGCACCACTTCTAAGCCAATCTTGGGTGCATACTAATGTCTCGGTGATAGATGGTGTCAAAGAGCTTTGGAAAGGATCTAACACCCTCTTTGCTGAACTGAATGCACATTCTGAAGCAACTGATGTAATTGGAATTGCCAATACATCGCGTGCCATTGCTGAAAGTGCACGGTAAGTTGCTGTTTTCCCTTGCCACCAAGCCAAGACATCAAAGTTAGCCTCATCAGGCTCTACACCATCATTAAAATACTTTTCCAAATCATTTAAAGCTTCCACATTAACCTTTGTCTTCAAATGCAATTGAAATTCTTGTCTCTTCATCGCACACTTGTTCTCTTTTGGATCAACCCTAACGGTATCACTAAGGTGACTCATTGATGCATCAAAATCGGATGTGTTTGCACTTTCCAATTTATATTGATGATAAAGCTTTTCACCTTTTCAATTTTTTTTCCCACTTCCTCATCATCAAAATACTTACCCAACATCCATGTTATATATTGCAATTTATTTCGAGGATCCAAGACAGCTGCGCGCAATAACTAAGATTTGGTTGACATCTTCAACCTTACAATACTTTTCAAACTTATCATTCATCAACTTTGCCATATCATGAAAATCATCATCCTCACTATGTTGATGAAACTCAAGCAAGTGTTTCACTTGTGTTAATTCATCCATGTAACCCATAGAAGTGACATATTTGGAACCCGATACACGTAAAGTGATATCATAAAAATCTTCCAAAAAAGTGTGCAAACTTTTTAATTTGTTCCAATCACTATCCATTACATGTATAATCTGATTTTTATAGAAAGAGTCTTGATCTTCTAACCTATCAAATGCCTTCCTAAACCCCATTGCCGCATTTATCATTTCATAACTAGAATTCCATCTAGTTTTCACATCTAAATGTAGCCACTTTTTGATGTTATACTTTCCTCTTCGGTACATTTTTTAAATGCTTGCAAACGGGAAGGAGAACTCCTCACATACTTGACACTTCTACGAAGGTGTTTGATAGTTTGTTGAACCTCTTCAAGCCCCGCCCTAACAACAAGATTTAATACATGTGCAAAGCATCTAACATAAAAGAATTCACCACCCAATAATAACCCACCTCTTTTGTTAAATCTTTTCTTCATATCAACCACACATAAATCATTATTCTTGGCATTGTCAAGTGTGATTGTGAAGAGTCTATCTAATCCCCATTCCAACAAACAACTTTCCAAGGCCTTTGCAATAGCCTCACCCGTGTGTGGATGTGGAACCACTCGGAAATTGATGATCTTCTTTTGTGTCTTCCAATTTTTGTCAATAAAATGAGCCGTAACAACCATATATGGAAGATTTTGGATGGATGTCCACATATCCGTTGTGATGGATACTCGTGAACATAACAATTTGAAAGTTTCTTTCAACTTCAACTTTTCTTCCTCAAACATAAGAATACAATCCCTTGTCAAGGTACTTCTATGGACCACATGAAACTTTGGTTGTATTTCTTCACAAAACCACCTAAAGCTCTCTTTCTCAACAAAATTAAAAGGGAGTTCACAAAGGATGATCATAACAGTTAGAGCTTTACGGCTTCTATCTTGATCAAACCTCCAATTACTAGGTTGACCTCCTAAAGTAGACAAGACTAGTTGTTGCTTATCCACTTCGGAACCGGAATATTTTTTACACTTCTTAAGATGGTTCCAAAGTTTTGTGGTTCCACCACTTGAGGGTGCTTTAAATGCTTCCCCACACTAGACACAATCACATGTCCCATCATACTTTTTTGTTCCTTCAACCAAGTGTTTATTAAAATGAACCCAAGCCCCGGAAGGACCATGGTTTCCCAGTAACCCAGATTTCTTCCCCACTTTTTGCTTCTTTTGAGTAACTTCTATACTAGATTGAGGAAGGGCAGACGCCGCAGCCCCTTCTGGGACTACTTCAGCTCTAGAACTCTCATCCATTGTTGACATTAACAATAAATTTTAAAAATTCCTAATCAATAACAGGCAGCAACCAGGTATAGCAACCAATAACAATGTAGTTTACTAAATTACTCACAAGTTAGCAATGTATCAACCTGCCATAAATCAAATCCATAAAATTAAGCAACCAAACTCACAACTTAGTTTACTAAATTCGTTTAGAAAAAATTAGCTTTCTAATAGGCTATGTAAGTGATTTATTTATTATTTGTTTTTTAAATCCCAAAAACAAATACAAGCATATCTGCATATATGATATATCGAAATCTTACCTTGCTCCTGTTCTGAAACCAAACTTCAACATGTCTTGGCTTCAGGTTAAATTGCTGCAAGTGCCTGTTTCTGAGCCTGCGTAAATTAGTACAAAATCCAAATATTAATTCATGAAAAATAGAAAGAGATTGACATATGAATAAAACTACAAAATCAAATGTAAACAAATCGAAGCTATAACCTGGGTGATAGAGACAGAGTGTATGGTTTCTGGGAGATCGAAACTCGGTGAGAGAGAGAGTCTGAGTGAGTTTTCTGGGTTTCTAGGTTTCAAAACTCAGTGAGAGAGGGTCTGATTTTTCTGGGATGATGGGCGATGGACGTGCTAGGATGGGTTTCTGATTTCTGCGTTTTTGGTGAGAGGATGGCGAAAGGGTGGCGAGAGGGCGAGGACGGCGAGAGAAAGTTTGAACTTTATGGGTTTCTGAGTTTTCGGTGAGAGGATGGCGAGATCGAGGGTGGCGAAAGGACGAGGATTCAGCAAGAGGGCGAGGACGGCGAGAGAGAGTCTGAACTTTCTGGGTTTCTGGGATGGGTTTCTGAGTTTTCGGGGAGAGGATGACGAGATCGAGGGTGGTGAGATCGAGGGTGGCGAGAGGATGAGGATTCAGCGAGAGGGCGAGGACGGCGAGAAAAGTCTGAACTTTCTGGGTTTTTTGGATGGGTTTCTGAATTTTCGGGGAGAGGATGACGAGATCAAGGGTGGCGAGAGGACGAGGATTCAGCGAGAGGGCGAGGACGGCGAGAGAGAGTATGAACTTTCTGGGTTTTTGAGTTTTCGGGGAGAGGATGACGAGATCGAGGGTGGCGAGAGACTAAGAGACTGAGAAGGCGAGGGCGAAGGCGGCGAGAGAGAGGCGAGGGCGAAGGCGGCGAGAGAGAGTCTGAGTGAGGCTAGGGTATTTCTTTTGAGTTTTGAATCGAGAGTGTGATTCACTGATTTGTGTTTTAGTGTTTTAGACTTTTAGTGATTTTCTGTTTTTTTTTTTTTTTTTTGACCAAAGTGATTTTCTATTTTAGTTTTGAAATTTCTAATTGTTTAGAACTTTAGGGTATTAACTATTAAGTATTAACTAGTTTAATAAAAACCTTATACATCAATTACATATTTACTTATTTAGTTATTTAACTTATTTACATATGTTTTAAACTTTTAATTATTATGTGTTTTATAATTTATATAAAACATATATATAATTTATATAGATAATTAGATATATATTGACCCTATAATAATCTTAATAGATTTCATATAAAAACTAATTAAAAATACCCTATACCCTATATGGCTATAGCCACTATACCATATACCATACCCTATACTCTATAGTCCTATCACTACAACAAAAATGTTGATAGATATCAGTCGTGGACTGATATCTATTTAGGTAGTCGTCTGATATAGCGCGTCGTGATATCTAATGTTCACATTTTAGATATCAGTTTTAAACTGATATGTAAACATTGTTTATATATCATTTTTGATATTATTTCTGATATCTATAAAATTCGAATATCAATAGTTCTGATCAATACATATCGTATTTGAGGTAGAATATGATATAAAACCATGATATCAATATCAGGTTTAAGGTAGAATATGATTTAAAATCTTGGTATCAATATCAGGTATATGATAAAATCTGATATGTAATCTTGATATCAATATCAGGTATGGAACATACTCTGATATCTAAATATTGTTTATATATCAGGTCTGAGAGAAAATCTGATATCAAAATGACATAACATTTCAGTTTTTAGACCAAAACTGATTTGCAATGTATGATATATATTAGTTTTTTTTTCACCTAAAAAGCATATCAATGAATTAAATATACAATTGTGCCTGTATTTTGAAATGGCCTGAAATTTGTGCAAGTATAAAATCTTTCATTCCCATATATTTCATATTTTAAGCACCAATAACATTCAAAGTACCCATAAAGGGATTACAATATAATATCTAACAAGTAGTTCTATAGTTAAGGAAATACATAAAGAATTACTAAGGTATGACTGATGGTACTAATTTGAAGATACAAAAGCTGACAACTTCATCTAGCTAGTGGAGTAGAATCATTCACATCTTAAAGTTGTGTTGATTGAGACTAAATATACATAAGCTCTTCTCATGAACACTAGACCTGCAAAAGCATAATGCAATGGTCTTTAATATTATTGGCTAATATACTGAACAAATGGTCCAAGATTTAAAACAAAATCACAACAATACACACAAGGAAAGAAAATATAGTTTGCTTTAACTTCTACATGTAAAGGAGGAGAGGAGACGGCCTTTAATTTGTGGTTGGAACATGTACGTAAAGGTGGGGCTATACTTTCTATTATAATGAAAATTTACAACTTTAAGCTATTTTATTTAATAATAAACCAAAATTGCTGCACATGAAATACAGTAAAGAAACTTTGGATCCAAATCAGTTTCACTCATAAGAAGTGTCAAAGTGCCAAGCACTAACTCCTCAAGAGTATGATCGATATTAAGCACTTACAAGAGTATGATCAAAGTGCCAGGGATGCTTGAGCTTTTAAATCCTCAATGTCAAAGTGCCAAGCACTAACTCCTCTATGGTACTCACTCTGATCAAGGGAATACAAGATGACACCACTAAAGATTAGAGAAAAAGAAATTGTAAAACACAAATTAGCTATCAAGTTTACATGACTGAGCTCTGAATGTAAGATCCTTTGACCATGTTTAACTCAAGATTATGTAAAAAATAACAGCTTCAAGAGACGTCTCATACCTGTGATATTGCCTCTTGCTCTGCTGAAGGCATTTTCTTCGACGCCAGCTGTGCTGCATCTTTAATCTGCAATATCGTAATATCTTAGCAATTCATAAATTTAGTATACCAACACGTATGGAAGCAAGGAAGCGATATAAAAACAGTATGACAGCTAACCTGGAAGGCCTTTACACGATTCCAAAGTGGTGGCAAGTCTGCAAACAATTTCTTTACACAAAGCTCTGGATCGAGGTTTTGCATGCTTGAAAAAGGAGTGTTTTAACAATTTCTCTGCTGTTGGCCTCTTTGTTTGATCTTTTACCAGGCACATTGCAACCATCTCTTTAAAAGACTGATCATGACTGGAAATCCTCTAATTAGAATATTATTCCCTAAGCGAAATACAATATAAAGAAGCAACTACAGTTAAAGCCTTTGACCACTTACATACCAATTAATGATACACAATGCACTAATATATGCTTTACATACATTAAACACATATATGCGTCAATATAACTGTCCATCTAGAAAGAAAACCAATACCTTAGAGAACTTCTTATCATGATCATAATCCAGTCCCGGAGGGGCATTCTGTATGGTCATGAGGAGAACCTATGAGAACATACAAAGAGAGTTTGATATGTCAGAGGTTTTAATAAAGCACTACACTACTACAAAATAGCAATCAGACAACGGATTTTCACCGTTGTGTGAGTTTATAATTTACCGTCGTCTAATCGATCGATGTCTATTCATACCCCAATAGACAACGGATAAAATCCGTTGTCCTGGTGCACCTACACAACGGTTATAGATGTACCACCGTTGTATATACAACCTTTAAAATCAATGATTTGGAGGATACCGTTGTTGAGTGCCAATTTAAACATCGGTTTATATTTAATAACCGATGTGTATAGATATGTTAAACAACGGTTATGTTAAGTAAAGAATTTGTTTTACAACTATTTTAGGTAGAAACACGAGGTGAAATAGTCATTATAACAACGGTTTATTGTTAAAAACCGTGGTTTAATCTATTGAATAATATGTGTATTGCCATGTCTATTTCATACTACGATTATGAGAAGAAACCGTTGTCTTAAATCATTAAGAACATCAAATTTTAGACATATAACCGTTGTGTGAGATACTCATTTCAAGTTACGTGTTTGATACATCAGTTTTGGGTTGAAAACTGTTGCAAGAAGGCACATCATACAACGGTTTTGTAAGGTTTGTGTGGTATGCTTATAGATTAGACAATGGTTTCTGACATTGAACCATTGTATGTTAAAGGTTAAGACCATGTTTTGGAACAATAAATTGTTGTATTATGTGCATGTTTACATCTGTTTTTAGAAGCTCTCAATTGTCTTTGATATATTACCACAATGCAATTATGAACATGCACAACCTGAGATGAGTTTTTTTGGTAACATGTAGATAAAAAGTAATTAATAATATTATCAACCTTTTCAATTTACAAAGTCAGAATGTATCAAAGAAATACATGTATATTATTCCTCCCTCACAAAATAAAATGTCTTGCTGCCCCTAATGACCAAGTCAATATATGTACAACATAGATAAAATAAAAACATGAGAAACCATTGCTGCCCCCAAAGACCTTCCATGAAGATAATAAGAGAAAAATAAACCGAGAGAGCAAGAGACTACTCATTGTGCCTTTGGTGCAGATAGACCGACAACCAAAGCATTTTGAGCTCCTTTCGTCTTTGAATCCCTACAAAAAATAGGCAAATGGACTTATTAATTAAAGAAAAATCAAAGTCTGTGAAAATAAGACACATAATTGAAAATTCCATTATAAAATAAATCATATGTCACTTGGGAGATGTTGAAACTCATGGTTGCATGAATATGATAGTCATTTAAATTTAAATTGACAAAGATAAAGGACTTAGCAGTTTACCTTGATATAAGCCTTGTAGTAATCTTTAATAGTTGGGTGAACACAAATACATTTGCCTTGATAAACACATACACACAAAAATAATGAGCAAAACATGGACCACCACTGAACACAAATGCTCCAAAGATTGTCTAATTTACTAAAAGGAACAAACCTCTGTTTCTTATCAAGTCTACACTACTAACACCATTTCCATCAATCGAAAATATGGCATGTGTTCCTGCAAGGACAAGAAACACAAAGTTGAATAATACGAGTTGACAGCTGCATGTGTTAGCTCAAAATCTCAGAGAGGAATGGTTCATTATGCAAGTTCTTCCTAGAAATCTAACCAGGTCCAAGACTATTTCATTTAATAGCATAATACTACTGACCAATTATTTATTAGGAGAGGTAAAACCAAGAAAACAGAAGGAAACAAGGCCAAGTATTTTCTGCCAAGCATTATGTTATGGAAGAGGAACAACATACTCGCAAGTTGCCATTGTCAATGTTTTGAATGCAGGTCCAGGCAAATAAAAATGAATACTAACCTACCAAGGTTTTTTAACTTGAGAGACAAAATACTATAAACTTGCAAGTGCCAAAGCAACATAAGCATATGCGCCTTACCTGGTTGAAATAGAGCCCCAAGCCCCTGCTATAAAAGTCAGCATATTTAACCATAAACATGCCACAGTCAAACCTGTTATCAACAATTAATTGAAGACATTTTAATTGAGGTACATATTTCACATATATATATATATGTATATGAGTAAGTATCTCATCATTGATTTTTAAATCATATCCCACTTTTAATTTGCCTACAAAAATATGCAAATTAGCTTCATCATTTTACATCTTTTCCTTGCAAAGTATGACTAGAAAACTTCAGCCAAATACATTTAGCATGTATAAGCAAATGCCGTTTTTGTTCTCTACATGAATGTCTGTGTGAACAAACAGAATTTAATGAAAGAAAAAATGTATCTAGGCGAACAATCAACTAGTGACTATCCAACAAATTAAATAAAATCTAGGTTCAGTATACTAAAGCATGCCAATAGTAAATCAAGATGCTTGGAGGAGATGAAAAGCTTACCAGTATTTCCATACTTCTTATGCATATCCTGTCAAACATAGAAAAATAAAATGAAAATAAAAAACATGAAAGAACCAGCAGATTTCAACATGTTGAAAGTAGGTAAATAAATCAGTGAAACAAACGAAAAATATAATAAAAATACCAAGAATTAATTATAACTAACCATGGCAATATTGAAATCAATGAGGTAACCTTTGTACGTTGATCGACCTTTTGAGAGAATAGGAAATTGCCAGGTTTAACATCTCTATGTATTATTCCCTATGAATGCAGAAAAAAGTATTTTAGAACCTTTTTACAAAAAGCTCTTGAATCCAAAGAGAATATACATATATACTTACTTGCTTAAGAATATCAAGCAATGAACATAATTGCATCTAGATGATTAAACAATTAGAATATTGCAAGTAAAACATGGGAACAACCAACCTATTAATCCCTTGGAGAAAACTTTAAATATAATGCAATGGAATGAAGTAACATGAAACTACTGGTTTTCAAATATAATCCACCTATTAATCCCAGAAGAATCAAATGAATTGTGTGCACTGAACACTTTATAATAAGAGAAGGAAACTATAGAATCAATTTTGAATCAATTTCAAACCTCTCTTTGTGGGGTCTCCCCATTGAACAAGGACATGGCAGCCCCTGTTAATGCAATGCACTACTACAAAAAAGGCCATAGATATCGGTAATACACTGATATCTATTAGGATGCAAAACCGATATTTCCAGGGGTGATATATATTCTACCCTTAGAATAGATATCGGTAATACACTAATATCTATTACATGTTTTAATATCAGAAAGTTTGGAAAAACTGATATTGAAACATCTCAAACTGATATCTTAAATGTCAAAAAGGTAATGAATTTAGGTAAAACAGATATCTAAACATATTTTAAATATCGTTTTTGTATTTTAAACTGATATCTAAATGGACTTTGATACTAGTTTTCAGTAAATAACTGATATTAATCCATCTTTATATATCACATTACTTATTAAACTGATATCTATTACATGTTTTAATATCAAAAAGGTAATGAATTTATCTCAAACGGATATCTAAACATATTTTAAATATCATTTTTGTATTTTAAACTGATATCTAAACGTACTTTCATATCGGAGATCAATTATTAACTGATGTTACACCCATCTTTACATATCGCATTACCTATTAAACGGGTATCTAAACCAACTTTGATATCGGTTCTCAGTTATTAACTAATGTTAAACCTATCTTTATATATCAATTTTTTAATAAAACTGATATTAAAAACTTCGAAAAAAATGATATGTAAGGTTGGTGTGAAATAATTTTTTTTTTTGTGCAAAAACTCATATAAATGCCTTGGATATGCAAGTAGACAAATGTGTGGCCTGAAATTGGTGCATTTTCAAATTTGCCTTCCATTCAAACATTCCAAGTACAAAAATGCATTTCATTCATCCAAACATTCCAATTAAGTACAAAATAAAAGGATTACAAATTAATCCCACAAAAACAATAGTCACAGCCATGATCAAATTAAATTCCATAACCCCATCAATTGTTCCAATTCAAAGCTGCCTACACTTTCAAAATATTGGCATGGCAGCAATTTTCCTAACCTTTGACTACATTGTTCTAAAATCTGCATGCACTTGTTCTTCCTTTACAAAATATTGGCTTGGCCATCTAAATACCACAAAATGGCTAACGTACCCTACTTCATACGTACCAACATGGCTATATATAAGTCGAGATGACAAACTGTCCCCATTCAACCCACACCTCATCAATTTGTGCTTGGGTGTAACTGCTTCGCTTGTGCTTTTGGATTAGACCACTGAAAATATATAGCATAGCAAATTACATTATAATAAAACATTTTTCCCAACTTGCATGCTATAAAAGAACCAATCCACATATCAAAACCATGGAAGAAATTTACATAAAACAAATGAAACATAACCAAGAAATGTAAGAAAGATCAAATAATTGAGAATAAATTAGCAGAGAATAAATTATTGGGAAATGGGATATAAATGGGTACTTACTGCAGAGTGTTGGTTCCTCATGTTTTTTGAAGCATTGCCCAAGTAAGGGAAGCTGAGGGCCTGCAACACGAAGTAGAGGAAAAATGAATAAAATTTATGACTTTCATAACATACAAATGTTTAAAAAAGCAAGCATTATTGAGAGGATCACCTTATTGTGGCTTCTAGCAAGACAGAAGCAGTGTCAGTCTGCAAAAGATAAAACATGTTTTAGTAAATCATCTTATGTGGAAGATGGATTTCAAAAGTTGGAGATAAGAACCTCTTTATGCTGCTTCAGTTTCTTTAAGGTTACTATTATACAAAAAAAAAAAAAAAAAAAAAAAAGGATCACAGCACAAGGGAATAGGTCCTGCATAACCACACAAATGAGAACAAAAAAATTTAAAAAAACAGGTCATGGAACCCAACTCATCGTCATTGAAGAATCCAACTCATCCAACCTACAGATCCATGCCAACATATGCCAAAATCATAACAGAGAATAACAATACATCATTGCATTTTGCAATAACAAGAATCAATCCATTAGCTTCTTTGGACAAAGAGATCTAGAATATGTGGCGTCAATTCTGCAAATGAAAATGAAACCAACAACCCAAAAAATATTAATGCAGAATTTAGGGGCATATGGTGATCATTTGAAACTTTCAAAGCGTGATCAACAAATAAAGCAGAATGTGCTAACCTTTGACATAAATGGGTTTGTCAACAATAATCTTATCCACCAGGTAATGTCCACTGACTATTTCCTTCTGTCTTTATGAACATTCCAAGTATAAAACATTTCAAGGCTATCAGCTGCAAACCACTAGAAAATTTGTCAATCCATGAACACTAAATTTTCCCATCAATCAATAAACCATGAACAATTTTGCCACTTTTTTTTTTTTGCACAAAAGTGGTAAGATTCAGTGTTCTATATTACTAAACATGGGTTCATTCAGCAAAGTTTCTAACTCTTTATAGTTGACCCAAAGTCTCAGATAATGTCCACATATAATCTCTTGAAGAAAAAAATAGAAAGCAAAAGGCAAGGAATAATAGATATAATGTACATTTCATACCTCCTAAATTTCTCCTTCTAGCCACCAAAATAATGTACTCAACATTCTGCTGCCCCATACAAGCAGTCATCTGTGATATGTTGATAAAACTTCCTTTTGAACCTGCTGTAACCATATATGGCCTTAAGATTGTTACTTTCTGATAAATTCTTTTGGGCACTACTTCCAGCATCATTGTGGACAAAACCAAGTAAATTGTGGACAAAACCAAGTAAACACACATGATTCACTTTGTTTTCAAATGAAAACATCATAGTTCGTCCAGGTTCAGCCTCCAGGCTCTTGGATTGGGCTTTAGTTATAAGATCTTTCACCTCATTCTTCGCTTTTGAAATTGTCTCATTTATTTTCTCCATGGTCACTGCATCAGCAATTGTATCTCCAATTCCAATGCTAAAAGCATTCTGCAACAGCCAATAATTAACTAGCCACTGGGTATGACCCAGGAAGTTGCAGGCTGCATCTGGACCAACCTTTTCCCTGCACAACAGAATAATTCAATCCATAAAGTACTCAATTTGTCTAATTTTCTTTTTATTCAAGCCAGTGCAATCAAACATTTTGTCCAATTGGTTACATAGATACTAGACTAGAATGTGAGAATTCGCAGGCAAGTCTCAAGTCAAGTCACTAAGTGGCATAAAAAATGCACAAATTTCAATTAGTACAAATTATTCTATCAAAATAAACAGGTGGAATTCTGTTATGGTATATATTAAAAAGCAGAAAAAGGAAAAACTGCACTTAAGTTTATTAGCTTCGAATGCATAGTTGATTCCTAAGATATTGTAGTCCCATTAAATTTTTGAATTGCTAGTTCTAATTCCCAGGGAAAAATTGAAAACAAAAGTTGCCAGTTGATTAAAAAGAGAAAAAAATCCCAAAAACAAAAAGAGTTCAACTTGTTTCCATAATTTGAACATTTATCAATCAGAATAAAGAAGAAAAATAATACACAGATTTATAATAAAAGGATGAACTTACATTGATAATATTCAGCTTTGATTCTCTAAAAATAATAAAGCATTTGGAAGTTATTGTAAAACTGTATGAACTTACATTGATAATATTCAGCTTTGAATACTAATAATCCATAATTATTTATATGAACTGTATGAACCTATAAATGATCACAAATTCATAAATTTCCGTGCAATTTTCAATAACGAAATAGACCACTATGATCTTTTGAAAGACTTTCAATCAAGAACCTCAACATTCAACGTCAATCTTGAGTTGCAACACAAAATTCAGAGACCCACAAAGCAATTGACAATCACATGCATAACCACATAAGCATTAATTTCTCCGAACCCAAATTTCTCATTGAACAAATACACCCAAAATCAATTTATAAAAAGTTTTAAGTTGGCTTGGATTCCGAAAAGAAAATGAAAAAAAAAAAAAACAGGAGAGAGAAACAAAAACATTTCCTATCAGGATAAGTTTTATGAGAATATATAAGGTAATTCCTTCTTTTCCTAGCTATTTTCTCAGCAACCAAACAGAAAGCAAGAGACCAAAACAAACCGGACCTACCTCTTGAAAAGCAGGGGAGGGTTTGCACCATTTTTTGAAAGGGCCATGCTCCTCCTCCAACGAGTCCTCGATCTCCAACTTCACCGGCGCCTTGTCCGTACACGGCGTCATCGTCAGAGTCATCGTCGGAGATGGCGCAGTCGACTCAGATCACGATATTTTCGACCTGGGGCACCAGGGCGTGGAAGCGGCTCAAAACGACGCAGATCTGGTCATCTGGTGGAGGGTAGATCTGATTCTGGGTTTGAGGGTTGAAAATCGAGAGAGTGAATGTTTAGGAGAGAGAGAGAGAGAGAGAGAGAGAGAGTGTGTGTGTGTGTGTGGGTGTCGGGCCTGAGAGAGAATGTGAGATAGCAGAGAGAGAATGAGAGAATCAGGGTTTGTGAGGGGGGGTTAGAGGGATATCGAGTCTGAGAAAGTTAATTTTGGTTTGTGTCTGGGTTGTGAGAAATCGAGAGTAAAGGTGTTGTATATGGGTAGATGGACAAAAAAAAAATATATATAAGTGAGTGATATTACCGTGTTTTTTTGAAGGGTTTACTTAAGTTATCAGTTTGAGGTTTAGTTATCAGTTTTTATAAAAATGTTAGTCAAAAGATAGAATTTAGATATCAGTTTTAAAGACTGCTGATATGTAATATTGTTTAGATATCACTAAAAAAACCAACTGATATCTAAATTTCTATAATATCGGTTTTGTTACAAACCGATATCATAGTAGTGATATCTATGACCTTTTTTGTAGTAGTGATGGCACCTATGGCACCAACAAGACCAATCCCTGCACACATAAGCCAATACCAAAATAAAGAGAATTCAAAGAAGAAACAATACCCCTATAATCAAAAGTAAATCTAAAGAAATAAAGATAGATCTCAGCAAAACTTTACTCATCATCATGTTCTTAGAGCTCTATAGAAATCCAGTTCTGCTCATCATCAAAACAAATAATAAATTTAAAAAGAAATCAAGTAGAATACATAAATCATCAAATTAGCATATGAAAGTAACAGTGAAAAAAAAAATTCAAATACTCTTAAATAAGCAAGTAAAATATCCCAAAGTCTTTCCTTTTCTGTTTGGCCATATATGCAATAAGATTCAAAATAGTTATCTTTAGATAGGCCAAAATGTCCACTATTCAGAGAAGATATGAGAACAAAGGGATACCTTGATTAGGAAAAGTGTCCACTATACGTACAACTTCATCCCTAGACATGCCATCTTTCTCATTAATTTTGTGAACAATATTAATGATATCCTCATCATGGTTAGGCTTCTCTCCTTAGCAAAAAAAAAAAAAAAAAAGAAGGAGCATTGACCTTTGATTGGCTGCCCGCAGAAAATAAATGGACTCTGGGCTTTGTTTTTGTGCAACCTAATACCTGGAAAAAAAAAAAAAAAAAAAAAAAAAAAGGAGCATATACCATTTTGCTCCCCCAATTATTACACTTGTATCAGTTTGCTCCCCAGACTTCTAATTTGGAAAATTAAGGACTCTGACTTTTTCAATTTTGCCAATTGAGGTTCTTTTGTCAATTTACACATTTTTTATCCAAATCTTTGAGGGCAAAATGGTCCCTTCCAATTAGATCTTATCATTTTTTCCTCATGCATCATTTTTCCTCTTTTATTTCTTGCTAAATTTTGCTTGATCATCTCGACATTTTAGATGAAAAATATATAAATTGACGGAATAACCTTAATTGGCAAAATTGAAAAAGTCAGGGTCCTTAATTTTCCAAATTAGAAGTCTGGGGAGCAAACTGATACATGTGTAATAGTCTGGGGAGCAAAATGACATTAATCCAAAAAAAAAAAGGAGTTGAGTTAGCTAGTAGCAAAGCTGTAGAGCAAGTTCAGAACAATCTAAAAGGTGTAAAAAAAAAAAAAACATTGCAACAAGATGGAATCACTTGATCACCTCCACCGGTTGGACTTCTTGCAAGTATCAAACCCAATTTTGTTTTAACAAGTTGCTGCAAACAAAATGTGGCATATTGTATTTGTATAAGACAAAATGTAATTAAACAAAGAAAATTGCAGAAAAATGAAATATTGCAGCAAGATGAAATAGCATGATTACATGTGATCATGTTTTAACCTCTTGGTTCCACTTCTTGGACTTCTATCAAAACCAATATGAGATTTTGTTTTAGCAACTTGCTACAAACAAAAGATGGTTAAGACAAAATGGTCATGGAAAAATAAAATAAAAAACGAAACAAAGAGAAGATGCACTGGCAAGTAAAAAGACAATATGCACTTCTCTGTATGTATATATTTTGAGCACACAAATGCATGCACACACACGGATGAAAGGGAGAAGCTACTAGCTATCCATTAATGGTATAAGGGGGCTTCACTATTTACAAAAATGAGAAACCATTTTCCAGTAACCAACCTCAATCTATATATGACACACAATGAATAAAAAATAAAAATAAAAATCTACTGCAAAACAACAATCAAGGTATGGTAATGATTGGTTTACCTCATCATTGGGATTTAGAAATTCAATCTTCCTGTCAATTCGTCCAGGCCTAAGGAGAGCTTGATCCAGAATATCAATACGATTTGTGCCCATTAGAACCTGCATGTCAAATATGCAATTGAAAGATAGTGGTGGCCGGTCAAAGTGTCCACCAGTAGTCCGCCCAAAGTTAGTCCCACAATGTTTTCTTCAAGAAATAAAGATATATCTTAGAAAAATGAAATAAAGAAAAAATCAACTACAGACCCATTCATCAGATCAACAAGCCAAACCCTAGACCCGCCCATTCATCAAATCAACAAACCAAACCTAAACCTATTCATAAATCAACCATAGACAACCAAAGAAATGCCCAAATATCAACAAGATCCAAGACTAAATTAGCTAAAACAAGAAAATTAAAGAACCCATAGAACTTAGCCAAAATGATGCGCAACAAGATCGATCTAAGGGGAGAAAAAATAGGAAAATTTTGGATCAATCTAAGGTGATGAGTGAGTGGAGTACACAGCTGAGGAAGATGGCAAGAGAGAAGCTCATCATGGGGTTGTGAAATCGCAGCTAGGGCTTCATGAAGGGGAGAAGATACACCTCAGAGGAAATAAAAGGGAGAGATTGAGAAGTGAGAACGAGAGACAGAGAGACGGAGGAATTAGTGAGACTCTGAGAGGGATCTGGCTGGGAGCTTGGGATCGAGGGACTTTTGTCTAAGTTAGAGGGCTGGGAAGATGTAGATCGAACAATTTGGGTTAAAGAGCAATGAAGAAGAAGATGGAGAAGTCAGAGGGGCTTTGACCAAAATGGGAGTTAAGGCGCGATAACTTTTTCATTAATGCTAGCGTGTTTTACCAAAATACAAAGACCCGCAAAATTGCCAAATTTTTTTTAACTCAACCAACACAACGGTTTTGCCTAAAACTATTGTGTTTAATAAATCAGGAAAACCATAAGAACAAAAACCATGGCATATTATCACTTCATATAACGGGTTACAAAAAAACGTTGTGTGGTAAATTAAGATAACGGACAAAATAAGAACCGTTGTCTATTGACTGATGTCTATTTACTATTTTGTAGTGGTGCTACCATGTATTTGTATACATTCTAGTTAAACACCTTTGTAACAGAATTAAGTACCTTCATTGGAGGGTATTTTGAAAATGGTGCATGACCATGGGCCAACTCCAATGCCGTTATACCAAATGACCAAATGTCAGCCCTATACAGGAATCATCCAACAGAGAACTAAGAAAATAAGCATATAGGAGCTTCTTTTGAATTATAAATTACAGAACAGAACTTTACAGGAATCATACAACAGAGAACTAAGAAAATAAGCATATAGGAGCTACTTGTGAATTATAAAGTACAGAACAGAACTTATCATTTGCTCAGCAAATCAAGTGACGAAGTTAGTTTTTTAAGCAGATAATACATTGAACAGTTACAAGAATAATGTGACTTCTTCTGGTTATTATGAGAAGGTTAGATGATGTGGAAATAGGGCCGTACAGGGAGCCTCCCTAGCCCCTTATATAGGGGTAATACGTGTTAATACTATCTATTATGTGGCATGTGCATGAACACATATGTATAGATCTAACATGTTTCACAAAACAGGAGCTTGTATGTATTCTTATCTAGTTATCAGCTCAATATATATGTACGGCACATCAACAGCTGTGAAGGAACAAAAAATCTGTTATAAAAAGCTCTGATGCTCTAAAGTTATGACATCTTGTATGTTAACTCAAAGCCTACTTCTCTATCCCCCTGATTAAGAGATGACAACTCTTAAGTCGCAAATATCACAAGCCTGGTGCCATGGCTTGTAAAGGAGAGGAAACTCCCAACTCCTTAAAATATATTTTTAAGTTACTACATCAAATAAAACTCACTTGGAATTGTATCCATTTCCTGGTTGCAATACCTCCGGTGCCATCCTGGAAAGCAGAAACAAGTGGAATCCCAAATTCATGGATAGCAAATCAATTAGCATAAGATGGAGCACCGAATCAGGGATTAAGTAATAATTTCTGTGAAATTAAAACTTACCAGCATGGTGTTCCTACAAAAGTATTTCTTGTACGTTGTCTATCACCTCCGTCAAACATGCAAGCTGAAACACCGAAGTCAGCAAGCTTCACCACCCCATTAGTATCAAGTAGTATGTTTCCAGCCTGCATACATAATATTAACACAAACTAAAAGTGAGATCCTCCGAACAAAGATATGATAAAGAAACAGAAAGAACAGTTACCAGTAAATGAAACCAACCTTAACATCTCGATGAATATGACCTTGTTTATGAAGGTAAACCAAAGCCTTATACCAAAAAATTATACCAACATACTTACCCAAAACTACACAGAAAACTAAAATAAAAAATATCAGTAAATAAAAAAACTGAGAAATAAAATTATCACCAAAAATGGTGGTGGCTCCGATGGTAGGGCAGTGGGTCGCTCAATTGCTGGAGAAAAATGAAATGAAAATCCAAACTTTTATGTAAAACCCCAAAGACCTTGGTGAACGGCGGATCAGAGGGAGTAGATCTGAGAGATTGAAGAGTAGGTTGGGAGGTTCAGCGCACCGAGGAGAGAAGGTTGAACCTGGCGCAAGACCGCCACCAGAAACGATGGATCGCTGGAAATGGGTTTGACACATTTAGGGTTCGAATCGGGTCCTTGGCTGGGTGTTGGAGGAGACAGAGACCAGAGGGAGAAGGGGGAGGAGGAGGAGGAGGCGACGGCGACAGAGAGAGAGAGACAGAGAAGTGAGCTGAGAGATAGACCTAGGTTTTTAATTTTTAGTATATCTGTATATCTCTAAGTGTTGGGACTTGGGAGTAGGACAAAAAAATTTAAGTCAGAAAAAATACATTATATATCAGTGAGTTTGAATGTTAGGATAAAAAATTATAAGTGTTGTGTTAAGATATCAGTTAACAATTTATACTGATGTCTTTATAAGTTCTTAAAAAAATGAAAATATTATATATCAGTTGAAAAAACTCATGTGATATCTAATAGAGTTTAGAAATCAGCTAAAAAATTATCTGATATTATAATTTTTACAATATCAGTCATACTCAAATCTGATATAAAATGGGTGATATCTATTGACAATATTCTTGTAGTGTATACTCATATACCATATACCATATATATTAGTAATTTAGTATACTCTAATCCTATACTAGTATACCACTATACCCTATATCCTATGCAAGTATACTATATACCCTATAGTCTATACTAATATACTTCATAAGTCTATAGTCTATACCCTATGCAGCTATACAGCCTATACCATATATGGATATACCTTATAAGTTATAACTATAATATATAGTTTTAGACTTTTAGTATATATAGTTTATACTATATACTATACAAAGTTTACAAACTATATAAAGTTATAAACTACATATATAAACTATATACTATATAAATTATAAATTATAAATTATAAATTATAAACTATAAACTATATACTAAGAAAATTAATGTAATAATATTACATATAAATATATATATAACTAAAATTCGGTAATTGTTTCGGATTTTTCGGTATATATTTCGATTTTTTCGGTAATAATCGATTCGGTTGCTTTCGGTAATCGGTCGGTTTACCAACTTTTTTCGGTTTTTACCAAAACCAAACCAACTTTTTCTGTATTTTTTCGATTTCGGATTTTCGATTTTCGACTTGTTAAAATCGATTTACCAAACCAAAAAATTTTGGTCGGTTCGGTAAATCTCAAACCAATGGGCAGCCCTAGCTCTTATTTCCTAAAGGTGTTCCTAATCAACGAATCACATATTGGACACATGTGATTCGATATTAGCACTTATTATATCAGCACCTTCATGGTGAATGATTGGTCTCAGATCATTTGTGTAAATTAACACTATGATACACAAGTGAGTGCTTAATCGGAGTTAAGTTCACTGAACATGACCGTTGAAGGAATTCTTCTATGGATGTTTATGACATCTCAAACAAGAATCCTTTGACTTGAGGCACTATGGGTTACCAATGTACCCATACTTAAGACAGGGACTTGGAGTGTGTATTGCTAATTATTCACGTACGAATGATCATAGTTGTATGACAAGGAATCTGTCACGTACCTTCTGTAAAGAAGACAAATAACCTATGTGGCATTCTATAATAGCTGTTCAGGAGACTTTATCCAGAGCATTAGATTATAATTCAAGAAGAGTCATCTCAAATTATAGGACTGGACAATATTAGTTAGAAGATGTTTAGCATATGAATGTTTACAGAGGATTTATAAAGAGTTTTCATGCCTTATTGTTTATGTTCGGTTTTTGTATAACAGAAGAATATATTACGACAATATTATAATTAAGTAGGTTCACTGACATTCTTATAATTATGGGTAGTCATGATACGCTGCTAAGTGTCACTCATGACTTGTGCAATAAAGAATTAATTAATAAATACAATTTATTAATTATTCTTATTTTAGAAGTGTCCTAATGGAAGACATCTGCAGTAGAATTAGAACCTAAAAAGTCACACTCTATATAAGGATGACTGACCAAGCAATAGAACGATAGATGAAAGATATAATTAATTAATTGGATTAATTGATTATTGGGTTGAAATTAATTATTGAGAATAATTAATTAGAATTTCAAATTGGATTTTGGGCTTGGTTTTATAATTAATATTTGGGTCTGACCTATGCAAAGCTCAGGCAAGTTGGATTGTATGCAAAACCCAAAATCATAAATATTAGATATTTATATTTGGGAAATATATATATATATCCTTTCTATTGAGGGATTATTCATTTAAGGGTAAATAAAGGATTTCTTTTGGGGCCCACTCCACATTGTATTTTGATGATCAAAATCGTCAACATTTAAGGCCTCCATTGAATGATCATTATTTCAAAAAATTAGCTAAAACGAAAACCATTTACCTGTTTGATTAAATGATCATCATTTCAAGTGTTTATCGAAAAATATTTTGTTCGTCTATTTATTTGATCAAAGTTAGAGAGCTTAATGGTTTTTTATTTGTCTAATTTTTTGTAAAGATCATCTTTGAATAGAGACCTAAAAAATTGACGGTTCGGATCGTTGAAATACTATATGGAGTGAACCCCATGAGAGATCCCTTTGATAAAATTATATGAGGATTCCTAAATGGAAATGACCTATATATATATATATACAATTGAGATATTGACGTGGTAAATTAGTTTTGGATAAAACTAATAACCAAAGTCTAATCAACCGAGTTAACTTGACATTTTATTTTAAAATAATGGAGAAATAAAATGAAATATCCCAACAACCCAATCCCACCCTACATGGCCGGCCACCTATAGTATTTTTAGGAAATTTGTTTTCCTAGTTACACTGTAAATAAGTGTTATTTATCAATAAGTGTATGTGAGAGTCTACCCAAGGTTCTGACTTTCAAGTACGTTCTTTCACTTTCCTGAGAGTTTGTGGAAGAGCATAAATGAAAGCCAAACCACTCACATGTTTTTTTTCTTCTTTTTTTTTTTTTTAATAGAGAGACAGAGAAATTGAATTCGTATATTAATTGAATTGAGTGGTTTGAATGAATTTTACAATGGCAGCCATGGTTTTTTAGGGTTTTGAAATAAACGAGAGGGAAACTAAATAAGTTGAACCTATTAAACCTCCACCAAATTCAAAAAAATTATACTAAGTTTAAAAATATGCATTTCTTCTTTATGACCATATAAAGGTCACCCAAATCGGACCTCTACAACTTCAGATAATCGGCCCCAAACTAGGGTATACGAAACTGTTCAATTTTTCAGATATTTTCCTAGAGGTCCAATTGAACAGTTTTGGGTACCCTACTTTGGGGTCGATTATCTGAAGTTGTAAATGTCTGATTTGAGTGATCTTTATATGGTTGTAAAGAGGGGATGCATAGCTTTAAACCCAATATAAGTTTGCTGAATTTGGTGGAGGTTTGATGGATCCAATGTCGAGGCAAAATTGAGATAAAAACTGAAAAAAAAAAAAAACAGAGTCCTTAATTGACACGAAATGAAAGTTTCAGTACTCAATTGACACAAAGTGAAATTCATGTCTTGAATAGAGCCATGAAGTATAGTTAAAATCCTTTTGCTAAAATTTTCCCAACTTAAATATTAGGGTTTTTCGAGAGGGAGAAATGAGTAAATTTTGATCTTTCTTGTGGATCAATCTTTATGTCAAGAGATATTTGGGTTTTAATTGATCTATAAGTGTTGAATTAGATGGGGTAGAAGTTAAAATATGGTGTTTTAGAGAGATAAGACCAGAAAGGAGGTGAAAGCAGATCTACCATATGCGAGAAGGAGAAGAGAAAGGTCTGGAATGGAGAACCCCTTTCGGCATAATATGACCAAAAACCCTTAAAAAGGGGTGATGTGCGCGATATATGATATTTATTTAAGGCTTATTCACGCCAATGCCCCCTGAAAGTAACTTCGATTTTCAATTTGCCCCTTAAAACTTCATTCCTTCCACTTTACCCCCCGAACTTTACAAAATATCATATTCCGTCAAATTTGTTATAAGCTTCATCAAATAAGCTGACGTGGCAGTTTATTGCCCCTTCTACATAAGCGCCACGTAGGCTTTTTTGACGGACTCATAGGCAGACTTAACAGAATATGGTATTTTGTAAAGTTTGAGGGGCAAAGTGAGAGGAATGAAGTTTCAGGAGGGCAAATTGAAAATCGAAGTTACTTTCAGGGAGCATTGACGCGAATAAGCCTTTATTTAATGAAAGTTAGGACGGAATGACGGCTGGGTGCCTAAGTGGTACATTGCAATAAAATTTTAATTCAAGTGATAAATTGATACAGTTTTTGTTTAAAATGGTAAAATGAGATTGAGTGCAAAGATCATGTGAGTAATATGTAAAAAAGCCTTTTAAGTTATATTCCTAGAACGAAGGGTAGAGTGAGTAATTTGGAGAGTAACGTGAGCTGTGCATCAGCATCTCCGTGCGGGCGCACTACCCATACATCATGCCACGCGTAATCGATGGATTGGGCCGATGATGCAACGGAGAAAATAAAAACGGAACCTTCAACTTCAAGTCTTCAACGCAAGTTACACAACCAAAACTAAAAGAAGAGAAGAAGAACTTGGCCAAAAACAAAAAAGAAGAGAAGAAGAAAGGTACTAGAGGGGTGGATGCACGTGCTAGTCACGTGACAGTTGTCCGTACATCTTTTGCAATTTTCATCCTCCCTCTGCTTTAATTACTCTCTCTCTCTCTCTCACTCTCTCTCTCTCTCCGAAGCCCATTCACAATCGCCGGAACCCTTGCCGGAGCTAGTATATCTTCGCCCGATAACTCGCTGGAGTTCTTGCCTTCTGAATAAACGGTCTGTAAACCTGCAGATCCCTCTCTCTCTATTATATTTATATGTAATATTCATGTATATGTTTAGGTATATATGTATGTATGTATTTTTTGTAGTGATAGGTTAAATTTGGAGTTGACGATCTGTGTGGATTAGCCAGGAATTAGATGAAGTGACTTCAATTTTCATTGTTTGTGACGTAATTAGTGCATGGATTTGTTTCTATAGATTTACAATTTATGGAATTGAAATTCCCAGTGAAATTCCCAGTGTTTCTTGGCATTAGATGCAAGGGAACAAAGAATTTGCACCATAAAAACCATACGGTTGTTGTTAACTTGCAACGCAAATAAAAAGGAAAAATGGTGTAAAACGAACGGCACTGGCACTGAACTTAGGTAGTGTTTCTTTCCCAGGATTAGAGTTTGGTAATGGGTATGGGATTTCTTTAACATTCTTTGGTAAGTGCAAACATGGAAATGGAAAGGTCGTTTCCCGTTCCCATGGGAATCCAAAATCACAAAAATGAGGGTTTTGCATTCTCAAAGGAGGTGGGTTTCGTATTCTCCTGTCCTGATTTAACCTTAGAATAATGATAACGAGAATTATACCCTTATATTTGTACTTCTGAAAAATAAAATTTCATTGGTATCCTGGCAACACAATTTCTGGTCCGAACATTATTCCCCGAGTTTTAAAGGAATCAGAATGGGTATGGGATTTTTGGAATCTCATTTCGCAAAACACTACCTTACTGATTTAAGATTACGAAAGACTGAAGAACATTTTGAGAGGTCCTTTTTGCCTTCGGTGCACAATTATGAAACCTTAAAGCCTTGTGAGCCAAAAATCGTTGAAGGGATGTATTTTTGTGCATTTATGTACTGACGCTTCCTATTCATGATGTGTGAGTCATTAATTTTGGATTTTTTTTATGGTGCTTATTTCAAATATTTCAAGTGTATGTACAGTATTCATTGTGCATGTTCTTTGAAATTAAGTGCATGAAGCACAAAATCTCACTCTTCTTGAAGATGTGTTTCTTCTATTTAATTTATCACAAAAGTTTTGTGCTAGGTAGTAGTAATATGAGGCTTACTGATAGATATGTGACTGACAATGCTGGAAGTTATTTTGGATTGGAAAACTATTAATGGGAGTTAGAATTAGTAACTTCCTTGATTGGCTTCAATTTGAAGTCTTGTGCTAGGTCCATTTTAATTGAAGCAATGTTGACCTGACTGCATTTCATTTGTTTTTTTTTTTTTTGTGTTTAATTACAGAAATGTACAACAATGTGGGAACCCAGCCTGGGGTGTCAATTCCAACTGCAAATTCCCAGCCTAATCCATTTGGAAATACGTTTTACGGTGCTGGTTCAGGTCTTATCCGGGGTGGATTGGGTGCATATGGAGAGAAAATTTTAGGATCAAGCTCTGAGTATGTACAAAGCAACGTAAGTGTCAGACCAAGCTTATGATGTGGGTTAAACTATGAAAGACAAGGATATATAGTTGTATACTATTAGCTTATCACTCTCATGTTTAGTAAAATTATAAGTGATTCAAGTGTTAATGTCTGTAAATTCATCTGAAGGTTTGAAAGATTTTTATGCTTGCAAATAATATTTTCACCAGCTTGTTGAATCAATTTGGGTCCTGGGTTTTCTTATCAAATTGACTTTCTTTTAATTTGGTATGACATGGTTATATGAGAAGTATGTCAATTAGATAATGCATATTATCAGTACCATATTGAATAATACTTGAAAGTTGAAATAAAGGGAATGGACTGACATTTTTCAATGAATGCTTTTGGAAAGGCTTGATTCCGGTTTAATTATTTTTTTTTTCTTTATCTTCCTGAGCTCTTCATTGGGGCAAGGTTGATGATCCATGTTAATTTGATCTATTGTATTGTACATAGTAGCCAGATGCGCAAGTTGGAAGTTTTTTTGGAGATGCTGCTATATATCTCTCTTTCAATTCCATAAAATTACAAACTATTTTTTGGTCATACTAACATAATTCTTCCATCTTATAATGCTTCCTAAAACATTTTGAGTTGACTTCTACCTCATAGAAAATGTATTCAAATATTTTAAACACTGTAATGGCCTTGTATGAAGGCCTTCAAATGACCAAATTAGCCCTTCTAATCTCCAGATCTTAGATGTTAGTTATTAAATTTGCACTTAATTTAAGGTTAATGAGGTTTATTCTGATATTTTGTTTTGGAATGAGCAGATCAGTAGGTATTTCTCTGATCCCCAATACTACTTCCAAGTAAATGACCAATATGTGAGGAACAAATTGAAGGTTGTTCTTTTTCCATTTCTGCACAGGGTAAGCGCTAACCTCATTGGATGTTTGCTTGTTTAATCAAATTATCCTGACGTAGAACTCACTCCTTTTCCCCTCCTTTTCTTTTCCTTTTTCTTTTTCTTTTTCAGGGGCATTGGACACGAATAACTGAACCAGTGGGAGGCAGACTTTCTTACAAACCCCCAATTTACGATATCAATGCACCAGACCTATACATTCCATTTATGGCATTTGGTACCTATGTGGTTCTGGCCGGTTTCTCATTGGGTCTTCATGGGAAGTAAGTTTTATGAAATTTCTAGATATCACTCTAAGAAGTTTCCTCTTTTATTAAGTTTGATTGCCGTCATGGGAAATCATTTTCATATAAGAAAGAAGCTGAAAGATGGTTCTATTTAGTTCAAATATATTGCTTCTTTTGTTCCTTTAGTGTAGTTGCATTTAGATTTCCCCTTGTCCATGGTCATAATTCATATAATTACTATAACAATAACTCTAGCACTATTGTTTTAACCTCTTATTAGCTTTTGGCATGCCAAACAAAAAGGTAAAATAAAATTAATCATCTGTTGAAGCTTTCTGTGGGTTGGTACAACTCAACTTCTACATATGTCAGGTCAAGAGTTAAAATCTAAAAACATTACCTTTTAGTTTCTTAAGGCTCAAAAGCAAGATAAGTGTTTTGAAAATGTTATCTATGGTGGTGTTTTATTAACACAGTTTCCCTAGATTCTGCTCGTGACTCAAAGCTGGCGTATCACATGTAACCAAGTACTTTTTTAAACTGAGGTATGCAGCATACCATTATTTCACTTTTTAACCAAGTACATGTAACCGTATGCTACAAACGAGACCAAAAGACCCTTTTTAGCAGGTCATACCATTATTTCACTTGGACATCAATCTGAAACAATTAGCTATTGTCTTACCCAAAAAACAATTAGCTTTTGGCTCTTTTTCTCAGCGGCGAAGAGATTTTATTACCACTGCATTGTTTGAATGTGGATTGTCCTCAGCTTCCTGAACTGCATCATGGTTGCATTGAGATTTTCTTTAAGGGACTTCATTTTTTGTGTGTTCGGTTATGTTTTTGGTATTTCTACCTTTGAATGTCAGAAGCTCTTAAATCGGTGTGTGTTTATTGCCAGGTTTAGCCCTGAAGCTCTAAACTGGTTGTTCATCAAGGGATTGCTTGGCTGGTTTTTGCAAGTTGCATTGTTGAAAGTAACATTGCTTTCATTGGGTAGTGGTGAGGCACCCTTTCTAGACATTGTGGCATATGCGGGGTATACTTTCACAGGGTTGTGCTTGGCTGTAGTTGGACGAATTATGTGGAGTTACTCGTACTATTTTTTGATGCCTTGGACCTGCTTATGCATGGGAGTCTTCTTGGTGAAGACTATGAAGAGAGTCCTCTTTGCAGAGGTGAGAAGCTATGATTCGAGCAAGCACCATTATCTCTTGCTCTTTATTGCTTTGGCTCAGTTCCCACTTTTTACATGGCTTGGCAACATTAGTGTTAATTGGCTTATATAAGACTGCATCTTGTTATAACGAGTTAGAACCAATTCCTTGTTTATAGCAGTTGGTGAAATGTTGTATACAAATTTCTTTTGTATTCATTTCAATCGAGGACTTTTGCTCCCAGATATTACAATTCTGAGAATTTTCTTTTGAATGTTGAGGGTATTAAGTAATTGTTATTTCATTTTGTTTTTTTGCCACTAAGTAATTGTTATTTTAAAAGCAGTAATCTTGTAAGAGGGTAAATACATGACTGGAAATTTGTTACTGAAGGTGAAAGCATTCTAGTGGTTTTCCAGAATTATTATTATCATTTAAATTTATTGGATCAAACCTTTTGTCTCCTTGATTGGTAATCGAGGAGTATGCATGACTACAAATGAAATGACAAGAGTTTGTAAATCTATCCTGAAAACGCTAGCAAACCATTTTGATTGAACATCTCTTACCTGATGTTGTCCTGCCCAACACATTCTGAAACTTCCTTTTGGCCACCACAGAATATTGAAAGGTTGTTTGGACACTTTAGGCAGTTGTTTGAAAGACTACCCTTGAGTTTCTCTGGGCTTCTAATGAACTCTGGTGGAAGACGTCCTTGCAAAAAGTTGTGATCTAAATACAGGCTTTTCCATGATCCTAGTCTTGCTCCATATTCGTCTGGTATTGGACCATAGAACTGGTTGTGGGACAGGTTGATTGTTGTTAAATTCTGAAGAGTGACCAAGTTGACCGGCAATCGTCCATGCAACTGATTTTGGTGAGCATCGAGCACTTGCAGCTGTGTTTCTGGTCCAAGAAATCTCATAATTTCTAATGTGGTGAAATGGTTCATTGAAACATTAAATTGAACCATCTTGGTTAAGGTGAAAAAATCCCTGCTAATGGCACCTGAAAGCCTGTTGTCACTCACGTCGAGTAGCCTTAGGCCTTTGAGCTTGCTCAATGGTGTAATGTGCCCGGTTAGTATGTTATGGCTCAGTCTTAATTTTCTCAAGCTTGCTGGAACATTCGGCAGAATCCCATAAAGCTGGTTATTGCTGAGATCTAATGTCCTCAACTGCCATAACCCTGAGAGGTCAGGCATTGCGCCAGTGAATCCATTGCTGGACATGCTTAAGTAGGTCAAGCTTCGTAGACCACCAATGCATAAAGGAACCGTACCAGAAAGCTTGTTGGACGAGATATCTAGATATTCAAGATTTTTGAGCACATCCAGTCCTGTGGGAATGTTGCCGGTGAAGAAGTTGTTGGACAGTTTAAGGCTGGTGAGCTTCTTTAGATTGGCAATGGTTTCTGGTATCGGTCCTCGAAACTTGTTCTTGCTTAGATTGATCACCTTGAGCTCCGTTAGATTTCCGATTTCTGGTGTTATGAACCCATCATAGCCGCTAGCATCAAGTTCAATTGCTGTTATTCTGCTTGAGGAGTTGTCTGCAGGGAAACTGCACAAGACTCCCAGAAACTGGCCCCCCACACTATCACATGGATCCAGTTTGAAGTCCCAGCTACTTAGATAGGAACTTGGGGAGATGCTGGTGGGATCAACGGCACGCTTCATGTGTCGAAGAACTCGAATATCATCATGAAGTGTTACTGAATTAACGAACAATGGAGTGGAACATACTGAGATTAGAATAATATAGAGTAGATAAAAGGAGGAGAAGTGAGGCATCAGCTTGCCCATTGCTAAGGGGAGCTAAAAGCTTAATTGGGATTTGTTTTTTGTTTTGGTTGGTTTTCTTAGGGAAAGAGCTTAGAGATTCTTATAAGGGCCTTTGTGCAAGAACCTTTGAATGAGAAAAGATTTTCTTGCTAATGCTCTCACGGCCATGCCAAGAACTTGGACACATTTAAATAAAATTCTTTGAAGCTTGGTTGGAAGATGGGGCTTTTGTTTTATCTTTATTCATTCAATTAACCTTACATATTCAAACGATCTTTTTGTATTCTCATTTTTTATCCAAATGAACTGTTTCTTTTTCACATCTTAACTACAAAGTCTACAATGGTCTTGTACAGAAAGACGAGAAAGTTGTCAAAACACAAAGGTTGTTTCTTTTTCAAAAACAAAGGACAAGAAAGTTATTAAAACAGAAAAGTAGACGAGGAATGGGTTTTAGGCTATTATTTGTCACATTCAATTATTCAAATAATGCGATGCAACCAGTCACGGGACTATTCCATGTGTGTGTTTGAATGAAATACATTGAGAATTAAAATGATGGGATTTAAAACAAGTGATTGTTTGGTTATTTAGGCTTTTTTTTTTTTTTTTTATTTTAAGAAAAGACTTAATTTTATTAATAATCAAAATCGGTAATAATACACAAATTGAATATGATCTACAACCCACGCAGGGTCATACCCTAACCAAGAGAACATACCACATTCCTTGAACATAAGGCAAGCAATCCTATCACACTCTCTCGACCGATAAAAAAACGAGAGATTGGTTATACCCAACAATAATCTAACCTCCTCTACTAGATGATTAACCAGGAAGCACAGTTGAAGCCCAACTTCACGATAAAAACCAAATAACCAGCATCTACAACAAATTGAATGTCTTGTTTGACTGCTAAGGAATAAATAAGAAACTCTTTAATCACCATTCAATAATGTAGTTTCCTCAATTGAACCGCAACCATTCTTGATTTAATAGAGAAAATCACAGTAGGCTTCTTATCGATATGCTCCATACTTGGAAGTTTTCTTCCTTCTCGCTTCAAGGTTACAAAATACGACCCCATAGTTGCTATAAGAAGCAGAACAACACACAAACCAGAACAAAACTAGAGTTTTTAATGAAACCCTATACAAACCCTTTATAAGATCAAGAAATGGACAAACTCTCTCTAAGATCAAGAATTGGATAAACCATATGTAAGATCAAAAGACTCTCTAAACTAACACAGGAAAATTGCTTCCTTATGATGGCCTACTATACCAAGACCGCTACACAAAAATTTAAAGTTTTTTCCTCTCTAGTGGGGCTAGGGTTTTTGTTTTTTTGTTTTTTTTCTAAAGAATGATTTCCTCTTGTTAATTGATAAGTTAATGAGATAATTGTCGAATTTCTAATTTTGTTTTTATTTTCTTTGATGATTAATTCAATTTCAGGTCCGAGTCCAATGTCCAGGGTCTCAGATCCCAATTCTAGGTCCTCGAGTACGGGTTGATGTTCAAGTTTGGTCCTGAGTTTTCGGTCTCAAGATTTTGGTCTAGGTTTAGACAAAATCTCATTGATCTTGTAAAGAATTTTGAAATACCACCTATTTTAGTGAAACTTTGAAATAAATTTTGAAATTCTCAAATCCCAATAGAACTGTCAAATCCCATCATTTTGTTTCTCAAACTAGGCACTACAGCAAAATGAATATGTAAATCCCACTTGACCTCAAATCTCATCTCAAATACTTCATCCAAACACTAGGAGGCATCACTAATATAAATTTTCCATCATCATTTCACCTTCCATAACAATGAAAGTAAAATGACCATAGCACAAATGCGTGCCAAACACCTGTAGGACGGCGAATTTCAAGGCATGACAGAGCTCAGAAAGCGACCTGGAATTTCAATAAACTCTTTCTGTTACTCAAACACCAATTTCCGCTATCACTTGGTATTATAACAGGCATACATCTGATCTTACTGCCAAGTAGGCAAAAGTACATACTGATGGATCAAATAAAAAAGACAGAAAAGCGAGAAGCAAATCCCCTAAACTAGAAAATTTACTACCTCAAGATTAATAAACTCTTAATACATATATAAATTCTTAAATACATACATAAATACATAGAGATATGTACTTAAGTATGAACATATATAATTCAACCTATCAACTAATACCCATCAAGTTGATAAATGTTTAAAATCTGCCAAGATCAGGAACAGTAAAATGCTCATCATCATCGTCTGAGATTTCAATCCTAGGCTTCTTGTACGGACTGCTCGATTTGGGGGGTCTATATGGGTTAAAATGGTTTGACTGCGATACTGGAAGCTGAGGAACTTCAGCTGCTGCCAAGGCCTCCTGAGGAAACTGCTCACCGAAAAGACCCATATCTGATAGCCATTCAAGCTCTCCAAACTCAAGCGACTCTTTCTGAAGAGAGCACAAACAACATTTTCTTAAAGATGTGAATATATGAAGGGAAAAGAAAATGACACATCAACAATTTTTATATGTTCTCTTTCTAATTAGATTTTAACTCAAGAACTGCTTAAACCCCACCCAACCTCTCACCACGTATGCCAACACCTACCAGAGGTATCAATATTACCTTCTTTTCGACAGTAATAGAAACCCAGATTTCCAAATTACTGAAGTACTTAAAATTGTGCATGTGGCACTCAATGAATGATCAATCTAAAAACATGGATAGAAAGAAAAATTATCTCAATTTTAGAATAGTCATTATAAATTTAATCTTAGTTGAACTTATTTTTTGTGAAACCTTGCAAAGATTTCTTTATTTTGACAGTATTAAAACTTTTGATAACTATAACAAGGTTATACATGAAATTATAAATGTTTCTTTCATATGGCAGGCATCATTGTTAAGATAGCAGTATATGCAACCCAATCATCCCCAACACTTTTATCAGTATGTTAACCACATTGTTCAAGACAATATTATGTCTCATATACCAAGTTCCAAATTGGGTATTTGTCTTATCGCAACCACATATGGATAAACTGAACACCCATATTTTCCACCCATTCTATGAAAAAAAGAGGTAAGTTCTGGTGTAACTTTAAATGTCATCCCTATGTTTTCAATTCAAACCATTCCATGAAAAGACGATTATGTAATAATATTTGTAATGAGTGAAGCTAGATAACATCCAAATATATAGGGATGTTTCTAACCTTATCAGAAGAATCAAAATCTGATAATTGTAGCAAGTCATCGACAACCCAAGGTGATGAGAAGCCAGAAGCCTGCGGTGTTGGCACTTTTGTTGAGATCTGTTGTGAGCTATGATTGGGGGGCTCCAAGCTACTTGTTTCAGTGTCCTTAGCACAACTGGAGCTCAATGCCACTTGGATTCCAGTAGCAAGGAACCTCTGGTGGTTTGCAGAGAGGCTATTGGCTGCATGAATTGGTTCATCACAATCCTGACAAAAGAGGGCTCTGTCTTCAACGCAGAATATAAATGCTGGCTTGTCCTGTTAATCAGAAGATATGTGAGGGATCAAATTTTGAACATTAATAACAAACTCATCAGAATTCAGTAATGTTAAGACACATTGAAAAGGGAACGCTTGTTTATCTTTCAAGAAATCTTGGATGAGCTTCTTATTTTCGGTTAGTAGTTGAGCTCATGCAAGTTTATGTCAAGAATGCAGAAATCAACAGAGGCAAACTAAAATGTTGCTCATGACTGACTCATGTGCTTTATAAACCAAGCAGAGGCTACTTGAGTAGCCCTTATGAGTCTACCAAGTAAATTTCAAGCAGGTCATCTTGTCTTGTGGGCTAATACGATAATTTGAAGGACCTATTGACCTCTCTCTCTGATTCTGCTTATCTTAAGGAAGTTGTGGAAGTGCCTCTATCTACTCAGTAAGGGTAACTGGACTAAATTATGTTTAATTCTGCAGAAAGAGAAAAGCTATGAAATATAATTGTATAATATGTACCATGGTACTTCCAAAAATTCCAGTAAAATCCTAAGACTTCACACCAGTGATTTCAGGAAGATACTTTCTCTATTATGTTAATTGCCTTGCATTCCCTGCTCTTTGATGCATCATTGAACTTTGAATCTTTGCCTTGCTTTAAGTTAAGAATATAAAATCCCAAATCGGGCATTCTACATCTTGCAACTTAGTATATTAAATTCCGAACCTCTCACGTTGCTACAACTCTAACATGGTATCAGAGTCATGTCAGATTGATCTACGTGTTTGGCTCATTCCGGCCACACACGAGCCACACGCACCGGGCATTATAAGCCTTACATCTGAGTCTCGAAGCTCTCTATTAATTGTCAATGGATTATTTTGGGTTAGCTTTGCAATGGATGCTCCAACTTTCACACTATCAGCAATAATTAAGATATGAATTCTTATTCTTAACAAAAGTTTGAATCTAACACCTACCTGATTCTGTCTCACCCTTCATATATAGCGCAAGGACATATTACTACAATGCATTTGTAAAGATAAACGAACACCAAGACAAAACTCAACATATACAGAGAAAGTGGGAACTGAAATTACTTGGCATATGTCACATCTGGGGAGTTTGTTTGAGAGGCATTGAAGGAGCAGCCTTTGGTGCTTGCTTGCCAGTTTATTGGCTGCATGCACTTCCACATCACATTTGGCACAGAGAGCCGCCTCGTCGGCGCAACAAATCACCGTCGCCGGAGCTTTCTCACACACATCACACTGAATTTTCATCTTCCTCTTGATTTCTCTCCGAGCTCAATTAACTTCTGCTAGTTTTTGGAGATACCCACCTCCTTATCTGAAGATTCAACAATACCCAGAAGGAGAAACCTTGCAAACACTGCCACAGAAAGTGCCAGAGGTGATACACCAACAAGCTTCCAAGAAAGTCTAAAACAAGCTTGTTTTCACCAAAAATTAGGCCAGGTATGTGAAGGTTGTCTGGGAACAAGGAGAAAGGTTTCAAAAGGTTGGGGAAGAGAAGAAAGAGAAAATTATTGGAGTGATGGTTTGTATGTATAATATGAATCCTTGGGAAGATACCAAGTGAGTGGTGGAGAGTTGAAGAAGATGAGGTTGTGGTGTGTGTTGTGTTGTGTTGGAGATAAGGAGGTTGGGATTTTCTTGTATCAAAAGCAAGAAAATTAGGTGAAAACGACAGAGCAGTGTGGGTCCCAGCAGACTTGTGTCTGTGGCTGTAGAGCCACTGCCAGTCTGCATGTGGTGTACTGGTGTTAGCGAACTAGCGGCTACCGATATTTCTGATATTTTACTGAAGAGCTCTGCTACTGTGTACACCGCTACTGTGTACTTCGCTTGTAGCTGGATATCGTTAATGTTACACCGTTTATCTTGTAAAGAAAAACAGCTGTAAAGTAAAATAATTGTGAAGTAAAGTTAACTGTAAAGTAAAACAGTTAAGTGTTTGGTAAACTATGTTTTCAAAAGTGCTGTGAGTACAAAAAATAGTATCAAAGTGTTTGATAAATGTTAATGTAAAAGTGTTGTGATTATGTATAATTATTAAAATGAACATAATGCTGAAAGTATCTTTCACTTATTTATTTAGTAAAAACAAAATGTTTTTTTACTTGTTTTTGAAATTTTTTGCTACAAATTTTTATTAGTATTAATTTTTCTAAGGACAACATTATTATAAGTATGCCTATTATTTTTTAGGTATATTATAATATTAATTGTACAAATAAAATATTATAATTAATTATCACAATATAAAATATAACTAACAATGAACATATTTTTTAATTTAAAATAAACAAATAAAAATTATAGAAATCAATGAGGGTATTATAGGTAAAATAAAATATTCATTATTGTTGTGATTCACTGCAGCTTTCAAAAGCACCTAGAAACCTGCTTTTCTGTTTTTGTTGTGGGAAGTTGAGAATTGTGGGGAAAAACAGTTTTTAATTTTTTTACCAAACACCAAAATTGTTGTAGGTGAATGAGAATTGTCATGCACAGCAGCTTTTGGGTCCTCCACCGCAATCCCAAACAGAGCCTAAAGCTCATAAATCATAACTACATAACATGTCATTTGGGCCTATACCATAAGTTTTTGAAATTTATATTAAACCGAGTCCAAAAGTACAATTTATAATAAACTCCAAAAGCCTGAATGATTTCAAATCCACTTTCTATTAGTGCGTCAGCACCACTGCAGCTTCAGCACATATCACTCTTACTCTCAGGAAAAAAAATTCACTTTTCAGGCTAAAAAATCACTTTTCAGGCCATGTTTTGCTCTCACTCGAACCACTGTAGATGACCTAAGACAATTATCCAACTTTGAAAATCCGTAATTCCTTTGTCCAAACTCCAATTTCGACGAATCAAATGTCATTATTCTTAGAAAAACGAGCTCTACGCCACCAAGTTCTAACCATAGTCACTTGGACTTCAGAAAATTAGTCAACTCTAAGAATTAAACAAACCGAAAATTAAAATATGGTAAATTTTTATGGTCTTACAACATGCATTAACATGATGATTCAGTTAAACACACAAGCACACTATCTTATATGGCATTTATAAATGTAACAAACTAACTTATTTAAACCAGTAAGTCTTTCTTGGCCAAAAAAAAAACCAGTAAGTCTAAAATGGTAGACAAGAATTCAACCAAAGAGTATCATAAGGTTTCTACACTAATGCACACAGAATCAAACACAAGCATAAGTATATACATATTTATAGATATAGGAAAAACATATGGTTTAAGTGGACCGGCTCCCTCTACTTGAAATGAGATTTTTGTCTTGGCTGCACTTTCAAATAGAATGATGTCCAAAACCAAAGCAAATTAAAATCGAGATCAGCCTTGCAAAACTATTCTAGGGTTTCCTATAGTTAGATGGCTTATTGGCTAACTTAAGTAGCATCCGTGTTTCTATATTTATTAATGACCACCTACTCATGGCCAAAAAAAAAAAATGACCACCTACTAACTTCACACAAGTTTTAAATCATGTATTAAATCATTTTTGAAAGCCTAAAAACAAAACAAAAGTCATAAGAGCAAAAGAGGTAGTCTGCAAAAATTAATTTCAAGCCTTTAGTTAAAAAAAACAAGAGGTTTGACAATCAAAATTTTGATTTGTTTACAAATAGGCTCCCCTCTACCTCTAGAACATCTTTCGGGATGACTTGCTCAGCCAATGAGTATAAGTCAAAAGGCCATTAAAACAAGACTTTTCAATTTTGTACCCAATTAGTTTCTCAAAAAAGCCAAAAGAGCATTGATTGCCCGGACATTTTTATAAAATCATACAAAAATCATTTGAACAAGATTTTCACATAAACTTAGTAAACATGTTAACACACATGTATAAATATTTTTTTTTTTTAAGTATTTGGAGTTGTAAAAGTATAGTTTTCGAAAAGTTGAAACTCACATCAGAAAACTGATTTTGGCTCAATACTGTTCATATGGTCAAAAATGCTATTTTTGTGTGTATACTAGTCAAAATTGAGTTAAACCAATTAGAAAAGTTTTGAAATCATGCTTATGAACTATTGTAATAGTTTTAGATTCAAATTTTAAGCCTAAAGAAATTTGTGCACAAAACCTAACACATTTTCAATGAAAATTCTGCAGAACTGGCAACATTTTAGGGTAACTTGTAAAATTCACTATAAATCCATAACAAGTTGGATTCAAGTGTTTCTTGACTCAAAATAAAGATTAGGATGTCTAGTTTCAATCCTTAAAATATCATAATCAAATTCTTTTTAAACAATACAGAATTGGAAAACAAACAAGTGTGGTAAGAAAATAGAAAAGTTTGAAAAAAAACTAGAAGTTTATGAAATTGTTTATACCCTTGGACTTCTCAGAATGCTTTTAACCCTAGCCAATTAACCTATACTCAATTTCTAAAATTTCAAACTACTAATGTACTTCAAAGAATAGGTCGAGTTTCTTACCAAAGTCTTTGTTGAAGAACAATGTAAGTTGCACTATCCTCTTCTTCTCCAACCTTGGTTTTGGTTTTTACTTAAGCCTCCTCCAAGTTTTTTTTTTTCTCTCACTCTCTCTCTCACTCTCTCTCTCTCTCTCTCTCACTCTTTTTTCTCGTTGATTTCTGAATTGATGTGAGAAAGGTTTGTTTGAAAGAGGGTTGGTTTATAAAGAGGGGACGGATCCGTGGCATCATGTTTTTGACACAAGTTTTCAATGAGGCCCATTCTATATAGGATTTCAACGGTCTGAACTGTCTATTATTTTTTGTCTCCATTAAAAGATCATCCTTACAAAAAATTAGGTAAATCGGAAACCATTTACTTACAAAGATTAAATGGCTAATATTGGTCAACAAAATAAACACTTGAAATGTTGACCATTTAATCTTTATAGGTAAATGATTTTTAATTTGCCTAATTTTTTACAAGGATTATCTTTTAATTGAGACATAAAAAATAGACTGTTTGGATCGTTGAAATCCTATATGAAATGGGCCATGGATCCATCTCCTATAATGGGAAGAGGTATGGCTGTTGGAGGGAAAACGAAAAGTCAGCTCTTCAGTTTTTGGTTTGGCGTGAGAAAAGGTTTATGAGCTGGCTGTTAGATTTTCAGTTTCCCAAGAGGGCTTTAATTAGCTTAACCAATCCCTTAAGGCCTATTAAAGTGGATAATTAATCTATTGGATTAGGCTTAACAACCCATTAGCCAATCCAAGACCTTTCCTTGTTTTAATCATCTTAATTAACCTTCATAATTTCATTTTCTTTTCTTTCAAAAACCGAAACTACACTCAACCATGATCATCATCATCCTTTACCGAGACCATTTTCTTTTCCTTTTCTCCAAGTAATCCTAAGTTTCTAGTCCTAGTCAGCATAGCCAAGTTACCCTAGGGTTTAAGAGGTCAAACCCTTAATCCTTTGGTATTTCTTTTGTTTTGTATTAAGTGAATAACACACAAAACAAGTGTAGTAATGAACCAAGTATGGAATTTAAAACTTTCACCAAGTTGGTTCACAATTAGCATAAATGCATAACAAATAGACAATCATAGAGAAAAAGTAATTTTGTATAAACTTAAACTTGTGGATTAAATCCATATTTTGAGTTGGTGTGGTTTGAATTGAAGAAATGAGCTGCATGCTATTTATAGTGGTTTTTGAGGGGTACATGTAGCAAGAATGTGGGTACAAAGAGCAAAAAAGTGGGTTCAAATAGTAAGAGAGAGAATAGGTGGGGGCCGGTATGGGTGAGTGCCATGTGTCCTTTACTTGCCGCCCACTTCTATCGCTTGCTGCAAGCGCACTCCACTATTGGATCAACCTTGATTAACGATTGTGATCATCTTCGTTTTTCGTATTTTTTTTTTTATTGAAATTTTATATTTTCTCTAATATCTTTTGAAATTCACAGGAAATTATCTCATTGTCCGATAAAAAAAATCGTCAACACCGTGACATCTATGACCTTCGATATTATTTTCTTATGGTCTCGGTTTCTTCAACGATTTACAAATTTTCTCCGATACTTGAAAACGTCAAAAAAAGTACTTGTTTACCTATTTTTCTCCAATTTTCTAATTTCTAAAAATTCAATCTACTTCTGAAATTCACTATAATTAATCTGAGCGTCGAAAAAATAAAACTTGGTCTCATTGGATTCATATTGTCATGAATTCAAGATCTTACTTCAATTAAATGCATCATTCATGATCCTCCGCAAATTGAAGCCTGCCATCTTGGAGAATCGATGACTACCCTCATGCCTCAACTGTCATAACCCGACAAACAATGGCAAAAGTCTAATCGAATAAATTCGGGCACACCTAGAATTATATTTCCTAATTTTGTAAAAATAATAAATAAAATCCTAATGACCTTAAATCATTTCTAAAAAAAAATATTATAAGCTCAAAATAAATAAAGAGAAAATTCTAGAACCTCACACTTATGCTCATATCAGGTCGGCTCGAATAAATGGGATTTAGGAGCAACGCCATCCGCCACCTGTATTGAATGTCCTCGGTCGGGTCAGGTTGTGCACCGACTACATGAAAATAACAAAAACAAAACTGCACTAAACTAGCCCGATAGGGTTGGGTTGGACGGTTTTGTTAACTTCACGGGTTGAATAGTGAATACCCATAAGGCCTTCCACAACAGTGAGGGTGAGCTTGAGAGTGAGAATATGTGAGAGTTAGAGGAAGGTATAAAATTATGTACAGTGGGCCGGAGGGTTGAGATTGAGAGTGAGTGAGAGTTAGAGGTGATGGCGAGATGAAGCATTGGCTGAGAGTGAGAGTTTGTGAGATTTTTTTTTTCATGGGCCCCACCACATGCCAAAAATCTGCCTCACCTTTTGCACAAAATAAAAAGCTGATTGTGTGGGTTGGAATTCAACCAAAAGGAAGTGGTGTTTTTGGAAAACATAAATCAAAAGAAAAGTAGCTGACACGCTACTGTTCACTGTAGACTTTGTCTGTTACACTCCACTACGCGAGTGCGTGGCTCACAGACGACTATGATTTTCGAACTGTTGGAGATCAACAGTCCACATTAAATGACCGTTATACATTTAAATATATATATATATATACTGCCTATGACACGTGGCAAGTTCTGGGCTCTCCGTTTGATATATCCGTTGGAGATCAACGATCTACATTAATTGACCGTTATAAATAAATTAAAAAATACGAAAAAAAAAATTAATAAAAAATATTTAAAATTTCTAAAAAATTTCCAACGGCTATTTCCAAACTTTTCCTATAAATTGAGCATTCACACCTCATTTTTTCACACATCTATCTATCCAATTCATTTATTTTATCAATCTATCCAAATCACCTCACTTTTCTTAGAAAATTTTTTCTTTCCAATCATGGAAAATGCAAAGAGAAAGAATTGGTCCAATGAAGAAGAGGTAGCGCTTGTTGAAGCTTGGATGAAAAATTCGGAAGATTGTGAAATCGGATCCAATTAGAGAAACATGGAATTTTGGAATAAAGTGTACGATCAATTTATTCAGAGATATCCTCTCACCATGAGGAATGGGCGACAAATTAGGGCGGTCATGGCTCACTTCAAGAAAATAGGGCAAGCCACCTCGAAATATCATAAATGTATTTTGGTGGCCGAACGATCATGCACTAGCAAGCAAAATCAAATTGATACGGTGAATTTTGTTGATTAAACTCAACATAAATGCCTCATTTACTTAATTTTTGCTAGTTAAACTCAAATATTTTTGTTAATTAAATTCACATATTTTTATTTGATCAATATGTGTGTACTCTATTTCAAATTGTGTGTACATTATTTTTACTAGTTAAACTCAAATATTTTTGTTAATTAAATTCACATATTTTTGTTTGATCAATATGTGTGTACTCTATTTCAAATTGTGTGTACTTTATTTTTGTTAATTAAATTCAAATATTTGAGTACCATTTATAATTCATTAATTTGTTTTCATATTATTAGGTGAGCTTTGCCAACGCACGATACCAAACAACAAACTCGCGAAACTGTCCTTTTGCTTGGCACCATTGTTTGTTAAGATGCAATACTTTATGAAGTGGCAACATGCACAAACCGACACTTCCACCGAGGCCGACACCCTCACTAATGCCGATACTGAAGCTGAAGCGGTTCAATTGAGTGCAGATAAGAATGCTCCGGCCTTTCAACTACTTAGCGGTAGTCGCCCCAGGCCACCTGGCAGAAACAACTCTAAGAGGGCCAAATAAGTTGATACTAATAAGGATGACCTTGCGAATAGTATCAGGTTTCTTTGCCAAGGGCAGAAGAACATAACTGCTTCACGCAACCGATTGATTAAAGAGCACACCGATTTCAAACAAAAGCAGCAAGATTACGAGGTCATGGGCAAGGACCCCACCACCATGCACGGAGAACAACGAGCGTTTTAGGAGGCACGATATCGTGAAATTTTGGCGAGGTGGAATGCAAGTGCTGCTAACGAGGCCAATCAAGGCACGTCAAGCTCGAGAGGATACTTCACCAACACTGACTTTTCACAATATGACTGATGTATCATTGTTTTTCCAACTATTTCTGTCGTCTAGTTTATGTTTCCAACTATGTGTGTGGTCTATATTTTTCTAACTATGTGTGTCGTCTACTTTATGTTTGCATGCACTTTATTATAATCAAAATCATCAATATGTATGCATTTTATTATGAATTGAAATAAAATACCCTATTATTAAATATGCCTCGGATTCCTTTACTTTTCTAATACGATAAGATTCCAATTCGTTTAACTTTCCAAGATGATAAGATTTTGATTCGTTTACATTACATCAAACCTAGTCTATAAATTTCAGGATGTCTAACTTTACCAATTCACCCTGTTTAGTAATCTCAGAAAATTCGTTTACACTTTGCTTCAGGATGTCTACCACCAACGATTATGATTCAGATGAAGAGATGTTTCAGGCGCAACTAGACATGTGCGATCACCAGCTCACAAATATGGCGGCGTGTGCCATGGCTGCTTACCGACGACATACACAGCTCAGTAAAAGAAGATCAATACATGGAGGCACATCCCAACCACGACGATATATCCCTCGAGACCGACAACTAGGACATGGTCTTATCATGAGCAACTATTTCGACCATGGAGCAAGATATACTGAAGAGATGTTCCGACGGCGCTATCGGATGAAGAAATCACTATTCCTAAAGATGATGCAAGATGTGTGCAACAAAGATGTCTACTTCCAACAAAGACAAGATGCTGCTAGAAGATGGGGCTGCACGCCGGAGCAAAAGCTGACTTCAGTCATGAGAATGCTTTCCGCTGGGTACTCGGTTGATGTCCTAGACAATGGCTTCCAAATTACTCAAACCACAGTGCTGGAGTCATTCAATAAATTCATAAGAGTTATTCTGGATGTGTACGGAGCGGAATACCTCCTCACACCAACAGTGGCTGATCTCCAACGACTATTGTGTAAGGCTAAAATAAGAGGATTCCCAAGTATGCTAGGGAGTCTAGATTGCATGCATTGGGAATGGAAAAATTGCCTAGTAGGACAACAAGGGGCATATCAAGTCCATTATCACACCCTAATTGTGATATTAAAGGCAGTTGCTGAGTACGACACATGGATTTGGCATGCTAACTTTAGTTTTCCAGGGAGCAACAATGACATCAACGTTTTGGATAACTCACACATTTTTGATGATGAGGAGCAGATGCGAAACCATCAGATCAATTATAAGGTTAATGACAATGACTACACAATGAGGTATTATCTAGTGGACTGGATCTACCCCAAATGGGCCACGCTTATACAAACAATAATGAATCCGGTAGGAAAAGCAAGCCAGCTATTTGCAAGATATCAAGAATCTTACCGGAAAGATGCCGAGAGGGCGTTTGAGATTGTGAGGGCTAGATGAGAGATTCTAAAAAAGCTCTCAAGAGGATGAAAAGCCATGATCATTGAGGACGAGTGTACAGAGAACGAGGATGATGAATCAGACGATGACATTGACCACATTCAAGAAAGGATCTCCTGGGCTATGCCACGGTATAACACTGAACCATATGATGGAGGCCAAAGTTATTAGCCAATTGTTTTAGAGCAACGACTCTTCCGGGTTAGATTGATACGGTCAACAACACTCCACCAGCAACTGAAGAAGGATTTGGTCAAGCACCTTTGGACGTGAGAAGGAAGTCACGGCCAAGCACGACGCCGACGCCGGCTATGAACACCGACATGTTGAAGATGTCTCCAATACCATTGTGTGTTTATTTGTGTTTGTTTGTGGTTGTCGTTTTGTATTTGTTTGTGTCTATTTTTTTTTTTCTGTTTATTTGTGTTTTTTTGTGTTTGTCTTAAATTTTCTTGTTTTATGTTGGTGAAATGAAATAAAGGCATTGGATTCGAATATCTGAATTGACATGGCACAACCATGACAATGACAAGACCATACACAGACTTCATACTCCATCCCATTGAAATATCACTATTCATTCACATGCGAGATTCGAGTATCTACAAAACCATCAAGGTATCCAATGGGCAAACCATGCTTTTTTCCCCTATAAATACCAAGGTTTAATTAGTAGGCCAACACCCCAACATCACTATCATTAGAAATGGCTTCCTCCTCCAGGCAAACCCTCTATCAGAGCTCCAGGCGACCCATTGATGACCCAATGAGTGACTCGATGTGTAAGTACAATGGTCCCGACGATTATAATCCAGATTGTGAGGTTTGTACAGCATGGTTTCAAAACCAACCAATAATGCAATATTGTATGTGCGATGCTGAAGGAAAAAGACCATTGTGTCACTATTGTATCAAGCGGGACCTTAAACTCCCAATACCCAAAGACCCAGGTCCAGTTTCATGCATTTGCAGGAAGAACTCTTGATATCTTGCAAAAGCTGACTTCAGTCATGAAAATGCTCTCCGCTGGGTACTCGATTAATACCCCAGATGAGGGCTTCCAAATTGCCCAAACCACAGTGCTAGAGTCATTCAAGAAGTTCATAAGAGTTATTCTGGAGGTGTATGGAGCGGAATACCTCCGCACACCAACAGTGGCTGATCTCCAACGGCTGTTGCGTAAGGCCAAAAAAAGAGGATTCTCAGGTATACTAGGGAGTCTAGATTGTATGCATTAGGAATGGAAAAATTGCCCAGTAGGACAACAAGGGGCATATCAAGGCCATTATCACACCCCAACTGTGATATTAGAGGCAGTTGCCTGGTACGACACATAGATTTGGCATACCAACTTTGGTTTTCCAGGGAGCAACAATGATATCAACGTATTGGATGGCTCACACCTTTTTGATGATGAGGAGCAGATGTGAAACCATTAGATCAAGTATAAGGTTAATGGCAATGACTACACAATGGGGTATTATCTAGTGGACCGACTCTACCCCAAATGAGCCACGCTTATACAAATAATAACTAATCCAGTAGGAGAGGCAAGTCAGCTATTTGCAAGATATCAAGAGTCCTACCGGAAAGATGTCGAAAGGGCGTTCGGGATTCTGAGTGCTAGATAAGAGATTCTAAAAAAGCTCGTCAGAGGATGAAGATTTGGGCTATATTATGAAGACTTGCATAATTTTGCACAACATGATCATTAAGGACGAGCGTCCAGAGAATGAGGACAATGAATCAGACGATGACATTGACCACATGAAAGGATCTCCCGGGCTGTGGCATGGTATGACACTGAACCATATGATGGAGGCCAAAGTTATCAGCCAATTCTTTTAAAGCAACGGCTCTCCCGGATTAGGTTGATACGGTCAACAACACTCTACTAGCAACTGAAGAATGCTCTGGTTATGCACCTTTGGACGCAAGAAGGAAGTCGCAGCCAAGCACGACGCCGACATGTTGAAGATGTCTCCAATACCATTGTGTGTTTTTTTGTGTTTGTGTTTGTGGCTGTCGTTTTGTATTTGTTTGTGTTTGTTTTTTGTATTTGTTTGCGTTTGTATCTGTCTTAAATTTTCTTGTTTTATGTTGGTGAAATGAAATAAAAGTATTGGATTCGAATATCTGAATTGTGTTGTTTTAGTGTGTTAATTTTATATACTCGTTCAAGTTTTTATACAATGAATTGTGTTATGTTTACCATTTTAATGCATTTCAAACTGTAAAAAAATATCAAAAAACTTGAAAGACCGTTGGTGGAGACAAAATATAGTATTATTAGGTAATAAAATTATAAATCCAAATATAGTCAATATTGACCTTATATTAAAAATCTCTTCAAAATAAAAACCAATAGTATAATTTTTATAAATATTTAAATTATAAATTATAACTTAACTATAACTTAATCTAACTTAGGCTTAATTTAATTAGGTACAACTGCATTACTCTCAGTACCACTGCAGCTTTAGCATATATTACTCTCACTCTCAGGACAAAAAAATCATTTTTCAGACTACAAAATCACTTTTCAAGTCATGTCTTATTCTCATTCTCACTTTCACCACTGTGGATGGCCTTAGATTATTATTTGATTTTTCCAAATATTATTTGAAGAAGTTGGATTTTTCACAAAAATTCTAGAAATCAAAATAGTGTTTCAAGGCCATAGGAAATTAGTACTCAGCCTCACAAGTCCGTAGGAATTTTCGAGAGATTTTTTGGAGTTCGGATGTATTTTTGGTGGATTTTTGAAGTTAGAAGAAAATAAAAGAAAATGGAAAAAATCCGAAAAATAGAATTTTTGTGAATTGCTGACGTGGCGCACTCTACGCCGTTGATCGCATTAGATTGGACACTCCATAACACTCACTTGAGTACGATCACTCACATGCGAGTTCCGGTGTGAGCGAGATCCTCAGCGCATGCCATTAGACGACATTGACGACGCTTGATCCTGACCTTTGCTTGCCGAACAACACGTCATTCGCTCAAACGATTCACCCACCCGCACGACCCGCCCAGTTCGCGTGACCTGGCTCTGTTTCCTCTTTGAGCTAGACCTGTGTGCCGACCCGCTTTTTCCCTCCAGATCCAGTTCAAAATTTTGGCAATCTCACATCGAAAATTGATATGTTTTTCTCACTTTTTCAAACATATAAATAGGGAACCACCCCCTCCTTCCCACTCCACACCTTCAACTGAAAACTTTGTGAATTTTTCCAAATTTTTCTTAAGACAAACCACTTGTTGGGAGTCATTTTAGTTTAAAATATTTGTTTAGGTTGCGTTCTTAGGTGCCCTTAAGAATTTTGCGTTTAAGAACTTCTCAAGCAAATAATTTTGGCAATTCGTGGGAAAACTCTACCAAATTTTCTACTCGCCTTGGTTAGGTCTTTGGGTAAGACTCTTGAGCTCTGTTAAGTTATTTTATCTTGAGGTTAATTACTTATTAGGCTTTAATTCTTGTTTTAGCAATTCTATTTGTGGAGATTAAGCTAAGGAGGTCTACAACTAGCTATTTAATCTCTACTTTCTCTTTAAGGTTTTATGCATAATTAAATTAGTTAAGTTGGTTTTATTAAATTAATCATGCATGTCTAAAAGTTTGATTTAATTTTATGCATGATTAATTAGTTAAGTTGAATTTATTAAATTAATTAATCATGTCTAAATTAGATTTAATTACATAATTAGTTGATTAAAGTTTGATTAATTATAATCAATTAATTATGAATGTCAAATTGGATTATAGAATTGCTATTACTAAAAAGACTTAGATTTACTAAGAAACATGCAAATAAAGTTTAAGTTGGATTAGATTACCTTGCTTTCATGACTAATTACTCGTTAATTAATCAATTTAATAATGAATTGAGGCCACTCTATTAAAGTAATCGAACACGTGATGTCGAGGTCAATATCGACTGCTACTGCTCTGCCGACTTAAGGATCTTGGGACTAATCCCCCAGTCTCTCTGGTACTGACCTGCTCATGTTGTTGGACTTTAATTGGTTAACTTTCAGACTTATAAATAAAATTGGACTTTAAGTAGAAACCCTAAGTCCCGAAAATACATAGATTTAGTATTAGTAAACTAGATTCTGAGATTTTCTAAGAAGATATGACCGAAAGGAAAGGTCATGCCGAAACTCTGTCATTTTATAGTTGACTAAAGTCGGTATTCTGTCGGATTCAGATTTCCAGTTTCCCAGAGTAGGATTTAAGGACGTTGGTACTGTGGAAGTATAAAGAAGTTAAGCTTGAACACTAGGTAGGGGAACTGTTGGGACTGTTTTTATGCATGTATGTATGATAATAAATATGTTGCTTGTAAACTCTTCATCGTTTTTGTATGCAATGTTGCATGGTTTTGTTGTTGTTGTTAATGATGATCTAAGAGTAAAGGGTTATGAAAAACAGTGACCTTGGGTTTCGATCCCCTAAATTTCCTAAAAGGGTACGTACGAATGAGCTAATCGATTTGTCCTTCTAGGGAGGCTAGGTTAAGGGATACTACCATGATAATTGATACTCTCGCTATATTATCGAGTTTTGATGCAGTACGTGTAGTTGGTTGTTAGTGATCGATCATCAGGTAATGATATTTTAGGATCTCATAAACATTTTAAAGAAGTTGCATGCTCATCATTAAAGATTTTGTGGATTTTAATAATTAAACTTTGATATTGGTTTGTTGGTGAATCTTGATGAACTGCTTTATCACTAGCTATATTTATTGTATTTCACTTACTATTTTCAAACTCAACCATGGTCCCCCGAGGGGAATCTTTGATCATATGTGATGCTTACCCCCTACGTTATTTGTTTTGCTTTTTGCTTTTTGCTTGTGATTACAGATAACGTTTCGGTTGACGATATTGATTAATCGGTTGGGCGAGGCACTTGTATATTTTGCTAGACATCCTCAGGTCTTCTTTATGTTTATCATGTTGTTTTGTTAGGTCTTCTACCCATTTTATTACCTACCGTTTATTCTAGTTTGTAATTATTTAGAACACCTTTCTAGTATTCGGTTGATATCCCGTTTTGAGTTTTGTTTCACAAACATGATCTTTACTGATGTCATGTTGTGCTAAGGACTATTTTGTAAAACTCTAAATACCCTACTGGGTTGGCTTGTTTAAATTTTTTTTTTATTTCTGTTGTATACTTTATTCTCTAATCCCACCTGTTTTCCATAAAATAAAAGGCTTAACATGTCTTATGAAACTTGGATTAGTGATGGTAAGGCGTGATATCGTATTCTAAGGTTTTTGGGGTGGATGCCTCCACTAGGACCCCAGTTTGGGGCCTGACACATGTGATAATCTCAACTTGTCTGAAAATAAAATACAACATGTGCTGGTTAAGGTCATAACTTGAGATTCACTTGAAACAAGCTATGTAGGACCTGTAACTTTTTCCTATGCATGAACTCGAGACTAATAAAGGATTAATTACCTGAAAATGAGTTAAATAGACCCTGCATAATTAGAACTGCTAAAAGAACAAATTAAAATAATAGGGAACTTGGTTTCACTACTTTGGTTTAGTAATGCATGACTTTAGGTAGTAAACTAATTTAACCAAATGCTAGGAGTTGAAACTAATAAGATAAGTAATAGTTATCTTGTTTTGCTTTAATTGAGCATTCGAGTGATACAAGACTACTATTTCACTAAGGCTTACAATAGCTTGACTACATCCATTAGCTTATTTAGTATGTACATAAATGACTTGCATAGTGAACATGCATCTTGGAATTGTGATAATATGTTGACATATGCATGATTTACATATATAGTTCATTTGAGGCAGATTTCCTTTCCAAGGGATCTTCCATTGCATTACATTAACATTTATAGTGATTTGAATCAATAATGTAAACTCTAATATGTTTTGAGTACATGTTTGGACTTCTTAATTAGAGATGGAGGGTAAATGTTTCTTTATCTTTGAGTTTGATTCCCTAAAAGTATGCATACCAAGTACTCAAAAGGGTTATGTGGTTTAAGAATATGCTAGAGGAGAAGAGGTAATCTAATCTGCTTCCATTAGAGGATATCTCACTATCTAAAACCTACTTGTGAGTAAGATATTGGGATAGGGGTAATGAAATTACAAATTAGGGATAAGTCCATTGTGTTTAAATATTGATAGGTGAGCTTTGTCATGGAGGAAAGGTACGCACTGCATTGTTATATATATTTTTAACATGCATTTGCATTTTATCAACTACGTACTTCATGTATAATTATGAGGAATATTGATATATGAAACAATGCCATTAATTATAAGGTGAGATATATAACTTTAAATCTAAGGAGGGTGTAGTGTATATAGACTTTAAAAGACTTTGGTAGAGTTTAAAAGTTTAAGTGTATTCAATACAGACTTTTAAATAGTCTATAAAAGTATTATGATATTCAATTAGGATTTTTAAAGAATTTAAAAAAGTCCATGAAAGTTGTATGGTATTCAATCAGGATTTGTAAAGACTTTAAAAAAGTCCATCAAAGTTTTCTAGTATTCAATTAGGAATTTTAGAAAGTCTATAAAAATATTGTAACGACCCGGCCCAAATTTACACTAGAAATTTAAATTTTTATTTAACTATGTTTTTAAGAGATTTTTTTTAAAGATGTGAAATTGTATTTTAAAGATTTTGAGATTTATTTGGAAAATAAAAAGAGTTTTGATTTAAAGTTTTGATTTATTTATTTTTATTTTAATTTAAGCTTGACCAAAAGTTGACTTTTAAAAAGAATGGGTTTTCGATTTTGACTTTGGGTCCGTTAGATAGGTTTCGATCCCCCGAGTTCATAGACACGTAGCACGCTTCGATCCGAGTTACAGATTGGAAGATATGGGCGTTTGAAGCGAGGGGCAATTTCGTAAAATGACAAATTGGGGTTTAAAAATCAGATTTTCTAGACCTCTCTCTCTCTCTCTAGAACCTTCTCTCTCTCCTTTATATCTCTCTCTCCTCACGCACACCCCCCCCCCGATTCTCTCTCTTTCCTCTCCTTTCTCTCTGGCCGATCGTCTCCTCCGGCGAGTGTCTCGCCGTCCGGCAGCCAATGGCGACGAGACACCCACCCATCACCTCGCCTTCTCCTTCTCCATCTTCCCCTAGCCTCTAATCACCCAATCGGACCACCACCACGACGTGACGGCGCGAAATCCGATGCCAGCCCCTGCAGATGACTTGGATTTTCCGGCCAAATTGCGAGGTCCGACCACTACAAATCGATTCCCCTCGACGTTCTGAGCTTCCCCATACAATTCTTTCACTCCGACGACCTCCCAAAACGGTAGTGCAAAGCTAGAAGACCGCGGCTACTCTAGTGGCCGTTCCGGCGACTCCGGCGACTTCTGGTCTCGAACCAGGTATTGAAATCGATCCTCTCTTCATTCTCTACAAGTTTGTATGATTGGTTTGGCCTGATGTTGATCTGAATAGGAAACCCATTTAGACCACCCACAACCACCGCGGATCCACAGTACATGGTGGCGGTGCAGGTGTGTTTGGGATAGTTTCCAACCATTAAAAATTCCTAGGACCCTTGTGGGGTGTTTTCGACCATTAAAACTTAAGGAGAAAGTGAAATTTGCAAAAATCCCTTTTTGGGCTGCCACCTCAGGCCGCCACCGCCGTGTTTTCAGCCACCCACCGACTGCCCAATAGTTTTGTGACCTTCTTTAGACCCTTAATAACGTGTTTGTTCATGCTAGGTGATTTGAAAGTGATTAGAGAAACTGAACTGGGAATCAGGGCACAAACGGACGCTTGATCAATACCAATCGGCACTCGGACAAGCTCTGGCTAAGGTTTAACCCATAATTCTCTCTTTCGTATTTGGTATGGTGATTTTGGATAAGTGTGAGAAGTTGGTTTGGAGATTTGAGGTTGATTAGGATTTAATTATTATTTTCGGAATTGAGTTAGGTTGATAAAGTATTGTCTCTCGGCTATTTCTAGTGGCGAACAAGTGTTGAATCGGGAGATGGAAACAAATCTCGGAAAGGATTGTGCATAGCTTGGTTAATCTGTGAGTGGACTAACTTTTAAATTTTTCTGAAATGTTTTTACATGTTGATGATTAAATTCTATTACTTAGCTATATTGAGTTTGAAATTAAGCTAAAGGATTTTTGGGTTAAAATTGGGTTTTTAAATTCTTCTTTCCTAAATTTAAAATTGATATTTATGGTTTTTGCATTTCAAAGTTTCATGGATTTATGAATTTAGATATTGTGAGTTGAACAAATGTATATTCGATGAGTTTGGTTTTGTTAAGAAGAGTTTTGGAAGAAAAATGAAAGGATTTGAGATTTGAATTATGTGTTTATGAGTTATTGGTTTTTCAAACCACCTTTTCAGTACCCCTCCAGGTTATCAGATTTAATAGGTCTTTGGGACCCATCACGGCACACACATAGGCTTTGGGCCGTGTGTCGGGATGCTTTGCCCTTTGGGGGCCGCTCTGCGTGCACGTACGACAGAATTTGTGGCTCTGCATGCGTATGACAGATTCTCGGCTCTGCGCATGTATGACAGATTATTTATGGCTCTGCATGCGTATGACAGATCCTCGGCTCTGCGCATGTATGACAGATTCTATGGGTATCTGACTGGTGTGTGTTTTCAACTGTTAAGTATTTTAAGTGATGAGTTTATGACAGCAAAAAGGTTTTTAAGTAAGACGGTTTCAGTTGAACAGTTTTATTGATTTTCAATATATTGAGAATGTTTGAGAAGAAAGTTTTCAGCTCAAGTTATTTATTTATAAATTGACAGTATCGATCTCAGTTTGAGAACTTGAATTTTCAAAGTTTGATTTTCAGCTTCAGATTTTATTATTTTACTGGGAAATGGTTTTAAAAACTGGGGGATTTCAAAGGACATTCTAAGGTTTTAGAGTTAAACGTGTGTAAAAAGGGTTTTCCGAAAAGATATTAAATCTTTGATTTTCATTTCCATTTAACTGTCCACTCACTGAGCCTATCTCACCGTTTTCTCGTTTTTTTCTTCAATTGTCCCCCAGGTAGTAGCATTGGTGGAGGTCGAGCCAAACGCGTCGAGGCATAGTGACAGGACCGCCCCCAGATTCCACCCTGAAACCCGGAGAGGTCCTGCGGGAATCCAAATTCAAGGAAAATCCTACCGAAAATTCGGCAGAACCTCCCCTGAAAATGGACTAACCCATAAATTTCTAAACCTGTTAAAAAGCACTTCTAAGTCTTTCAGCCACCTCTACCACAAGCAAATAAAGGGTCTCGGACCCACTTAAACCTTAGGAGTTGTTATCAGAGCCACTAATCATTTACAATAAATTTTTACAAAAATAAACATGGCGCCTACAGGGTCCAGGAATGAAAAATGGATGCTATGTGAAACACCCCGAACCTCGGGCCCATGAAAAATACTGAACATTAAACTGTTAAATCTGTTTTCTCTCACTTTTGAGCCATGCACAACAACATAAGTAAATATAATTCTGTCAAAAACATCTTAAACACACCACTGAGTAAAAACAATTAAATAAATCTTTGTGGGTCCTACTGCCTCGTCTTCTCCCCACTGCTTCCTCAGCCTGCTTAACCTGTAAAACACAAATCCTACACCACATCCATGGTGTACCGGGTTATACAACAAACCTGGTAAGCTCACTAGAGCTCGTATAAAAGACAAAATAATTATCTTTAATAAAACCCTCAACTTCCATGCTTAAAATAATCCACAAGAGTATCTATAATTACTCAATCACATCACAAATTCATCAACAAATATCCAAGCATCAAGATAAATGTAATTCCTCAAATTCACATCTTAAATCCCATCAATAAATAATAATCATCCCACAAATCAAATGCTTAGACGTCAACTATTAACCTCAATCTCGAATCGTTCACTTCCTAACTCATAACCTCAATGCATAATTCATTCATCAATGTCCATTCTCAAGATTCAAGCCTACACTTTATCAAGTCCTATCCAAACCAAATCCTAGAAAACGAATGCACACAAGCACACAAAGCAACAAAATAGACTATCTAATTTCACTCGCGTCGCTCTTTGAAATCCTCTAGCTTTCAAACTACTTTCAAAATCTCTTCCTCAGATCCATTTCTCAATCCCCTCAAAACTGTAAATCGACCTCTGAAGAACAATTCATACTCCACAAACTGTAAATCGCTCGCCACTTCCCGTGCAGAGCGGATCAATGCACGGGCAGGCAGGTATGCTCGCCACTTCTCGTGCAGAGCGAATCTATACACGAGCAGGCAGGAATGCTCGCCACTTCTCGTGCAGAGCGAATCTATACACGAGCAGGCAGGAATGCTCGCCACTTCTCGTGCAGAGCGTATCAATGCACGAGCAGGCAGGTAACTATGCTCGCCACTTCTCGTGCATTGATACGCTCTATTGTGGTATTCAAAAAATTATTGACTTATAAAGTTTTTATTAAATGGTGGATTTTGATGAACTTTGGAGCATAAGCTATAAATACCAAACTCCAATAATTCTCTAGCCTCCCTCCCAAAGATTTCTACGTACGGATTTCAGAGATCGAAATTTTCTCTCTGCAACTCTCTTCAGGGCTTTGTGTTCTAGGTTAGAAAACCCATTTCTCTTCGAGGGTTTTTTTTCTTTTCTCTTCTCATGTCGACTATAACAAAGAAAAGTTTGATTAAAAAATTCCACAATCAATATAATCAACATATCTCACAATCAATATGATCTCATGTATAGGTTATATGAGTATACCATGCGAATTTATTCTCTAACTATAGTAGTCTCATGTTTATTGTTTCAGAAATCAATTCTATTTTCTACCTGAAAATTTTAACAACAAAAAAACATGAAAAATTCATAGTCAATATATATAATGATAGATACATAATCGAATATAGGGCCTTATAGAATACTAGAAATAAATTCTATCAATTGTATTTATTGCTATCATAATTATAATACTCATGTTTATGGTTTATATATTGTTGATTAATATATAAGAAAATTGTATGTCTAATAATAATCAAAAGGGTGCAGCCATGCTGGACATATAATTATATATTGTTAATCCTATGTCTATGTTTTGAGTTTATTATGCCTATAATTTTATTATTATGTCATACTATAGTCCATATACGTGTTCTATTATGATGACAATTCTCCTTATTGTAATTATTAATTACTGTAGTTGTAGTTTTTATTCTCTATTTGTTTTTTTTTTTTTAATTTCTTAGTGATTGCATTTTTTCCAATTATATGTATGAGATAGTAACATTATAAATGGGAGATTTACAAATGAATGACAAAGGAAAGAAAGTTGTGGGGAATTATAAAAGTTGGTCTGTGGAAGAGAGCATTGAGTTGCTACATCTTATGGTTGATGCCGCTAATCGTGGGTGGCGTGATAGCAGTGGTTTGTTGAGCAAACAAATTATAGACCAAAAGATACTTCCTGCTCTTAATGCCAAACTTGGGTGTCAAAAAAATTATTCCCAGTACCATCGTCGATTGAAATGGTTCAAGCAGCGATATAACAATTATTCTAAGCTTTTGCGTCATAGCTCCGGGTTTGGATGGGACCCAACCACAAAGAAGTTCACTGCTAGTGATGAAGTATGGGAAAATTACTTCAAGGTAAGCATTTCATATATTTTTTATTATAATTTACATTATTGCTTTTCATAATTTTTAAAATTTATTTGACATTGTTGCTTTTCATCCTTGCTTATTCTAATGTAAAAGAAGATGAATGAAAAATAAAAGGAGTAACAGGGGCAACCATTAGGTGCTCTCCTTTCACACAGCCACATGGAATTAAACATGCATATATGCTTGGTGATTAGTTATAATGGCAGTACTCTTTTAACCGGACTTCCATTACAATATTCTATATTGCATGCTATCTTAATTGAATCAATTATATATAAAGGAATAATATTTTTATTTGATGTAGTACGTGTATCGATCATGAGGCAGGCATTAATTAAGGCATATATGCATGCATATATATAAGTTAGCTAATTCATGCAAACTTGCAGTGAGTGAGAAGAGTAGAGGTAGGTAATTAATTAGGCATGCTCATGCATATAATGCTAGTATTACTTCGGCTATTTATATAAGTAATAGGTAGCTAATTATGATTAGTTTCTTTATATATCAAAATTTGCAAGCATTATAATTTATTTACTTCGGCTGTTGTTATTGACTTTTCATTATTATGCTAACATATAATTTTGTATATGCTAACATTTATATCCGCACATTATTATTTATATGCTAACATTTATATTTTTTTTTCTAGTCACACCCGACACATAAATACCTCTGCATTGACACTATTGCGGATTATGAGGACTTGAAAATTGCAGTTGGAAATGGAACTGCAACTGGGAAGAGCTCAATTGGTTTGGGTGATGATATTGATGCAAGAACGTATGTGGCTGAAGAAAGTGAACATGGTATAGAAGATTTAATATTTAACCATGATGAGGGAGCATTCATTCCAGGTGAAGATGAACCACTAGCTCCACTACTTGGACAAACTCATTCATCCTTACCTTCTCAGGGATTGAATGTGGAGGTTCTACCAACAAATATCGGTCAGAGGAAACGCAACATAACTTAGTACGAAGGGAATGCTACTGCAATTGAGACCACTACTCGAGCTGATGTTTTAGGAAAACTATCTCTTGGCATTGACTCAATTTCCACCAACTTTGAGAAAATCAGTATGCTAATGGAGAAAAAGAAATCACTTGCAAGTAGTTGTTGGAAAGCTCTCGAAGACATCCCAGACTTGGATGATCTTACTCGTTTCAAGGCAATTGGGTTTCTTAATACTGATGCAAAGAAGGAAATATTCTTGAAAATGACACTAGAAAGGCGCCTTCAATGGATTCTATTCCAAATGCAATGAATGTTTTTTATTTGAGACATGATAGACTTTGATATTAGGCATATGTCTTATTTTTCTTGCATTTTGAATACTTTGGTTTGTGGTTTTTCTGGTCGGATAATTTGCTTTGTTTTTTTGTTTGGTCACATAATTTGGTTTGTCCTAAAATTGCAGAAGATTAAACTATATATTATATTTTTTTGTGAATTGCAACTTATTTTAATTGGATTTCATGTGATTGGTAGATTACTATGGTTATGACTTGCTTTTGAATTTTTTCTAGGTGGTTCTCCATAGAAAATGTCTCAATTGGGTATGCATGAAGATATTGAAGTAGAAGAACAAGAAATGGAGGATCAAGAATTTTATGAAAAAATTAAGAATTTATTGATGGCAATACAAGCAATGGTTTATGTGCTAAAAGAGTTTATGGTTATCTTACATGATAAGCATATTGAACGTCCACTAACTCGACGATCAGTTAGTACAAGTGGATACATATATATACACAAAGTATTGAATGAAGACCCTGAAAATTTTCAACATGTGTATAGGATGTATCCAGAAGTATTTCGAAAGTTATGTACTATTATCAGAGAAAACACACATTTACAGGACACAAGATTTATTTGTGTTGAAGAAATGCTTGCAACTTTTTTACTCATTGTCGGGCAAAATTCTTGATATTGTCTAATTCGCAAGATATCTGGTCGATCACATTTTACTATTAGCCAAAACTTCAACCGAGTTTTGAAGGCCTTGAACACAATAGCACTAAAGATGATGGCTAACCAGGACCTACAATGCTAGCTAAAATTAGGGAAAGTACCAGGTTTTACCCTTACTTTAAAGTAAGTGATGAATACTCTAGTATTATTATTATATAATATATATATTATATATCTTAAGATATAAATCATTAAATTTATTTCAAGATTGCATCAGAGCTATTGATGGCACACATATCCCAGCAACGGTAACAGGACGCGATGTAAGCAGCTATCGTAATCGTCACGGTAAAATATCACAAAATGTATTAGTAACTTGTAACTTTAATTTCGAATTCATATATGTGCTTAGCGAGTGGGAGGGTTCAGCCCATGATTCAAAAGTATTAAGTGATGCTTTATCAAGAAGGAACGGACTTAAAGTGCCACAAGGTATGTATTTATTTATTTATTTATGTTTTTTATTTTATTTATCTAGTTAAATTAGACCGTATATTACATACTAATTGAATATGTATTTTATAATTAGGCAAATATTACTTAGTCGATTGTGGATTCTCAAACCGACGCCAATTCTTAGCCCCATTTCGAGGCGTCCGATATCATCTCCAAGATTTTGTTAGAGAAGGTCGCGATCCTGAAAAGGCGGTTGAGTTGTTCAATCTTCGTCATATATGCTTCATTGAGGAATGTAATCGAGAGGATATTTGGTATATTTAAATCACGTTTCACAATTTTCAAGTCTGCACCTCCATTCCCATACATAACACAAACAGAGTTAGTGTTGGCTTGTGCAGGACTACGCAACTTTCTTCGAAAGGAGTGTTGTTTCGATGAATTTCCTATTGAATAAGATGTTGAAGCTTCATCATTTGGTTCATTACTAGTCAATGAAGAAGATAATTTTGAATCAGTTTTTCAAACTCAAGAGCAATAATGGGAGAATGTCAATGAATGGCGAGCTGATATGTGGAGAGATGTTAGACACAATGACAATGATGGCAATTAAGGAGAATAAATGGCCTCATTTTTAAATACAATTGTGCTATGGTTTTTTAAAAGTTTTATTGTTTCTATGGATGTTTATGATTACTATTTAAAATTTGACAATTTCATTTACTTTAAAATCACCTCATAGTATCTTTACAATTCACCCACAACATAGAGTTCAAGTAATGTTTCACTCTCTTTGAACTGCGAAGACCAAAGTAGCCAATAAATTATGCACTTGGTCTATGATTATGGAGCACGTTGACATTGATGCCTTTAGATATCTTATTAATCTCTTTTGTTTTTCTTTAATTAATTTTTAAAAAAGAAAATATTTATTTACAAAGTCCATCAAACTCTATGAGATTCAACATAAATTCTACAAAAGTCCATAAAAGTCTATCCTCTAATTCTATAAAAAGTCTGTAAAAGCCTATCATTAAACTCTGTGGAGTTTTATAGACTCTTTCAAAAGTCAATAAAAATCTATATAAATCTATGAACTCTGTCAAAATCTATCACTTAAAAAAAGTCTATAAAAGTCTATAAAAATCTATATACACTACACCCTCGTAAGTCTGGCATGTAATTAATGATTAAGTTGGAATCCATTTAATTTAATAATTGAATGTGTAAGTACCTGATAAAGGGAAATGACTTGATTAACCTGCTTGATTGTTACCTACTTGTCTTAAAAATGCTTATGCTAGTTTGGCAAATGATTATGTTTTCATTAAAGCTTATGTTGATATATATTCAAAAATAGTTTGAAATGCATGCAATTGGTTTGAACTGGTTGAGCAAGGGATAAGCTGTTTTGGTGATGCTCACCCCTACACAGTTTATAAGTGTTGGATACCCTTAGGACAATGGTCAGCATGGTGGAGCTTTCGGATTCTGAGGAGTAAGGAAGTTGGTGGAATAGGACTCCTAGCATTGACATCCTAACACCCCCGACATCCTAACACCCCCAACGTCCATAGGACTCTAGTGAGTTGGAGGATCTCTCTATAGATGAGTGTGTGACAACCCTTTTTATTTTATCTTTTTAGTTGAGAAATATGTTGAATAAAGTTCTAATTAAGGATTAGTTGGGCTCATTATTTGACTTCTTTACTTTTAGTTTCAACTGTTTGGTCTTTGGCACCTTAAAAGAATTTGATTTACATTTCTTACTTATAAAAGTTGTTTTGCTTGATATATTTCAAGGTAAGGGTCTACTATTCATTTTTTTCATTTATCTCAACTACCAAACCTAAAAAGCTTATCACATTAATAAAGTTTCCATTACTGCTTTTACTCAGAATTATTTTATAAAAAGAAAAAGAAAAACTTCACCACTCTTTTGTGAAGTGCATTATTATATTAGCGTAGCTTACATTGACTATTGGCTTTGGAGTATTCTTATTAGGGTTTAGTGAGGATATTTCAAGGTTGATAGTCAATGTAGCACTGCCACATGCCCAAAGTGACAAACCCCATTTTGGGGTGTGACAACTACGGACATAATGATGAAACATTAGGCTAAACGTAGGGAAACTCTTCTGATTCTTCGATCCCCTCGAGTAGGGTATTTGGTTAGATTCCTTAGATCTCTAAGCGTGGTTAAATTATTTTAATTAAATAGTTTACTTATTAGGCTTTAATTTTGTGATTAGTTCAAAGTTAAACAATTCTTTTGTTGGAGATTAAGCAAAGAAGGTCTGCAATCAAGTAAATGCTCCTAAACCTTTCTTGTGAAGTTGGATTAAATGTATGATTAGTTAAAGTTGGATTTGTAGTAGAAAAAATAATTATTTATGATAAATTGAACTATAAAAATTGCTAAATACTAATTAGACAACTAGATAACATGCAATTAACGAAGCCACCGAAGTAGAGTCAGCCTTTGATTTCTCCTTTTGGTTGGAGGTAGATCCATGGGGTGGCTCATTTTGATGGTTGTTCGGACTTTGATTTGATTTTTCGCCATAGTGCGCCTCCAACTTGTTTATGAGCGAGGTGATCTTGTATGTCCTTCTCTTCGATAGTCTTTGTCAACTTGGCAATGACCTAAGTCATTTGAGCTAGTTGTTCTTCGACATTCACAACTCCTGTCATTATAACCTGCATAGTTGAGTCAACATCAGCAACGAGCGCAGGCGAAGGTGATCGCTCATTTTAGTTTGTCGAACTTGATGAACATATTTTCGTACTTTTGGGCATATGCTTCTTTGCCCCCAGTGAGGCTAAGGTGATGACTGGTTGATGCTTGTGGCGAACCTCAAATGACTTCGACATTGGTTCCCCTGAAATGGTATGTTGGATTAAAGACAAGTCCTTTGACTTCCTTTGGATGACGGGGTCAGTGGAGTCAATACTTGTTGTCGAGGTAGCAACCTTTTTGTTTTTATTTATTAGAACAACTTGAATCTTCTTGGAAGCCATTGCTCGAAATAGAGTCAGCGACTTGAGTATTGGAGAAGGAGATAAGAGGCAGAGATGATCCCACCGGGCGTGCCAAATTTGTGAATACAATTTTCCTACAAATTAAATAACACAAGAAAAGTGTACAAGATATTTGTAATTATAAATTTAAGGATTACAATCTCTGTGTGTCTATTCTTTATAAGAATATTCCTCTGATTCAATCTTCAAAGTTGTGCTTGATCCAAGAGTGATGAACACTTATTCTTGAATCGAACGGTTGAAGCTTGATCAAAGGCCGTTGAGGCTTGATCTTGATCAATCTTTGACCACGAGGTGTGTCACGTGGTAATAGTTCTTCGACTTTGGTGGTGAAAGAATCGGCACGTGTGTATTGTACTTGTTGATTCTTAACAAGCTTGATAAAGAACTTTGAGTGTTTGAGTGTTTGAGTGTTTAGGCGTTTGTCTTTTGGTCAAAGTGTTTGTCTGAGTTTTGGCCAAAAGTCTGAAGGTTTCTTCTTCTGAACTAGGAGCCTGTATTTATAGGCAAGAGATGACAGGACCGCCCCCGGATTCCACCCTGAAACCCGGAGAGGTCCTGCGGGAATCCAAATTCAAGGAAAATCCTACCGAAAATTCGGCAGAACCTCCCCTGAAAATAGACTAACCCAGAAATTTCAAAACCTGTTAAAACACTTCTAAGATATCAACCACCTTTACCACAACCAATAACAAAATCTCAGGCCCACAACAAGTAATACAACTCTAATCAGAGCACATCTAACCGACTATACAATCATATCTCATTTTAATAATTTCAAGGGAAGACATTGATCCTATTATACCAATAAGTTGGAGATGTGAAACTCGAATGCCTCGACGTGGTACGGTCCGACCTCGGTGATCACTACCTGGGGGGAAAAACGTCAAAAACAAAATAAACCGTGAGATAACTCAGTGAGTGGACAGTTTAATAAAAACGAAAAACATAAGTAAAATTTCTGTTTCAGAAAATCCTTCAAAAACCACGTTTAACTCTAAAACCTCTCGTTACTCTTTGAAATCCCCCAGTTTTAAAACAATTTCACAAGTCTTAAGAATGTTATAAAACTCATGAAACTCAAGGAAAAGATAACTCAAAACACATTTCTCAATAGCAAATCATTTAAATTAACAAAGTCATAAAAATAATAATAAAATCGAAATCATTATAAAACTCGAAAGATATATCTCACTTAAAATCCATACTTAAACTCTGAAGATACCAATTTCATTTTCCACCATGCTATATACCCTGAATAATCCTGGCCATACACCTGTGCGGAATTCCTGCATCGCACAGGCAGGCAGTATCCTGGCCATACACACGCGTGGAGTAAAATCTAACACGTGCAGGCAATATCCTGGCCATACACACGTGTGAATAAAATCAGCACGTGCAGGCAATCATGGTCATACGTGCACACAGAGCAGCCCCCAAAGGGCGAAGCATCCCGACACACGGCCCAAAGCCTATATGTGTGCCGTGATGGGTCCCAAAGACCTATCCAAATCCAATAATCCTGAAGGGTACTGCAAAGGGTGGTTTGTAAACCATTTTTCCATAACCCCATCGTAAATATATTAAAATAAAACTTAGTCCTTTCGTATCCTTTTAAACTTTCTTTAACAAAACCAAATACATAAATCCATGAAACTTTGAATACGCAAAACCACAAAATCCTCAGTTTCCACCACAATTTTCAAATAGAAATATTTAATTTATTCAAAGCTTAAAACAAGATTTTTCAAATATAAATGAAATTCCTCAAACTTGTTTTAAAACATGCTCTCCAATGGCAATAAATCAACATGATGAAGGTATTAGTCCAAATCAATTTCTTCAAGAAAAAATATATAAAACTTATTAGATCGTCATGCATAAACCATAAACATCGATTTAAACTTAGGAAAAAGATTTTAAAAACCGAATTCTATCTCAAAATCCTTTAACTTAGGTTCAAACGCAATATAGTCAAGAAATCGAATTTCATTAACAAACGTATAAAACATTTCAAGAAAATAAAAATAAGTCAACTCACAGTGAGAATCCTAACTTCGATCCTCCTCCGGGTCGTCTCGAGCCACGATCGTCTCGCCTATAAAACAATACAACCATAGATTAGCCTCGGTTCTACGACATTTAAAAAGAGTGTGTGTGTGGAGTCTAACGTCCCACTCGACTTCGTTCCTACGCGATTGGTTTACGATCTACACGAATTGACCAATAACACTTCCACAACCGCCCCTAAAGCTTCCCGGCTCATCCTAACCACAATCACTATAACTAATATCGATAACCCACTCAACAAATTGTTATAAGTACTCTAAAATTATGGAATATCAGTGGGGGTTCGAAATCACAAAATTCACTGCCCAAGGTGGCTGTTTCAAACCCATAATTTACCAAATATAGGAAAATTCTCAATCTTCATATGCGTTCATATCTAACATCAAATTTTTGGGTTTCCTACACAAGAGATTGTCCAAAATTACACCAAAAATATCCTAAGACTTGGCCAAAGCCCATTTGACCCGAAATGGTTTCCAACCTCACAATCCAACTTCCCAAAAATTAAATTTCCTCCAATTTAGTCTAAATTTCAGGTTCTAGATGACCAATGGGTATTTTAGGGATGTAAATCATTTCAGAAAACAGAGAGAAAAGCCTTTAAATCTGAAATCTACAGAGGAACCCGAAATGCCCTTCAATTCTCCAAAAACCCAAGTTTCTAAATGCTCAAATTGATCGAAATAAGTATAGAGGATATAAAGCCCATAGGAAATGGAGGAAAACCCACCTGAAAACAAGCCGAACGGAGGCCGGAATCGCTGAAGAGAAGGGGCGGCGGCTGGGGATTTTCTGGCTGATCTCTGTGCGCGAGAGGCTGAGATGACCAAGGCTCGCTGCTGGGTGATTTCTGCGCCGGTGTGGGGAGTCGACCAGTGAGCTTGGGTCATCGGGAAACTCGCCGGAGAGGATGGTCTGGCCTGGTGGTGTCGCGCGCCGAGAAGGGGAAGAGAGAGAGGGAGAGACGCGAAGGAGAGAGAGAGAGAGAGCACGGGGAGAGAGAAAACTGGGTCAGTGGGGTAGCTGGTCGCCGGGGAGTAGGCCGGAGCTGGCCGCGCCGGTGAGAGAAGAGAGGGGAGGTGAGAGCTCGGGGAGAGAGGGAGAAGTGAGAGTAGGGGTGGGCATATTAACCGCGGACCGCCAAAACCGACCGAACCGCACCGTTAAAAACCGCAAAAAACCGCGTTGACCAAAAAAAGTCAACACCGTCAAAAAAACCGAACCGCACCGCTTCTCTCCGATTCCAGTTCCGATTCTACACCTTATTTAACCGCACCGAACCGAACCGCACCGCATACTTGCAAAAAATATATTTTTATATATTTTTATACACATATTGTCATATACATCATTTTATATATATTTATACCATTTTTATATACTTTTTATACACTTTTTGTACACATTTTTGTACATTTTTATATACTTTTTAATTAGGATGGGTTTGCATCATTAAATAATTGGGCTTAGGCTTAAAAAAACAAGTGTGAGGCCCCATTAGGCCCAGAACCGTGGTGAGAACCGCACCGCATTCAAGATGGTTTGGTTTGGTTCGGTTTTTTTATTTTTTTCACGGTTTTAAACACCGAACCGCACCGTCTATTCATGTATGGCGCGGTGCACGGTTCCGAGGGAAAAGTGAGTCGAACCGCACCGCGCCCACCCCTAAGTGAGAGTGCGGGAGAGAGAGAGAGAGAGAGAGAGAGAGAGAGAGAGAGAGAGAGAGAGAGAGAGAAGATTCTAGAGGGAGAGAGAAAATTCTAAAAAAAATCTGATTTTTAAACCCAATTTGTCTATTTTACGAAATTGCCCCTCGCTTCAAACGCCCATATCTTCCAAACCGTAACTCGGATCGACGCGTGCTACGTGTCTATGAAATCATGGGCTCGAAACCTATCTAACGGACCCAAAGTCAAAATCGAAAACGCATTTATTTTAAAAGTCAACTTTGGGTCAAGCTTAAATTAAAACAAAAATAAATAAATCAAAACTTTAAATCAATACCCTTTTTATTTTTCAAATAAATTTCAAAATCTTTAAAATACAACCCAACATTCTTTAAAGACCTCTTAAAAAAATAATTAAATAAAAATTTAAATTTCTAGTGAAAATTTGGGTCGGGTCGTTACAAGAGATGAATTAATTTCCACGATTTAAATCCTTTGATTTGTGGGATTAAACCATGATTTGTGGAATTAATTCTTGATTTAATTTAAATTGCGCTAATTAATTTAATTTAGCTCATGATTTAAATCAATGTCATTGATTGAAAAGATTTGGTTAATCAATGCCATTAATTTAGGCAATTAACTAATTAAAGACAATTTATTCCTTAATTTAGCCTTTGACTTGATTTGATTTGATTGATGGGCTTTCCAAATGTCGACAGATGTCATCTCTGGTGACCCGCTTTAGCTTGATGAGTCACATACCACATGATGTGTGGGGCCTATGACTTGCACTAGTCATATTTGATTAGTGAAATGATGAAATTTGCAATTTTCACGAATTTGATTTTATCAAAATTTCGGAGTTTACACATTTTATCACTAATCAATATATATATCTCTACAATGTCAACCTTCATAACTCCATTAGTATTAGCATAATCTAAACATCAATATCTTTTTCCAAATTTACATGTTTCTCACCGGCAAAATAATACTTCAACACAAAAATACCAATTTTTATGTCATAAACCTAGAACAAACCTCATTGTACATAATGTACTTTTCAATAAAACCAGCATCACTGAATCTGTCCAATAAGTACAACAAACCAATTTAATATTATCCATTACTTTAAAAAGCAAAAAAAAAAAAACAAACAAACAAATAGAGGAAAAAACATAATTGAAAAGTACAAAGATATTATAATAATAAAAAAAATCTGCATCTGATTTGCAATCAAAATCTCAATAAAAACTGAAAGAAAATAGAAAGAATTAGTGATTTCATACAATATAATACCTAATGCCAAAAGAATCAATGATTTTAATACCAAAACTCGATCTCCACGTCAAAACAGATCACCGAATCACTAAAAGAGGTTAACAAAGCTAAAAACGCAATTCAATGTGCCGTAGAACTCAATTTTGATATGCAAATCACAACAAAAACAGAAAAATCTAAATAATAAAGAATCGCAACTACAATAAAAAATACAAAAATTTAAATAAAACAAAATTGCAATCTAAACCTGAAGCAAATCAACATTCTATAAAGAACAACACTTATATCGATATGGAAAAATCGCAATCCAAAAGTAAAAATTAATCAAGAAAATTAAGAAACCAAATCTGAACAAATTGTGTTTCGTAAAAATGAAAACCTTCAGTGATCTGTAAAGACGAAGAACAACCTACATATGTTGATCAATAAACTTGAAATTTCGTCATAGAAATTGCTTTCGCCATAGAAACGAGAGAAAACTGCAACTCAATGATGAAGACAGCTTTTCAACGAAAGAAAACTGAACGAGAAAAACAAACTCAGCTTTTCAAATTAAATGACCTTCCACGTATGAAAGGGAAAAAAAGTAATTAAACTTTAAATAAAATGCACAACTGGCTTGCTCAAGGACTGCTCATTAAAATCATGTTACCTTGTTATTAAACTGTTTTATAAGGAACTTGATGGTTATATATTATCATGTTGAAGAACGCCAATATAATTTACTATATTAATTAATTACATTGTCGCTAAAAGAGACGAATTGAATTATATGATAAGAGGTTTAAGCCTTTGAAATAACTTTTCAAAAAGCTTGTTAAGAGGTTTTCTTCTCGTGGTACTTCTAGCAAATCAGGATAAATACAAAACTTAAAAGAAATTAAGATACATTTGAAGTATTATGTTCTATAAAAAAACTCTAATAAGATAATTAGAATAATACAACTAGAGGATAGAAACTGAGATAATTAAATGCGTGTTAATAATATGAATACAAATACGTAAACTTAAACATAATGTAAATTAATGTAAATATGTAAATATAAGTATAATATAAATACAAAGCATAATGTAAATACAAAATATATAGAAAATTAAAATAACTAAAAATAAATAAGTAAAATTAAACACATATTGAGACAGTTATATTAGAATGAGTTTTTAGGTAAGATATTTTGTCAAAATTTTAAGGAAATTGTCCTATGTTCTTTTTATTTTTTATTTTTTATTTAAGCTTAAAATCTACACAATTTCTCTTGATGATATCTAAATCATTTTACATATAGTTTAGGCAAGTAATTGAAGATTTTTCACAAGAAATTCAATAGACTGTGTTTCATACAATTGATGTAGTTCATAATCAACCCAAAAAAAGATCTAGATAAAGTCCAATTTAAAACCAGACAACCATATTTTGTAGTTAATAACTTTATATGTGTTTCACAAATGTCTCTCAAAATTTTCAAATAAAAAAAAGAAAGTTTACAAACTTTAATTTTAAATAAAGAACATAAAAAATGATTGAGAAATAAGTGGATACAAGAATTTAAGATTATGAATTTTAAGATTACTTGTCACTTTTATACTCTATTGGAAAGTAGAAAATGCTATTAGCATTAGCAGCCATAAAAAATAATTATTTAAACTTTATCATTTAATCAATCAACGTGTTATGGGAGCATTACCAATTTTGAATAAGCCCTTATTAAAAATAGCCTCTGGAACTAAACGAGAATGATCTAAGTCAATCTAGGCAAAAAATGTTGGAGAATAAGTGATGTGTTTGCCCATTTTTGCCTTCAATAATAAGACATGAAACACATAATGAATTTTGGCTGAAGTAGGATGCTAGAGTTTGTAAGCAACAACTTAAAATTGCCCATACAAACGAGGAGAGTCAACTTGTGAGAAAAAGGGTGAATGCATAGAACACTGTCAATAAACCTGCAACTTGAGAAAGCAAAAGATCTCTATGTGCAATGTTGATTAGCATAATGTTTCATTCGAGATTGGACCAGTTGATTATTGTGGATAAGTAACTAAATGAGGGATTAATAGACTCATAGTTTTATCGTTGGCAAATGTCACATTTAGCCACATATGCTATGATATTTTGTTTGATTTTTTTTTTTCCATAAAAAGCTTCGGGCGAGGCATTTAAGTAGAGATAACTTGAATGAGAAGTATAAGGTACAAATACGGTTCTTATAAAGAAGATGTGACTATTTAACCTAAAATTTGTTAGAAGAAAGTTTGGACTTTTCAAAGAAGATGCGTGAAAATTGAATTTTTAGATTTTAATTTGCCATAGTTGGATAGAGCACGAATTAACGAACGCGTAGACGCATATGGCTCATGAATCAGAATTAACGAGGGACACTGCAAAGATCAAGTTCAGCTTGGACTATTGTGAGTTGAACTTTGTTTTGAAATGAATTAACAATATGAAATATTCTATTTCATTGATGTTTTATTCTTGACAAAACTTGAATAATAGTTTAAATACTTATATTGTTTCCTTTGCGCAAAATGTTGATCTATTAAACATGCATCTTTCTTTTATGTTTTAAGAACATGTACGTATTTTGACTCTGTACTTGCATGAAGATTACTTTTCTTGTGTATGACATTAATATAGTGGCTCTTTTATGTGTATGACAGTGTAGCACGCTCTATACATGTATAACAATTCAGTTTGGCTCTACAGTTGCATGAAGATTACTCTGTTGTGTATGACACGTCAGTCTGGCTTCACACCCTCATATAGTTTACTCTACTCGTGTATGACATATTATCCTGACTTTACGGGTTCTTTGAGATTACTTGGTGCTCGTATGATAGTTTATCCTTGGGTATTTATTTGGTGTGAATTTCAGTGTATATAACATTGTTGGATATTTTTATATGTGATGTGACTTATAAATGTTCAAATTGACATTTTTAGCGGATGAATAAGTATGATTGACAACTTACTTGATGATAAGTTGAAATAGAATCTTATTGATACACAACATATGTACTTATTACTTATGTTAAAGTTATAGAGTTGATTTTCAAGATTTCTGTTATTATGGCAAAAGGTTTGAAGAAAAGAGATTTCACGAGAAAAAGTTTTGAAATTTAACATGTTTTTCTGTATCAAGTAGATATCTTAGAGAAAAATTATTTTAAAGAAAATTTATTGTAAGGTTTTGTTTGCTCTCGAAGATTTATCCTCACCCGTTTTGTCCTTACGTCCCATCAGGTAGTAGCTTGCGAAGGTCTGATGGTACCATATCAAGACATTTATTTGTCGATTACTAGTTTGTTGATGACATCGGTAGTGGTGGTCTGGGGAGATTGAAAGTGGTGGTGAGATTTCAAATATCTAGTTGTATGATTGATTTCAAATCTATGAATTTGAGCCTTTAAAATGTACTATGGATTTGGCCTACATCCAAATCCTTACTTTAAATAGAAGTCAAACAAGGGGATTTGGATTTGGGCCTCAATGAAAATACCTCTATCTAAATAGGCCGTTAATGAAATTCATGAATTTTTTAGAACATTTGAATTTTTAAGAAATTTATTAGAATTCGAATTAGAGACATTTTAGATTTCTATAGAATCTAATAGAGGTGGGCATTTACTATCGAAATACCGAAACCGAAACCGAACCCGTACCATTAGAATCGGTATGGTATAAGTATGAAACTTTCAATACCGTAATATACCGTACCGAATTATATTTAATTTAATTATTTAATATTTTTTTAATTAGGTGTTGCCATATTAGTGGCTATTTGGACAAAAGAAAAGGGAAAATAGTGTAGATTGTTTGGTGATGTTGCAGCCTGCAAGTACTAACTAAGTAGTGTTTATTGTTTGTAATAACTACTATTGTGTATTTGTCTTGGTTGTTTGTAATAAGCCATAAGGTTTAAGTACTAACTACCATTGTGTATTTGTGTTGACTGCTTGTAATAATTAATAAGCCATAAGACTTAAGTACTACTATTGTTTTTGACTGTTTGTACTTTGTAATAAGCCATAAGGCTTAACTATTTTGGCTTTGAGGATTGTCAGGTTTGGTTTTGTTTTATCTTTTGGTTGAGAAAAAATATTTCTTGTTTGTAAGTTGTAACTGAATAACTCAGTGCATACTGCATTCTATTCTATGATGTTATTGTTTGTGATTTTTAATTCTATATAGCCAAATATTTACAATGTAATATTAGAATTAGACAATTACTAGGGAATGATTGATAATTAATATGTAAGAATAAAAGTGCAAGGGATTGAGAGTATGTCTTTTTGGTTGTTAAATGTTGTTTTTGACAAAAAAAAAAAGAAGTTTAAAATATTGGCACATACTGAAACCATACCGAACCTTACCGAATTCATAGAACACTGGTATGGTGTGGTACCAGTTTTAAAAATGTCAATACCGCACCGAATAAAAATTTCGGTATGGTATCGGTATGGGGCTCATACCGTCCCATACCGTACCGTGCCCACCCCTAGAATCTATTGAAATTCTAATTGACAACATCTAAATTTTGTTGGATTTTTAAAAATCGAATAAAATCTGAGTTAGGGACACCTAAGTTTGAATAAATTGGAATTTTTAAATTTTTTCAAATAAATAGAAAAAGAAAAAATAAGGAAAAAAAAAAAGAGTTCCCTAACTTTCCCAACCGTTCTGACGTTTCCCCTCTGCGTTCTCTATCTCTCTTCGCCTGCTATTTCACTTTCATGACTCGTCATCTCTGTTTCTCTCTTAAAGCAATCAATCAAGCAAGCAGATAGTAATTTTCTTCTTTCAATCCACTTGGACCTCCATGGTCTAAGAATCAATCAAGAAAATAGTAATTTCTTCTTTAAATCCTAATTCCCCCTCTCTGGTTCTCACTTCTCTCTACTGCACAAATTTCCCAAACACAGAGCATGGGCTTTTCATAATTCTGAGAATCACTCAATAATAATAGTGATTTTCTTTCTTTAATCGCCATACCCACTCTCTAGTTCTCGCTTCTCTCTATTGCCGACATTTCCCAAAGGCAGAGCCATGGTCCTGTTATGAAAACTGGAACTTCTATATTCCATGTTTATGAAACAATTCAAAGGTAATTTTATTCTTCTTGTTCATCTATTTTATTTATGTTTTTTTTTTTTTTCCATGTGCTTTGTTTCAGCTATTTAGTAATTAATACCCATTTTGAATTTTTGATATGCCTAGGGTTTATTCGAATTGCTATGCGTTCAATCTTGATTCTTGTGTTTTCTTCTTCAGTGCTTTGTTTTAGCTATCTCATACCCATTTTGAATCCTTGTTTCAACTATTTAATTAATTAGCTTTCATGCGTTAGTTTTGCAATTGCAACAAATACAATTTCAATGGATAGCTGGTGCGTTGTTGTTTGAGCCTAGAATAATAATTTGCTTTCTGTTTTATGTGTTCCTGTTGGTGGGTTGAGCCTAGATTGTGATGACAAAGAAATTTCCAAATGCTAATCATGGTGCTGTTTTCTTATCTCATTCTGTACTATACTTTATTTATTGATTTTTATTTTCGTTGGCTGATAGATAATCAGTAAATAAGACAACAATTTGAGGCAAGGCCATCACATTGACACCCAACTGCTTGTTGCAATTTGATTTGTGACAACTCTATGTGGCCCTTGCAATAAATTGAGGGTTAGTTGTTACTGAACATAAAAAAAGTAGCTTTATACACATACAGGACATAAGATTATATTTGCTTGTGACTGCATGATAATGAAGCTTCCCTTTAGCCTGTCTTGTTGTTCTCTGTTTCTAATACATGAATTTGAATGACCAAAGCTTATGACTATATGAGGACTCATTTTAATGGTTCACCCTGGGCCCCAAAAGTTTGTGTATTTTTTTTTTGTTTTTTCACTCACTCACTCTCTCTCTCCCTCTCTCAGATTTGGAATGGAAAAATGTCTCTAAGGCTGTCATCCCCTTCACGTACTAATTTTAATTCCATCCCAGTTACTTGCTAACCCTCAACCAAAGCAAGAAAAGAGAAAAAGAAAACAAGAAAGGAAAGAAAAAGGGTATTTCTGATGTTGGTCGTTTTGTGGAACTGAAGAGTTGAAGTGGTAGAACAGCAGAAGAAAAAGAAGCAGAACCCAGTTGCATCTGAATCTTAATTATTGTCTGGTCAACCATGCCTTCGCTTCAACTGTTACAATTAACTGAGCATGGCCGAAATTTTACGGCATCGAGGAGGTATAAATCTGTCGCTGTTGACATTTTTAAGTATTAACTAAGCATGATTGGGGTCTTTATAAATTAATTAATTTGCCTGTATGGTGCTTGCATATGTGCTGTCTCAATATAGTCATGATCTAAACTATATATGGAAATTCTTGTATTAGTTTACTTGGGTTCTTCAATGTCCATAGATTCTAGTTGATGTTATAATCAAATTTTTGTGTCCGAATTGTTAGATTAAGGATGTCTATCTTCATGTATTCAAAACATATATTTTGGTGTGCTAATTCTTCTACTATGCAAGGGTTCTTTCATTTCTTACTATATACTCTTCTTTTCAACTTATGCTGATGTACAGGAAAACTTTACTACTTGCAACTGGTATCGTAGTCGCTGGTGGGGCTGCTGCGTACGTGCAACGATTATCTCATAAAAAGCATGATTCTCTTAGTCATTACAATGGGCTAAGTGATAATAAAGAAAAAACAGATGATTATAAGACAAAGAAGCCTCCAAAAAAGAAAAGGGGGTTGAAGTCGCTTCAAGTCCTTGCTGCAATTCTCTTATCTAAGATGGGCCAAATGGGTGTGAGGGATCTTTTAGCTTTAGTCGCCATCGTGGTAAGCTTCTGGTTTGTCCACATTTTAGGCACAGAGCTTGATCTGCTTTGTTTTGTACTTTCAAATTGCTCGTTCTGGTTGATTTTAATTTTTGTTGGGTGCATATTAGTGTCTATTACTGTAAATTATGAGTTTGCAAAAACCTTAGGTAATCTTGAAATATCATTTGAAGGATCTGCTTTGTGAATTACTTTCTAGAATCATGAATCATAATATGCATGCAGAAGAGACACACTCTTTGAATTTCCTTTCATAAGTTGTTTAGTTGTTAATAAGTCAACCCCATTTCAACAGAAATTTGATAAGTCAACCCCATTTCAAAGTTTATTTGTTATATAATGAGTCTTAATATTTGCAGAGTTTACATATACACAAAAGTTTTTATTAATTTTTTATTGGTTAAGTGGATGTCAAATATTTGGTATATATATATATATATATATAATATCAAATGTATATATCTGAGTTTTCTTAGAAATACACATAAGTGGTACACACTGGTTCCACTCTCCATGTCATATATTCATCACCAATTTTTATAAATTTAAGATATATAATTGATGCATTATTGATGGGTTAAAGTATGTCCTAAACGGCAGGCTAAGAGGAAATTTTGGGCCGTCAAAGGCAAGGTGATCCACTTTCATCTTTTTTATTCACAATGGTAGTAGATGTGCTAAGCAGATTAATGAAAAAGGCAAGTGAGGTTCAGCTAGTGGAGGGGTTGGTAGTTGAAAAGGAAAGGGTGGAGATTTTCTGATCTACAATTCACTGATGCAATATTTTTTCACTCAGGGGAGGAACAAATTTGGCAAAATCTTAAGTTGATTTTAGATTTTTTTGTGGGTTTTCTGGTTTGATGTAAGCAAATCAAAATGCTCATTGGTGGGAATGAACTCCCAAGAGAGTAGAGTGGAGAGGGTAGCTGGCTCTTTGGGTTGTAAGTAGGTTCATGGCCTATGAAGTAATTGGGCCTTCCTTTAGGTGATAACCCTAGATCAGTTCACTTCTGGAATCCGGTGGTGGAAAAATTGGAAAGACAATTGGAAGAGTGGAAAAAAGATTCTGTCAAGAGGAGGCAGATTGACACTACTACAAGCTGCTTTAAGTAGCCTGCCTATCTACTTTTTGTCTCTTTGAGGATGCCTTGTGGAGTTGCAAGGAAGTTGGAGAATCTTATGTGGCAATGCCAAGTTTTGTAGGCTGGAGTGGAGGAAGGAAGAGGGAGTATTTAATCAGATGAGAGGTGGTGGCTAGAGCTGAATAGAAGGTTGGCTGGCTGAGTGGGTAACTTGTTGCTGAAAAATAAAGCATTACTCGACAAATGGTTCTGGTGCTTACTTCATGAGAGAGGCCTCGTGCCATAAAGTTATTAGTAGTAAGGGTGTATACTTGTATGCTAATGGGTGGGATACAAAACCTTGGGTGAAAGGTCTGAGTTGTTGTCCTCAGAAATATATGAGCCAAGGCTTAGATTCTTTTCTTCATCATTGTAGGCTGGTAGGCAATGGGGAGGGTGAGATTTTGGGAGGACCAATTGGGTTGGAGAGTCACCATTGAGCTGTTTCCTTGGTTTTACAATGTGTTCAGGTTTTACAATGGCCCCATCTCAGGAGTTGCTGTTAGCTCTTCTCTGCCTTTGAAGTTGGATTTTGGTTTTAGGAGAAATTTAAATGATCTTTAGGCAGGGGAGTTAGCTGCGCTGTTGCCCATGTTGGAAAATTCTAGGCTACATAGTGACTGATCCGGTTCTTGGAGATGGGTGGTTGAGTCTGAGGGTAGTTTTCTTGCATTTCTTACTTTAGGAATTTGTGTGATAGTCTAGACAATCCAATATTTCATCCTTCTTTATTTATCTGGATAACTAATCTACCTCTGATAATTCATATTCTGGTCGGGTTGGCTGCTCAAGGTAAGGTTAATACCTAAGATCAAATTAGAGAAGAAGACCATATGCTTGTTTGTCTCCTCAGTGGTGTGTAATGTGCAAAGCCAATAGTGAAAGCATAGATCACCCATTCTTTCACTGTCCTTTACCCTTAAATAAGGGAATGTAAGTTGTGTAATTCTTGAGGGCTGTGCTGCAATTTTTCATGAAAGGAAAGCTTTTTGGAGCTAGAAAGAAAACTGGAGTGCTGGGGGTTTTCTGCGTGCTTCAGTGTTTTTTGTGTGTTATTGGGTTGGGGTTTAGTTTTTAAGATTAGCCTGGAATTGGGGTGGAGGAGCTTTGGAAAAAGATGAGATTCTTGTCATCTCTTTGGGCTTCTGTTTTTTCGGAGAGATCTGAACCTTTTGACTACCTTGCTAGATTGGAAAGCAGCTATAGTGTAAATGTAATGATATATTTTTTTTTTATAAGAAATAGACTTTCATTAGAAATAAAAGTAAAAATAGTACATAGTACAATGCAGCGGACAAGGAGTCCACTATTCAAAGGAATCCTAGAAAACAAACTCTAGGATATTATGAAAGCCAAAAGAACAGAGTACACCACTGTAGTACAAACAGCATAAACTGAACCCTAAGACACAACAGCCTCCCAATTTGACATAATTACAGAAAACGAGAAATCCCTAAAAGCTGGAGTGACTGATGCCCATAATGATGCCCAAAACTGAACTCTATCCAACAAATTATCCACTTCTCCCCCCTTTGCATCCTCAAAAATCCCTCTATTCTCTCTATCCAAACTACCCTTGATCACAGCACACCTTCCCAGCACCACCCCTCTCTTCTTCCCTTTGAAAAACTTAAATCTCTCCGACAACAAAGCAGCACAAGACTGCGGACTCTCCCAGATCAGCCCACTCTCCTGGAACAGCTTTTGCCACAAAGATAATGCTATTGGACAGTTCCAAACTTTCAGCCTCCTCTTTACACATAACGCACCAGTAAGGAGATAGGCAAACACAAGGACGTCTTTGCTGGACCATATTGCAAGTATTCAACATTCCATGAGCAATAATCCAGGCCAACACCCGTACCTTGGGCGGTACTTTATTCTTCCAAATTACATGAGAGGGGGTGAATTGAGAAAGAGAAGGGTTATTCATTAACTACCTTGCATAAGATTTACACGAAAACTCCCCTGAAGACTCAAACCTCCAGATTCTCCTATCCTCGTTCGAGACCAACAAAACCTCTTGCAGACAAGACAGCAAGGAAATCAACTCCTCTGCCTCGTGAATGTAATGATAGATTAGGGTTCTGATTGTTAGTTGTTTTGTTAGGTTGTATATCAGGTCTTTTATGTGAAGTTATTTAGGTGGACTACTTGTGCAAAAGTTTTGTACTGGTTTATTGAGAATTAATAAAACTTGTTTCTTATAAAAAAAAAAATATATAATTTGGAGCATGGATTGGATAAATCATCTTAGCATATATGTTTAACTCAACACTTATAATCCTTGCAGGTGTTGCGAACTGCTTTGAGCAACAGACTAGCAAAAGTCCAAGGATTTTTATTCCGTGCAGCTTTTCTTCGACGTGTACCATTATTTTTCCGGTTGATTTCTGAAAATATTTTATTATGTTTTCTTGTCTCAACTGTGCATTCTACTTCCAAGTACATCACAGGGACCTTAAGTCTGCGGTTCAGAAAAATATTAACAAAACTTATCCATTCCCATTATTTTGAGGTAATTATTTTTCCTATTTACTAATGTGGCAATGCTTTTTATTGGTTATTATTTTCTTTTTACTTGATAAGATAGTGTGTTTCCTTTCTTTTTTTTTTTCTTTCTTTTTTTCTTTTTCGACCTTATGTTGCTTTCTCTTTAAAATAGAATGGCTGTTATTATAATATGTGAAGTGGTTTTTATTGGAGGGTTATATTCCTAAAGTTTCACTTAAAATTTTCATGTTTTAATTTCATACTTATGCATAATTATTCATTGTAGTTCAAATTTTATTTTCATACTTATCATCCTGCCGTATTATATCCTCATGCATATCATATAGTTTTATCATTAGATAAAATAGTTTTTGAAATTTACTTGTTTAATACATGAGTTAATGATTGATTCAATATTTCTTGGAGCTTCATTAAAAAATTATATAATTGAATTAGGTGTTCTATTAATACATGGAGTTTCATTAATTCAAGTATGCTACATGAGTCAATGAAAACTTTTCGTTGACTTGCACCGATATTTTCTGATATCAATTTGAGTACTGATATATAAGGAATTCCTCATTTCTGATATTTTCAACCTTGGTTCTCTCTGATCGAAGTAGCATACTTGAATTAAGTGTTCTATGCCTTTTGCTATTATTCAAAATTTTATTTCGGAATTCAGTCATCCAAACCTTCTTTCTTCCAGTTTGTTTGTTCCTTTAGTAAGGAGGAAAGGCTAAAGAGAACTAATGAAGGGGATTTGTTTTAATGAGTGAATTAAACGCAGGCAAATCCTTCAAGATCAAAGATGCTACCAGCCCAACTGCCTAGCCTGGAGTAGTCTAAAGAATACCTCTATTACCATTCAAGTTGTCCTGTATTTTAGCATTTCTAATGATAGGAGTATCCACATGATCGGCCAAACTAGCAATCATAGAATCTCTCAGACTTTTTTAAAGATTGCAACTGTAATTAATCAGATTGCCTTTGTAATTAATGTAATTAATGGAATTGATTTTTGATTAAAATAGAAAAATGTTTCGCAAGTGGTGATCTGCATTGTTTGTGGCAATCCTGCCTTATGAGCGATATCTTATAAGAAAAAAAGATATCCTAGACTGTAATTGTGAACTAGTTTCAGTGTTGCGATTTTTACTACCGCTCATTCTATGTGATTTGGTGTCATTTGATTCCTTGGACATTTTCTCCTTCCTGTAACCTTCTGAGTATATTTTCCTTCAGAATATAACATGTAGTGTATAAAATATTTGTACGTTTGGTTGAGAGTTTAGTACTCAGATGCTGTCTTCTTTTAATGATCTTATATTTCTTTCTTGTGTGAGTTTATTTGGTTGAGAGTTTAATGTCCAGATGCCATCTTCTTGTACTTCTTGTACTGATCTTATATTTCTTTTTCATGTGAGTTTGATTGCTATTACTCTTTAATCTTCATTTAAAATAAAATGGACAGTTTTTTTCGTTTTTAGTGAAACAGCTATTGTACTTCTGTTTCATAAAGGACATATACAAATTTACATGAATTTGCATGCCCTCACCCTTTTTAGATGACTTTGCAAATGGTGATGTTTGTTTGTTGACACCCTTTGAATGCATTACAATTTTTTGCCTAATGAATGCATTATACTGTTTGGCCCATATTTACAGTGCTATTTTTTGTTTTGTTTTAATTCATATTTGAATCTCAGAATATTGCATACTACAAAATGTCTCATGTCGATGGTCGGATCACTAGTCCTGAGCAGCGAATTGCTAGTGATGTACCAAGGTTCTGTTCAGAGTTGAGTGAACTCGTACAAGATGATTTAACAGCTGTCACTGATGGTCTTCTTTATACTTGGCGGCTGTGTTCTTATGCTAGTCCTAAATATGTCTTCTGGATATTGGTAATTATCTCTCTATTGATTGCACTGATTTGTGAATCTTTAAAACGGGGTAAAGAGATTAGATGTCTTGGCTGTCAATCTGATCAGCTTCTCATGCTTGTCATCTTAAGGTAGTAAATATTGATGTTTGTAGTTTTTCAGCTGAACCTGATATGTTATTCTTTCAGGCATACGTATTAGGAGCAGGGGCCATGATAAGGAATTTTTCTCCTGCTTTTGGGAACCTAATGTCTAAAGAGCAACAATTGGAAGGGGAGTACCGGCAGCTTCATTCACGATTAAGGACCCATGCAGAAAGTGTGGCATTTTATGGTGGAGAAAATAGAGAAGAATTTCATATTCAGAAGAAGTTTAAAACTCTGATTAGGCATATGCGTGTTGTCCTTCATGACCATTGGTGGTTTGGCATGATTCAAGACTTTTTGTTGAAGTATCTTGGTGCTACAGTTGCTGTTATACTGATCATTGAGCCCTTCTTTTCAGGCCATTTGAGGCCTGACACTTCAACTTTAGGCCGTGCAGAGATGTTAAGCAATTTAAGATATCATACTAGTGTCATTATTTCACTATTTCAGTCTCTGGGAACTCTCTCTATAAGTTCAAGAAAACTTAATCGTCTCAGGTAATTTTTGTGGCATTCTTCAAAAAGGAGAAACTGGAATTATATAATTATGAATACGATAAATTTCATTTAATGACCGTATAAGGTATCTGTGTGGTCATAAAGCATGTCGTGTGAACAACTGTTTATAATTTTCTGACCCATTTTCTTTCTTTGTAGTGGTTATGCCGATCGCATTCATGAATTATTGGTCATATCAAGAGAGCTAAGTGTTAATGTTATATCTTCTGGGAGCAGGAATTGCTTTAGTGAGGCTGATTACATCGAATTTTCTGGGGTCAAGGTATGTCTTGTTTATTAAATTATCTAACTGTTGGTTGTACCTTTTTGTGCATTATATGTTTTGATAGTAATGGTGTATTCCAGGTTGTTACCCCCACGGGTAATGTTTTGGTGGATAATTTGTCGCTTAGGGTCGAATCAGGATCTAATCTTTTGATTACAGGTAATCATTTTAACTCAGGAGTATTTTTATGGAGTAATGCTACATTCACCAAGCTTGTTCACCAAATGATGTGACAATTTTTCATTTATTCAAATCTGGGCCCTGTCTAGACCTCATTTATTTCTAATAAGATATTGAAATGTATACAGACATATTTGGTGAGCCTAGCATGCTTGATTTTTATATGGTGTTACTTTATTTTGTGTGCATTTTTTCCCTGTTTCTTCTTGTTGTCATTACATTCTTGTCCATTTGTGCTTTTTGCCAGCATCCATCTCACATTAATTTCGGGAAAGAAAAACTGGTTTTTACATTTTTTTTTTACTGTGCTGACAGGTGGCTTGTTTAGTTGGTTGTTTTGCAGCATAGTGATGCAGTACAGAAGCAAAGAGCTGCTGTCTTGTCGCCGTATTAGGGCAAAGAGCAAAGTAGAAAAGAAATTCTAGCAGTAAACAGTAGAAAAATAAAGCTTCTAGGATCAAAGTTGGACCATAAGTAAATGAGTTCTAGGGCAAAGAGACCAAAGAGCAACTCTAATATCTGAAATCTCTGAAAAATAAGGCTTAAGTTTATTTAGGAAAACATAATCTCTAACTGACTAGGAAAACATAAACCTTAACGACTAGGAAAACATAAAATAAAAGCCTATTTGACTTAGGAAACATAATTACTAAAAGATTTAATGAAATCAGGAAATTATTATCGTACATTTTTATTCTTCTTTCTTCATAGTCTGCATGCCTTTTGGATCAAAGTATCATCTGATTTTGATATGTTGAAGTTATAACGTATAATTTTGTTGACAAGTATACTGAATTTATAATATATTGAAATCCTTCTGAAGGTCCAAATGGTAGTGGGAAGAGCTCACTTTTCCGAGTCCTAGGAGGCCTCTGGCCCTTGGTATCTGGCCATATTGTGAAACCTGGCGTTGGTACTGATCTCAATAAAGAAATTTTCTATGTACCACAAAGACCATACACAGCTGTGGGAACACTTCGGGATCAGTTGATTTATCCTCTTACTGCAGATCAAGAGGTTGAACCACTTACACGCGGTGGAATGGTGGAGCTTTTGAGAAATGTGATTTCCTTTTTATCTTTTTCCTCCTGATCTTTTCTTGATACTTATGCATACTCAGTAATTTCATGGTTCTATTGACATTTGATATGTTGCATTTGACATGATTATTGGTGGAAATTGTGTGTTCTGTTTTGGAAGGTTGACCTTGAGTATTTATTGGACCGTTATCCACCAGAGAAAGAGATAAATTGGGGTGATGAATTATCTCTTGGGGAGCAACAAAGATTAGGGATGGCTAGACTTTTCTATCATAGGCCTAAATTTGCAATTCTTGATGAGTGCACCAGTGCAGTCACAACTGACATGGAGGAACGTTTTTGTGCTAAAGTTCGAGCGATGGGAACATCATGCATTACTATCTCACATCGTCCAGCACTAGTTGCATTTCATGATGTGGTGTTGTCCTTGGATGGTGAAGGTGGTTGGAGTGTTCATGATAAAAGGTTGGATTGTGAGTTTTGTTATGTTGTAGTGTATTTGTCTGTTAATTTTGAAAAATTATAGATATTTGGTTAATAAACTTTTCCCTTATAACTTCAGGGAGGATTCTCCAGTCATTAATGAAGGTGGTATAAATACAATAAACCTGTCTGAGACGAACCGACAGAGTGATGCAATGGCAGTCCAACGAGCATTTGCCACATCTAAAAGGGTCTGAATAATTTTCTACGTTGGTTGTTGATATATGTCTATTTTTTTTTTATTTGTTTTTTCTGGACTGTTTTAACTCGATAAAAATATGTTGATTCATTTTTAGGATGCAAATTCAAAGGCACTATCATACATTGCTGAGGTGATAGCAGCGTCTCCTTCTGTGGATCATAATGTTACATATCCATTTGTTCCACAGCTCCAAGTAGCTCATGGAGCATTGCCATTGAGAGTAGCTGCCATGTTCAAAGTACTGGTGAGTCTTTGTACAGTTACAATCCTACAATACAACATCTGAAAAACAAAAACAGCCATCACAAAAGAATACAACAGTAGACAAAAGAACATCAATGAAAACAATAGAGCACAGCAGCTCCCCAATCTGAAAATATAGCAGAAAAGGAACCCTTTCCCCATAAATGGTCTACCTCCTCTCCATAGTCCATACACACCATAAAAATTCTTCTATTCCTCTCTACCTAAATTACCCAAAAAATGGCTGTCACAGCACATCTCCGAAAGTCACCTTTCGTCTTTCTTCCAAAAAAAAAAATTAAATGTTTACCCACCCAACACTTCCAACATCTCACCCTTTCCCCTTTTGTCTCCCTAAAGCGACAACTCGAAGTGAACAAATCAAGCCCTTGAGAGATATTTATCATGGACATTGACTTGACCTCTAACCACCACATTGGAGGCCCACCCATGTTTGTGCAGCCCATATTTACTTCTAATAACAACATACCATAGTGAATCTCTCTCTGCCCGACATCTCAATTACCACTTCCCAAGCAAAGCCTCATTTCTCTTCACCAAATTCCCTTTGCCAATCCTCCCTTTCCTTTTACCCGAGTCACCACTTTCCACTTCACCAAATTATCCTTCTTTCCTCATCAATCTTTCCATCCTTTTGGCCACATTGCAAGGACTCCTAAAAATTGACAAGTAGGAAATCAGCAAGCCACTCAACACCGATTGTGTTAAATTGAATCTCTCCTCTCTTGACTGAAAAAGCTTTACTCCATCCTTCTAATCTTATTTCAGCCTTTTCATCCTAAAAGCTGGTTGCCCTTGGAATGCCCCAAGCAGGAACCCTAGGTACTTCTAATGGCATCTCCCCACTTCACACTCTGAAATTGAAGCCAGCTGCTCCACCTTTCTTTCTTGGGTATTTATCTCGCAATTGTCACTTAGCTCTATTTATTTTTAATCCCAATATAGCTCTAAAAGCAACAATCACCAAATAAATTTCCAGCAATGTGTGCCTATGTAAAATATCGGCCGCATCTGGTCGAAGTGACGAATTTGTGTATTTCAGCGACACTCCAAAAGAAACTTCTTCCTGTACTATTGGTATTGGGGGACCCATATTCTCGACATATCAGCAAAATATCTGACCGATATGACTGCCTTCTATAACACATCAAGACGCCTAGAATGCACCTTTTAAGTTCACACATAACTATCAAGTGACATATCATTGCCAAAAATTCACTAAGTGCACCACTTTTTTAGTTTGATTCATTAATGAATTTATGGTCTGTTCCCTGTAACTTTAAGAACCTCTTGTCCTCTGGTATTGTAGAATCTTTGTTGGTTGTTTGGTTGGTATTGCTTTTTACAGGACTATCCACATTGTGTTTGTCATTGCATTTTCTATTGTCCATCATCTACTTTATGGCACACTATGGTCTGACCATGCTTTATCTTTGTTGAAATATGAACTGCCTTATGTTCAGATTCCCACAGTTCTTGATAAACAAGGAGCACAACTGCTTGCAGTTGCTTTTCTCGTGGTATCGCGAACATTGATTTCTGATCGTATTGCTTCATTAAATGGTAATTTCCCTTCCCTTAGGAAGCATATGATGATTTGAGAGATCATGTTATTCATGTGGTTAATATATGCAGGAACCACTGTGAAATTTGTCTTGGAGCAGGATAAGGCATCCTTTATTCGGTTAATCGGTGTTAGTGTTCTTCAGAGTGCTGCATCTTCTTTCATTGCACCTTCTTTAAGGTAATTTCAATGTTCAATTGAATATAGATTTATTTTAACCACATGTAGACCTGTCTGTATGGTATTTATTATTTCAGTTGTGATGTTTTTCAACTTTTTTTTTATCATTATTTGTGTCCAACTATACCATTTCAACTTATTTGATAAGTTCAACTTTATATTATTATACTTCAGGATAGATGTTGAAGCCACATGCTAGTATCTTTAACCTTAATTCCCTCATTTTGTATCATATTTCGATTTTGTCCCTCTCTCCTTTCTCTCTTCTTTAGTAACAATAGAGGTTACGCAGAGATGCTGTAGGTTAATGTTTGGGGAACATCTCAATTAGTTTGGGTTTTTGCTCCATTCTAATGACTGAGTTATGGGAAATCTATCATGGGCTTTGTTTAGCTTGGGACACGGGGATTTGATTCACGAAGGTTATTGTTGAAACATACTCAAACTACCTTCTTGCATGGTGTCTAACTTCATCCACCAGACTCCCTTTCAAGAATTGCTGCAATCTGTATATATTGCCATAGTAAAGGTTTACTGGCTAATTTCAACCGATCTTATGCGTTGGGGCTTCAATTTCATCATGGTCCCCTAATTGGCCTGGATGAGTTGGTTGCACGGGATATAGGTTTTGTGAAGCCTAGGTTTGTGCCTTAGTTTGGGCCCCTGCATTTTACCCACTATAAATAAACAATTGGATAAAGAAATACTCAAATACAGTGGTTTCATAGAAAAGTTGCGAAAAGCATGTTTGGTCTTTAGTTTTCTACTAAATCAAAGAAATATTTTACAATGAAAATTCACATGGTATTGCTATGGGTCCAAACCGTGTAAGATGCTAATACAAATCAAGAGAGGTTACAGCAGGATAGAAGAGAAGGGAGAGAGGGGAAAAATCAATTATGATACAGAATGAGGGGAATTAGATCTGGCATTCTGATACAATTGCATTTTTCTGAAATCAGTTGTTGGATTAGACAATATTTTTTAACTCAGAAGTACAAATGTCTGTTTTAGAGGATTATTGTGTATGTGTGTGTGTTTAGGCTATAAGTTTTAAGACCTAAACCAAAACCGAAGCCCTCAACCTACCCTAAATTAATAAACCCAGTCCCTAAATTGAAAACAAAAATAGGTCAGGTACTAATGATTTGTTTCCCTGTGAAACTGTTAATACCATATTTAACATTTTAGTTTTTCTACTTAAACAATTTAGCACTTGGTACTGTTGATTATTTTTGTATCTCACAAAAAATTAGATTGTTTATTGCATGATGAATGAAACTTTTTATAGGAAAAACTTCTAAAGAGGATCCTTATATTGAAGAAAAGGACCACATTGTTGAAGCCATCCTGCAAAGTGATAATTTGAACCATCTATTTTTAAGTCCCCTTCATGGATTTGTGCAAAAATCAGCTAAATCGGAAACTCTTAGATAGTTGTGGTAAAATAAAAAGGCGAACACCATGTTCCAATAAACACCAAACTATCATGATAAAAATTAAATGGCTAAATGATTTCCGATTTGGCTAATTTATTTTGAAGGGATGACCCTTGAAGGGGACCTTAAAAATGGAGGGTATGAATCATGAGACTCAATTTGCGTGTGTGTGTACCACATGTTAAGCGTTGATCCATTGTTATGTAAATTATGTTTTTGTTTGGCAGGCACTTGACAGCCAGGCTGGCTCTTGGATGGAGGATTCGTTTAACTCAACATTTACTTAAGAACTACTTGAGAAATAATGCATTTTATAAGGTAGCCATACTATAAGTGTTTGATCAATTTTTTATTTTTTTTTCTTGGGGTTGTTTCTTTATTCACTTAATTGTTTAATACTTCTTTGAGGAAAGTTGTGTTGGATCCATAAATTTATGAGATAAATTAAAGTAGAAATGAGTCATTAGTGCTTTGAAGTTGAACTCTTGAATAGTGCTTGTAGGCTGTTTGCTACCAAAATGAGATGAAAGAACATGGGCGAGTTCCAAATGTTTGGAAGGACCTTTGTTATTTTACCCAATTTTACGATAACTATGTTTTGGGGGATTGGACTCTCTTTTCTTTGTATTATAGGGTGTGACATAGTCGATTAACTTCTTATTGACGGAGAAGCATATAAGTTGGAACTCATGCCCCTAAAAGTAACCAAGATCAGTGAGTTCAAGAGTAGTAAAAAGGTGGAGAGAAGGGAGGGTTGGTTGCCCATCAAAATAATGTCAACATATAGAAAAACCATAATACCTATAAACTGTTGGAATATAAAGAGAGACTAATAAGCTCAACTCTCTAGAAAACAAAACTGCAGTAAGAAGCCATTGAGACGTTGAAACAAAGCATGAGGAGTATGCTTAATTTTGTCGATGGCTTTTTGAAGTCGACGGACATGAGTGGGACGAAGTAGACCAACAAACCTAGAAGGCTGACTTACAAGGACAATGTATCCAGAACACGATGTAGGAAGGCATTTTTCACATGTAATTGACGCATAGTCCACCCAAAAGAAATGGCCAAGGCAAGAATAGTCCGAATAGTAGTGGGTTTAACCAAGGAAAATGTTCTCTGATGGGGATTAATTCAGAGGAGGACAAAATTGCCAGTTTGGCAGATTCCTTGGGTTGTGAGGTGTGTAATTGGCCAATGAAGTGTTTGGGTCTTCCTCTTGGAGGGAACCCTAGAGCTTTAAAATTCTGGAATCCAGTAGTGGACAAGGTGGAGAAGTGGCTTCAAAGTTGGAAGAAGGCCTTTTTATCAAGAGGAGGAAGACTCACTTTGATTCAAGCTGTTTTGAGCAGCATCCCAATCTAGTATATGTCATTGTTCAAAATTCCTTGCGGAGTGGCTTCAAAGCTAGAAAGACTAATGAGAAATTTTTTGTGGGAAGGCGTGGAGGAGGGAAAGAAATACCACTTAGTGAGATGGGAGGTGGTGGCTAAAAGCAAGGAAAAAGGAGGTTTAGGGGTGGGAAATCTGATTGAGAGGAATAAAGCTTTACTTGGTAAATGGTTGTGGAGGTATCCTAAGGAATCAGTTTCCTTGTGGCATTCTGTGATATTCTGTAAATATGGGGAGGCGGCTAATGGTTGGGACACAAAACCTTTGTTGGTTCAAGCCATAGTCCTTGGAGAGACATTTCTCTTGGTTATCTGCCTTTTTACATTGCTGTAAATTTGTAGTGGGCAATGGGGTTAGGGTCAGGTTTTGGGAGGATTGTTGGTTGGAGGAGCGCCCGTTGAGAGCAATGTATCCTCGTCGTTTTTTACTGTCTACAAAGCATCAGGATTGTATCTCAAGTTTTGTGGATGCGTATGTGTCCCCTTATAGTTGGAACCTTGGGTTTAGGAGAAACCCAAATGATTTGGAGTTAGCTGAGCTTGTGGTTTTGCTAGAGAAGCTAGAAGGGACTCGTCTGTTTCCTTTAAGGGTGGACTCCAGAAGATGGAAGTTAGAAGGGTCAGGGTGTTTTTCGTCCAAATCCTACAGTATTTTTTTATGCAACAAAAGCAGTGATCCTTATTTTTCTCCTTATCCCCAGATTTGGGCAGCAAGAGTCCCTCCTAAAGTTCGAGTTTTTGTTTGGTTGGTGGCTCTTGGGAGGGTAAACACTTGTGATCTTGTTCAAAGGAGGAGGCCTTTTAGCTGTTTTTCACCTCAGTGGTGCATTCTATGTAAAGCGGGGGAGGAGAGTGTGGATCATGTTTTCCTCCATTGCTCGTACTCTTTACAATTGTGGTGGAAGTTGTTTAGGGAGGTTGGCGCGTCATGGGTAATACCACAAAATTATTCTGAGCTTTTGAGTACCCGCTTTCAGGCCTTAGGGAAGGGGAAAAAAGCAAAACCCCGGTGGAGCTGCTTGTTGCTGGCAGTTTTTTGGGTTTTATGGATGGAGCGCAACAGATGAATTTTCGATGATTATAAGGGGGTTGAAGTGGAAGTTCTTTGGGAGCGAGCAAAATTCTGGGCTGCTTTATGGGCATCAGTTACGGCTGATTTTTGGGCACACTATATCTTCTATTATGCTGAACGTGTTAGCTGTTGTGCAGTGAGACTAGGTGTTAGGGTGTTGTCTTGGGTTCTTTTCTATCTGAGATCATTTTTGTTTTTATTTTTTTACTTCTTTATAAGTTTGTGGATTCCTGATACCACTCTGTGTTTTTTTAATCTTTGCATTTTTATAAAAAATCTCGTTTCTTCTCAAAAAAAAAAAAAAGTCTTATCAAAATTAATGTCAGGCTACTGATTGAACCCTTTAGCAACAAGCTGAGCCTTATACCACTCGTAGAACCATGAGATTGCCGCTTGAGTTTCAACACCCATCTGGAACCAACCACATGTTGCTGAGCATCAAGAGGAACAAAAACCCCATTTTGGTTTTTGGGAAGAGCATTAAATTCAATAATCATGGCTTGATGCCATTTGGAAATGGAACTCCTTGAGTATTACAAGTCGGTTCCTTCAGGAGGAAGAGAGACCTGGCCAAAGAGCCTGGCAAAAGATAAGGAATAGTGCCATACAAACAAACTAAAGGGTGAAGAGTACCATCCTTTTGTCGAGTAACCATGGGATGACACACAACAAGTCAAGAACCGTAAGAGAGAGCTATGCAGTCTAAGGGCCAGCAGTAGAGGACCAAGGCTGCTGGTGTTGATAAGTACACATCAGTCTAATGGAGGCTGCTCGACTGGAGGAGGTGGAGGCGGACTAGAAGATGGATGCGCAGTAGAATTAGGACAAACATACAAGATTTGAACAAAGGCCCATTCAAAGTAAACCGGAGTAGGGGAAGTGGATGGTTGGGCAAAGGGAAGTGTTTGCTTATTAAACCAAATTTGTCTAGAGATGTGAACTCTGCCAGTTGTACGATGAAGGCAGTTGTACCCTTTGTGTTGCCAACTGTGACCTATATGTACTCAACATTTTTAGGCAAAAGTTTGCAAGTTTGTTAAGCAGTCAAATGCGGATAACATGAACAACCAAATATTCTCAACTTAGAATAGGACGGATTTTTGCCAAAGAGGTTAGAAAAGGGAGAGGGCCATTGAAGAACAGGAGAGAGAAGACGATTGTTAAGGAAGAGAGCAATTGAAGCACCATCAACCCAGGTCAGCAATGTGGCTATGCTTTGACCAGTTGAGGAAAGTAGGGGTAAGAAAAATCATGATGAATCCCAAGAGACAAGCATAAAGCTTTGAAAGGATTATTTATATTGCTTGCCACCATCACTATGAAACTGTTTATGAGAGAATTGATTCTTGAAGTGGTTAAGAACCTCATATTCGTGTTTCATAAATTAACCATGTGAAGCGAGTATAACCATCAGTAAACAACATATAGTATGTATAGCCTTTAATAGAACTAGTGGGAGATTGCCAAACATCAGAATACACAAGTGTAATTGGAGAATGCACACTTGTTGCATTAGAAATTAGAAATTATAGGTGTGGATTTACACAAAGCACAACCTTTACATAACGATTTTCGTAATTCGAAATTAGAAGCTAACATATTTTTCTTGCTTAAATAGGTCATGACCTTACTAGATGGGTGACCTAATCTACTATGCCCTAAAGATGATGACTAAATGCACAAAACACATTGTTATCTCGACAGATTTGAGCAATGTATAACAAATTTTTACACAATGGATAACGAATTGTAAGGCTAAAACAGTAAGTTTACACACAAATATTCCTAGATTTAAGGGATTAACAATAAAGGGGGTTGGCTTAGGAAACCTATATACAGGTAAGAATAGGAATTAAATGTAAATTAACTAGGTTCTCTAACAGTATTTTCTATCCTTTTAATGAATATTTAGGGTTAAATTTACAACTATGGTAATGCACTTGGTACATGAATATATTTTTGAGATAAATACGTGACGTCAAGGGCCATTTTCGTACACAAAGTGAGGTTGAGGGGGGCAAAGTGAGTCAAAGAACCAAAGTGAGACTCAGGTCAAAGTTCTTGCTATATTTCACCCATGTTTTAATTTGTCAACATTGTTTTAATCTGTTGACAACTATATGTTTGCTCATTGAGATATTTAATAAAAAAGTTATATGAATGGTGCCAAATTCATGTCAATGCATCCTGTAGGTTTTCAACATGTCAAGCAAGAATATAGATGCAGATCAGAGAATAACTCAGGACCTAGAGAAGTTAACCGCTGACTTGTCGGGACTAGTTACTGGAATGGTAAAGCCATCTGTGGACATTCTTTGGTAAGCTTTTTATCTAATAAAGTTGAAAATTGTACAGGTCTTTGCTTTTCTTGGGATTCTTTATTTGAGGTTCTCAAAAGTTTGTGATTAACTTCTTTTCTTGGGGTCCTTTTCTTTATTATTCTTTACCTCATGGGATGCTACTATATATAAGGTTCACCTGGAGGATGAAGCTTTTGACGGGTCAGAGGGGAGTTGCTATATTGTATGCTTATATGTTACTGGGTCTGGGTTTTCTGAGGGCTGTTACCCCTGAATTTGGTGATTTGGCAAGTCGAGAACAACAACTTGAAGGAACCTTCCGGTACTGCATTTTAGTTTCTGCTTTCTATATTGCTAATACTGAGCTATTTCTGTAAATATGACTATTTAATTGTGACATCTTTCATAAATTAGGTTTATGCATGAAAGACTGCGTGCTCATGCTGAATCTATTGCTTTCTTTGGGGGTGGTTCTAGAGAAAAAGATGTAAGCTTCCTGAAATCCTGATGCCTTTCATGAACTTTGTTGTTTTATCGTTATTGATTATCTGACCAGAGGGCTGATAAATCCTGCCAAAAATATTTTTGAAATGTCACTTTAGCCCTTTTACTTCCCAAATATATTCTATTAAAGCTGGCAACTTGTATTTTCAAAATGATTTTGTGAAATTGGAGAATCTAGAGTATCAAAGCAGCGATAAGTTGCCCTTGGTTGGGATTGAATGCGATCCCTGTAGTTGGCAGCATTGATGTTGTACTTTGGTTACAGTAGCTGTCTCCTTGGGGTATCGTACTGGGAGAGGAACACAAATAAATTTTTTTATTATTAGGAACTATTTATACTTTGAGTGTCTATTTGTCAGATCATTTGTAATTTATTTTAAATGATTCCCATTTCTATTATTGGACAGATGGTTGAATCAAAATTCCAGGAGCTTCTTGATCACTCCCTGTCTCTTTTGAAGAAGAAATGGTTGTTTGGTATCCTGGATGATTTTATAACAAAACAACTCCCACATAATGTGACTTGGGGATTGAGCTTGTTATATGCCCTCGAACACAAGGGAGACCGAGCATTAATATCCACTCAAGGTGGATTTATTTATGATTATTACACAGATGCAATCACAATAATCTCTCTCTCTCTCCCACACTCACACACATATTGTAACATTTCAGGTGAGCTGGCACATGCATTGCGTTTCTTAGCATCTGTTGTATCTCAAAGCTTCTTAGCTTTTGGTGACATTCTTGAATTGCATAGAAAGTTCCTTGAACTCTCTGGCAGCATCAACAGGATTTTTGAGCTTGAAGAGCTTCTAGATGCTGCACAATCGGGTACATTTTTCTCTATTCCTTGACAACCATGTCACTGTTGCATCATTTTCAGATTGATTTGTATCTTCACTAGCTCTATAATAATCACCTCTGAATTTTAATCAATAATAGCTGTATTCTTAGCACTTCTTGGTTGTTTATAGAGTATTTCTTAATTGCTTTTTTAATTTTTATTTTGATACAAAGGAGGATGCCAAAGGGGAAGGGGTTTCAAACTCCATCCTAGAGCTATAAACTTACAAGTCTTTGTTATTTAATCTGATGAGATTGGGTGGAAACTTTTTCTTCCCAATCTATTTCAAGTTTAGGATCGCTTCTCATGTCCTCGAAAAGGGAAGACACCCGAGGGGGGGGGGGGGGGGGGGTGTTTCAGGCATAAGCTTTTTTGGCTTTTTTGGTTAGTGGCAGCATATAACACGTGGCTTTAGTGATAGCCACATACTTAAACCACACAATCTTCTACTTTGAAACTCCCCACGCCAACAGACCCACTACAGTAACACTCTAAACCTCCAATTTCTTTCTCCCTTCTCACTTGCATAGCAGCCACAAACAGCTTCTTACGCTGCCCCTCTGTGTACGCCTTCAGCCAAAGGCTAGATCAGTCAATTTGTCTAACACCAGTGCCTCAAGGTGATTTCCTTACGCCTGGCCATGAAGGTGTGCATTTGAAAACACTGTGGGACCCTTCCTTGCGTGTCTTTGTAATTTAAATTGAGATGTAGATAAAGTCTAATGGGTTGTTAGTTATGGATAAAAAAGGGGGTCCACTGCTTGAGGCTTCCAACATCTTGGTGTCTGGAAAGGTCAAATGTACCCATTCTTAGCACTGCTTGCAGAATAAGGCTGTCTCCCGTGTTGAACCCATGACCTGCAGGCTGCAGTGGAGATCCTTATTGTTGGACCAATGCTTTTCCTATGGTTGTTATGAATGCTAGTGATAATACCCCTCCATAATTGACCAAAACAATGTCACATGCCTTGGAAGAATTTTGTGCGCCTTAGCGTGGTGCTACTGCTAGTCTTCTACTCCCCATTTACGTATACCTTGGTATCCATAATTTTGAACTTTTACCTTAATTAGATACCAATAACATGAAAGTATTTTCTTTTCTTTATTGAATGTGAAATCCACAGCTTGAAAGAGATTTACTTATTTGAAATTAATGCCTGGGATGATTGTGGAACATATTGTAAAATGCTGATTAGCAGACAAAACAAGCTTAGCAAGTTAATGCTGTATACGTTCGTTCAGGGTACGTTTACTAACATGGAATGGGATTGGGAAAGAATAGGAGTCACTCCCATTTCACTCTAATCCTATGCTTCCTTACATTTGTGAATTAAAAAAGTGTGGCCCACTCCAAAATCAGTAATCACATCCCTCTTCTTTTAGCATTCACACTCCTTGAGGGGGGACTAGGTATTGATTCCCATTCCACCTGGAGTCATAGCTTCATACCAAAATTACCCTCAAACTTTTTTAGTGACCCCAAAATACCCATTAAGAAAATAAAACTTTTTAACAACCCTCAAACTTTTTAGTAATAAAACTAGTTTTGATTCTGATTCATGATCATTAGTAAACACGAGTGGGAATCAACTTCATTGTTATTATGATTCCAGATGGTTAGTAAACGGCTTACTGGGAATGACTCCTCCCCACTCCAATTCCTTGTCTCCCCCATTCCTTCTCTCTCCGATACCTTTTCCACTCCATTCCGTGTTGGTACACATGCCCTTAAACAGTTATTAGAAAGGGAAAACATATCATAGTGACATTAGTTGTTGATAACTTTCCATCGCTTCACAAATATACCGCTATAACAAGTTTTGCTGCTTTCAACTTAATGCCTTGGATGATGGTGGTTCCCATGGCTTTAACATATTGAAAAATGACCAAAATGACATTAAACAAAAATCTTACCAGGGCATATATAAAGCAAGTATTAATTTAATTTAATTTGTTTTATATTTATTCATTTATTTTTCTTGCAATTTGTAACATGTCAAGCCTATCTTGTGATTTTCCGATTACTTAAAATAGGCTTGTTTTGTGTGTATACATTGCTAAATAAGTGATTATTTCTATGTTTCTGTATAGAACAGTCAATTGGAATAAATCTCTTTTAGCTATTGTTATGTAGAGTTTATCTGACATTTAGCTATTCATGCAAACATAGTTGTCGGCTACTCAGGGGCTTCTGAAACTGATGCCCTGTCACCATCTAAGAGGAGAGATTTTCTTTCTGAAGAAGTCATTGCCTTTTCTGATGTTAATATCATCACCCCAGCACAGAAAATGTTGGCTAGGAGGTTAACATGTGATATAGTACCGGGGAAGAGCTTGCTTGTCACTGGTTAGTGTATTATTCTTTCACTCCTTTTTTCATAGCGCATTACATCTTTATCTTGCTATGAAAATCTACGCCTGACAAGTATGCAATTCTTTAAGGTCCAAATGGAAGTGGAAAAAGTTCTGTCTTTAGAGTTCTTAGAGGTCTTTGGCCTATCACGAGTGGAAGAATCACTAAACCACCACAGCATGTCAACAATGATGTTGGATCTGGTTGTGGAGTGTTTTATGTTCCTCAGGGACCTTATACATGTTTGGGAACACTCAGGGATCAAATTATATATCCTCTCTCTTGTGAGGAGGCGGAGTTAAGGGCATTGAAGTTGTATCAAGAAGGTGCATTTCTTTCTTTAATAGAAGCATTTGTTATGCGTAATATTTCTATTGTTGTTTCCTATATAGATGTGTTTATTATTCGTCATACATTTTGTTGAGGTTTATGAAATTGCAGCACTTCTTTATTTTAATTTGACTCAATATTATTATAGAAAAGCGTTTATAAAAAAGAAATTATCAGTTTCAAATAACTGAGCAAGGAGACGTCGGAATCTATTTTGGGACCATTTTTCCATTCTTTGACCATGTTAATTATTACAGCAGATTCTTCATGCTTCTTTGGAACCTATTTGTGGGTTTTTGTTTTTTTCTCTATTTTGGAAAAGGAAAATGAAAATCAATCAAGTAAAATATCACAAGTGCTCAAATTTCTCTATTATAAATAATGGAAAAGTTGTTTGGGTGAAAGGTGAGCTATTTTCAAATTCGTACAAGTGATGCCTTTCTGCAACGTTTAATGTTTTATAAATTATAAAAATTGCATATCTCAAGTTCTAGAAAAAAGAAAATTCATATTTTTAATAGAAAAATTTTATATTTGTAAGGTGAATATGTAGAAAGATAAATTTATACATAAAGTAAAAACCCATAATTCTGGAAATTAGGTATAAAATGAGGGTTGTAAAATGTTAGTTAAAATTGTTAAATCAATTTGAAAAAAGGAAATAATTAAGAAACCAATGTATAATTCATGGATATAGCAGACACCTTATCCTGCCTAATTGTGTTCTAAATATCACCTTTTAACCAAATATCAAGTTTTGAACATTTTAACTGCTCCAATTCAGGTAAAGAATCTTCTGGCAGCACCAACATTCTAGACATGCGGTTGCGAACTATTCTAGAGAATGTCCGATTAAGTTATCTATTAGAAAGGGAGGGAGGTGGTTGGGATGCTAATCTGAATTGGGAGGACACTCTCTCTCTCGGAGAACAGCAGAGATTAGGCATGGTAAGCAAATATAAGTATTCAAATATTGCTTGAGCAGGAACCTTTGTATTTTTCTTTTAAGGATTTCTTTGTTGTCTAACATTATACGTTATGTTTTACAAGGCACGCTTATTTTTTCACAAGCCTAAATTTGCCATCCTTGATGAGTGCACCAAGTATGTGAGACAGCTCCACAGTTCTCTTTTCTTTTTACACTTGAGAGAAATGTCTGTTCATTATCTAATGTTTGTTCTCCATATATGTTTCTTTTCTTCTCTTCTTTTTCCCTTTTCCTTTTTCCTTTTTTGGAACAAATGGCAGTGCTACGAGTGTTGATGTTGAAGAACAACTTTATCGGCTTGCAAACGACATGGGTATCACAGTTCTTACCTCCTCACAAGTAAGTACTTCTATAACTAAGCGGAGGTGAATATCATTCTTCATTTTGGCGTACTTGATATGAACTTTTTAGGACTTAATTTATCTGGTTAAGATCAGAACGCCTTGATAAATTTTCTTATTGCTTTCTTGTTAATGTTGGAATGCCTATCCCTGCCGATTATTAGTGTGATGTTTTTTCCTCTCATTATAGCTATTGCACTTAAAAGTTTTATCTCATGGTTATGTCTTTGACTTTGCTTTCACATGATCTCAGCGTCCTGCTCTTATACCATTCCATTCCCTGGAATTACGGCTCTTCGATGGTGAGGGTAACTGGGAACTTCGTTCTATAAAGCAATGAGATGACCATGTTGGCATCTGCAGCTAACCCCTTGTACTGTGTAAGATGGCTTCATTCTGCCAACTTACCCTTTGTAATATATCTTACAAGTGGCAAGCGGAGGCTGATTTTTCTATCCAGAGAAATATATTTATCTTAGGTCGAGCTGCATTATTTTTCTCGTAAGTGACAGGTAGCCTAAAGGAGAAGCTGATCACTTCATTCTTGCTTCGTGCAAATCGTGCATTACTGTTGAGTTGTGGACAATAAGATTGGAGTATATGACCATGTAATAATAATCTCTGTAGGTGAAAGAAATCCAATATGTACAGTTCCCCGGCCCCCAATTTTCCCAGCTTTTTGGGTTGTAAGAATTCATAGTTTAATCATATTCATTAGCCTGCATTTAGAAAAAATATATGTAGGTTTTTTTACTGGGACGATCTCTCTTTGCTACCTGTATTTTGCCCCCATCTTTTCATAACCCAATATAGTATAGCAGTGTGCGGGCAACTTCGATTCATATATATTTTGGGATAACTACTCCAGATTTATTGCTTCATTCATATGTTAAAGGCTTTATTTGAAAGCTTATATGCGAAATTTGAACTGTAGATTTAGAGTTGGACTTATGTCTTCTTTTCTGATTGAGGAATCATCTCGAACCCTGTTTATGTTGGAATTTTGATGCCTTCATTTCTTTTCTTATTTTACGTATGTATACTAAGATGCCGGATTTATCAAGTATTGCGCTAATATCACAAGTTTGAACTGTTTAATGAGACTTGGGAGAGAGATTTAGATTTATTAATTTCTAGGACTTCAGGAGTACGCAAGTAAAATTCATATGTGAAAATTAGAAATATGCTACTTTTCACGTAATTGGAGAAACTGTCATTTTAAATTCGCTTTGAAAATCAATTAATTACAAATGAAGGGTTAAGTACATTTTACCTGTACGAAGTATTATGACACTTTCACTTTTCACTACCAACAACAGGAGGGCCAAAAAAAAAAAAAAGGGCCACCTTAATCTTATTAAAAATGAAAATCAAATAAAAAAACGAAACAATTAAAGATGAAAGAACTATATTAAGAAGCAAACCCCGTGGGTGATCTGTAATAAAAAAGAATATGAAGGTTATCGGATTGGATTCATGCTAATCTGGTCAATATTTGATCTATTTGCAGGTCTAGTTAAGCTAAAGTTTGCCATTGGAGCCATTTGAAGAATCAATGCCCCCTTGGAGTTTGTGCTTATCGTCACAAGCTACTCGATGGCCACTTTGGACACTATAGATCCCATTCTCTTCAAAATGCCAGACAAGCTTATCACAATGGCTCTGCAAACTCAGTGGGGAATACTTAATATGGTTGTTGCCTCATTGGCCCAAACAGCCTCATGGATCAAAGTTTCATTCAACTGCTTAGAAGGAAGCAACGAAACACTAACCATAGTATCCATTGCCAACTGGGGAGGAGAATAAATTCGAAAGATGCCGAGAGAGTAAACCATTTGTCATATATTCGAATGTTGGATTCATGGATTTGGATTTGAATTTGAATTTCATAGATTTGAAATTCATGTGTTTGAAATCTTCATTCAGTTTAAAAATTTTGTTTTTGTCTGACAGTTTAACAATTTAAATATATGATTAAGGATATGAATGGAGTAACATATGACATTTGATTAAAAATACAAATTACTGAACAACTATGTTTTAATTCGTTAAACGAAATGATATTTCAAATAAATAGATAGAACAAATTAAAAAATATGAAATATGAATTTAATTTCATATATTTAGCAATATAGCATAAATATTCAAAAACAAACAATTAAACATAAACCCAAGCCTAGCTTAGTTGGTAGAGAGTTTATTTGTGTGTATGTGGTTGGTGTTTCAAACCCCATCAACTACACTTTTTCATTGAGGGGACGAAGGACGGGGTGGAGGAGGTCTTGGCGATGACCAGAGGTGTGTGTGTGTGTGAGAGAGAGAGAGAGAGGAGGCAGAGGATAATTAATTCAAAAAAGATGTCTACTTTGCAAGTAGAGACTATTAGAGGTGTACAATGGGCTAGGACGACTCAAATCTGGCACATGCCCAACCCATCTTTAGGTAGGTCGTAGGCCGGGCCATAAGTAGGGCTTGGTCAAGGTTTTCAAGCCCATTGACCTAAGCTTGAGTCCATCTTGGGTCGAGCCGACCGAGACCATGATGAATTCTAGCCGAGCTGACCCGTTTACCTAATTTTTTCAAATTTTAAAAATTAGTTTTACCCTCTATAAATGTGATATTCAATACCTTACAAGCATTTATATACCCTTCTGATTATTCTTTTCTTGGATGTTATTTCCTTTACCCCCATGCCCTCCATCGTGCTCTCTCATCCCTCCTTTATACCTATGGTTCTATTCCCTGGCCCAGCAAGAAAGGCCATAACCCTGCCAACCAATAAAGATTTGTTGAAAATCAAGTATTTCCCAAAGATAAGTATTACATTTTGTTTTATATTCCCAAGGTTATTAATTAGGCCAAATGACACTTTTGGTCCTTGTACTTTCATAGAATTTCTACTTTGGTCTTGTACTTCTATTTTTAGCGATTTTGGTCTTGTACTTTCTATATGATAGCATTTAAGTTCATATAATTAACATCATTTAAATTGTGGACGGAGAATTCGACGTGGAAGCACGTGCTTCGCACATGAGTGTCATTTCAAATATTTTAGTCTACCTAGATGCATATTTAAGCTCCTACTCGTCATTTAACATATTCAGTATGACGTTGAAACTTCTATATATTTTTCCTTGTTGATTGCGTATAAAGGCAAATATGAGCTTATATAGGCATCTAGGTGAAAAAAGATGTCTAAAATATCACTCACGTGCAATGCATATCAAAATTTTCATCATCAATTTAAACGAGGTTAATGATTTGAACTTAATTGCTATCGTATTGAAAGTACAGGACTAAAATTGCCAAAAATAAAAGAACATGACCAAAGTGAAAATTTCACGAAAGTACAGGGACCAAAAGTGTCATTTGGCTCATGAGGAATATGTTTTTGCGTTGTTAGGTCTTTAACTCTTGCAAGGAGCCAACATTGAGGGAGTTTATTGTCCACAATGGCTATGCCGACTGGCGACCAACCGTTAGAACAAGATGATTAGCAAAAGGGGAAAGTGAGTTAAATTCGTACGGGGATTAGGATAGACTAGTGGAGTCATCATAACATTCATGCATCAGTAATATTATTATATTATATATATTATGCTCCATGTTGTAAGTTTTCATTGAGCTTCAGTTTAATCAACTTTGTATGACAAGAGGTCAAATGTCCCTACTGAGCGGTTAGAGCTCACCTCCTCTTACACTTTGCAGGTTTTGAGACAAGAAGTTCTATGGAATCGAGCGGGAGAAGTTAAGGTGATTAGTCGCAAACCGAGTCGGAATTGGTTTTGACTTTGAGACTATGAGTGTGTAAAGTACAGAAGTGTGACTTATTTTGTAAATTAAGCTTGAATCATGTTTTGTTGTATAATGGAATTAAGAATATTTCAAGTTATTTTATTTTCCCTCTAATTGTTTTTAGTCACTTTAATTTTCGATGATTTATTTGAGGTTGTTAGAATTTCCTTATTTCATTATTGGTGGAAATAAGAAACTTATCCTTTAAGGTTCGTTTTAATTAAAGGATGGACCACGGTGGTGTGCAACTCATCCTAACAAATTTCGCAAGGTTAGGTTGGGTGGAATGGTGTTGAGAAAAGAAAATTTAGAGTTCTCTAAATTTTGGTGAATAAATAGGATTATTTTGAATTTCCAAAATTTAGTTGGGGAAGTGAGTTTTTGTAAAAATTATAGAAGTTAAAATATTGTTTCAAGGCTTTAGATAAAAAGTACTCACTGATAAGAGTATGTAGGATTTATCAGAGAATTATTTGATCTCCTGAGTTATTTTTGGCAAATTTTCAAAGTTTGAAAAATTTTAAAAATTAGAAATGTTGACTACACACTGACACACCCTAATGTGGCGTGCTATGATTGGATGAGAAGCGCTAATGAAGTGATGACAAGGCAAGAACCAGATGCCAAAATGATATTTTTTTGACGCAAAGGATCTGCACCCGCGCCTTGACGTGCGTGTGACCCGATTCACTTCCAACCGGTTACATCCATATTTCAAACCCATTTCCTCTCACAAGACAACCTACAGCGTTGATTTAGTGGTATATGCTCGACCCGATTTAGTTTTTGGCCCTTGATTAGCATTTTTTTAACCCTTTTTAGCCTTTGGTCACCCCTAAAACATCCTCACCTATACCCTTTATTTTTGTCATTAAATCCTAGTCATTGGAGGCTAGCTACCCTCTAATTCAATAAATAGATACTCACCCCCTAATTCATTTGCATCACCAAGCTGATTTTGAGAGCATTTCTCTCTAAACATCTTTTGGTTTTTTTTTTTTTTTTCTCTCTCTAGAAATATTTCTTCTTTAGGACATATATACCACAAAGTTAGGATTCCTTAGTTGAAATTTTACTTTCTTCTTTGGAGCAAGTTCCAATGTTTGGAGAAGTTTATAGCTTATTTTTGGTTGGGTCATCCAAGTAATGCCCGCTAAGGTTTTGCATTACCAACATGATGGCCAAATATATATTAGGCTAACTATAGGGAGGTTCTGTCTTATTTTTTACTCTGCTTCGTAAGTAGAGGTTTTCTGGTAAAGTTCCTAGAGAACATTGAACATGGTGACTTATTTAGATTAATTGTTTAACTAGTAACTAAGCTTTAATTATTTTATTAGCTTGTTGATTATTCGGTTGGGGATTAGGCTAAAAAAGTCTACAACCAGGTAATTAATGCTCCCAACCATCTTAACTTATTTTGGTTTATTAATGTAATTAAGCATGATTAATTTAATTTAATTTAATTTAATTTAATTTTTAATTAATCATGTTAATTAATTATCTGATTCAAATTGGATAATTGAATTGCTACAAATTGAGACATGATTTATTTTGTTAATCAATCAACTTAATTAAATACAATATTGAGGTTATACGGCCAAGGAAGTATACCCAAATGATGTGATGTCTAGGTCACTACTAGAGCATACTTGCGTAGGGCATTGAGCTAGAGCTCCTCCAGTTCCCATTGCACTGACCTGATCATATTGTAGGAACTTAATTGATCAACTTCTTCAACTCAAGTTAAAATTTAGACTTAAGTAGAAACCTCTAGAGGTACTCAGAAAGTACATAAACATGATTCGTCTACACTAAATTTTGGAATTTTCTGAGGACATATGATCAAAAGGAATGGTCATGTGTCGAAACTCTGCCAATATTAATTAACATTTTACTTAAGTCATTCCTTTGTTCGAATTTGGATCTCCAATTACCTAATGAGAAGATTTTGGACAGTGGAAGTGCAAAACAAGGTTAACCTTGAACACCAAGTATGAGAAATCTCACACGCTGACTATTGGGTCTGTTTTGTTTGTATGTGTGTGATTTTAAACTGTTGTTATTGCAGAATTGCTTTGTTATATGCATTGTTATATGATTTTTGCAATTTTTTTATTACTCGATGATATGAGAATAAAGGGTCAATTTAGAGCATGAACTTGATTTTTTATCCCCTAAACCTTCAAAGGGGTACTATGTGGTAGACCTAGTCGAGTTGTCTTGTTGGAAGGCTAACTTATGTGGTGTATACCATTTTTATGTATACTTTCACTACATGGTTGGTAACCGTAGTTTTTTGGCCTTTTGGGTGCAATCATCAGGTAAGTATATGAACTTGGTTACCTATTGTTAGTTTCTAGGATTTGTTATATTGGCTATTTTCCTTGTCAAAACTTTTGTATTTAATTTTATTAATCACTCACAAGCTCTAAGCTAGATTAAGGACAAGTTCAGCTGTATTGAAGAAGTCAAGAATGAACAAAGACTCAAGGTATACTGCACTTCATTCAATTCATGAAAATATCAGTTTTGTGTCCATTTGACTAGTCATAAAGAACAATTTTTTTCACGTACAGTGGTTGATACAGTGACAGACACTGCAGTGGGGCCATTTTGGGTTTTACTTTTAAAGCTCATTTCATTGAAAGCCCATTTTTGTTTTTTACTAAACATGCATGTGCATTGCACATGACTTGATTCCCCTACTGTATCAATCAGATCTGATTGCATCTCATTCATTCACGCCACACACTTACACACACCTCAGCACTATTCATCATCTTCTCCATTTCTGATTTTTGCAAAATAAAGCAATATTTATTTTTACAGCTCCTCATTCTTATCTTTAGTAATACTAGGATACCCCTCTAGGACAAAAGGAATATGCCCCTTATTCGTCTCTTGTAGATAGCCATTGATTGGCTTCCACGTGGCTCGGGCAAACATGGAAATGGCGTGTGTGTGTACGGGTCTATGAGATATTCGGTTTAGACTTTTTGGGGTGTGTCGATGAGCATATTTTCAGTGGGTATTTTTGGGGTGAGTGCTTATCTTTTATCAAGTTAGAAAATGTTCATTTTATTTTCAAAATCAAAATGATTTTCTGAACTTGTTTGTTTTATCTAAAATTCTGAATGAGCTTGAGTGTTTAAATCTTTTCATATATTTTTCAAACACATTCATTTAGATTTTAGTTGAAGGATTCTGTATCAACCTTTTCATGCCTCTTGCTTGAGAAGGTTGATTTTCTTTTTTAAAGAATCCAAAATTTGCATATCATGTTCATACATTGATGAATCTACTGAGCTTGGTGTGAATTGGTGCCATGGGTTGATGAGCTTAGAGTTGGAGCTGCCTTCTTCATGAATGACCGATTGCCTTGCTTATGGAAGTTGCACAAAGGGGTAAGAAAGCTGCCACTTAGTTTAGGACTTAGTGATTGAGCTTGTGTGCTGTATGCTCCCTTTGTATTGAACCTCTTATTTAGTGGATTGCTTGGTCAGCTGGAAAGACCCCCAGTTTTTAACCGTTAGTGGTTTTCTGGGTGAACAATCTTGTGGCTTGTTTGTGATTTGTTTCTTATGTGTTGCTAATTATTAATCCGAAAATAACTTCACAAGATCACACACTTCACTTTAGCATGTTAACTTAGACCATGAATCCTAAATGAAAGTTTGTTAAATCTGTCCACACACCACTTTAGTTGTTGATAGCACTGGGATGCCTACATTGATGGATCCTTTGAGTGCATAGGGTGTCACTCGATTCCTTGGTGTGTTCTGACTTGTGGTATTTACTAAAGTTGGTTTGATTTTACAAGTAAATCTGGAGTTTCAGATTTTAGTTACTGCATCGTCAGAGTTGTGTCTGTTTGACTAGTTCCTGAATGATCATATAAAATAAAAATTGAGGGTCCGATCACTGAAAGTGAATTTAATCAAGTTAATTAAGTGAATAGATCACCTAAATTAAACTTTCACCTATTGTCATGTTGTCGCATGAAAGATTGTTGGTCAAATATTTTGTGGATTTTTTTCAAATGTCAATGATTGATGGTTTATTTCTCCATGTGGTTCCATTTTGAGCTTTTACATTGGAAAATATTTTAACTATTTTCAAAACTAGATAGGGTCCCTTTAAGGGAAGCTATAAACATATGTGATGCTAACCCTCTAATCTTAATTGTGTTTTTACCACCCAAAATTTTAGTTGATTCTCACTTTATCACCCAGATATATATTTATTTGCCTCACTTTACCACCTCAACTATTCCCCGTGTCCCACTTTATCTTTTTTCATCCATTTTGTCAGCTAATCTGTCAATATTTGGTGATAAAAATGCCCCTTCCACATCAGTATTTGTGACAGCTTGGGTAACAGAAATGGACGGAAAAAGGTAAAGTGGGACATGAAAATAGTTGTATGTGGTAAAGTGAAAGAAATAAATATCTTGGTGGTAAAATGGGAATCAACTGAAATTATAAGTGGTAAAAACATAATTAAGCCTACCCTCTACTGTTTTCTTTTCTTTGGGTGCAGATATTCCTCCAGTTGATGATCTTGACTGATTCATGGGGTGTGGCACTTGGATATCTTGTTGTGCATCATGAGCTCTCCGGTTTCGGTTCCATGTCTTTTGTGATCCTGTTGATATTCCACCATTTTATTTCTCATAGCATTCGCATTTGTACTTATCTTGAACATTTTTATCATATTTTAGGTTAGTCCATTTTGTTGTAACTTGTAACCATCATCTTTGATATCAGTGATGTTTGCTAAGGTTGCTTTTGTAGAACTTAAATACCCTAGTTGGTTGGTTTGTTTACGAAATGTTTTATTAAAATAGAATGTATTTCAGATCATGTGTGCTTGTGTTACTCTGATCTAACTCATTTCTACTAAACAAAGGGATTAACTTGTTCTAAGGAACTTGGGAGTATAATGCTCGGGGTACGGGTATTATGTTTTAGGCTTATTTACACCATTACCCCTGTAAGATACATTTTTTCTCATTTTACCCCCTGAAACTTAAATCTTCTCACTTTGCCACCCAAATTTCACAACGTTATTGCAAAAACTTCTATTTTGTTAACTCCATGCAAAAATCTATTAAAAGAGCTGGTGTGGCGCTTATGTGTCACTCATTAAGACCCAAAACCCACCATGTAGACAAAAAATTATTAAAAAATTACTCTAACATTAAAAAAAAAAATTTCAACTAAAGAAAAAAAAACATATCCAGTACCCACCCTCCCCTTTCTACCCCAACCCACCACCCACACCTCCCTTCCTCATCACTGGCGGCACCTCCCACCGCCGGGGACTTTCCCTCATTTCTCATCTCTCTTTCCCTCTCTCCGATTCCTCCCTCCCTCCCTCCCACCTCCGGGTAGAGGCTTGGGCTGCTTGGCAGAGCTGGCGACGTTGAGCTCAGAGGCATACAAGGATATTGAGTAGACGGTTGATGTATCAGACTCGACTCTATCTTTCGTAGCATGCATTCCCATCCGTGTCGCAACTGGATTCGATAAGCTACGTGTCCGGTGCACGGAGAACTGCCTTCGGTCCCCCAAACTGACTTACTCGTGGCAACCTTCCGGCCGCCCAACGACCTATAACGCTAGTCACTACTCCCACTGGGGCTAGGAAGTAAGCCCCACAACCCAAAGCGGCGAAGAACAAATAGGGAGATCTGCGAGAACTCTTACCCATATCTTACCATTTCTTCGGAATTGTCCGCTCATAGCACGATGGAATTGTCCGATTGTAGCCCGACGCGTTGCTTCAATGGCTCGATATGAAAGACGACCAGCTCTACAACTTTTAGTGCCATATCTTCCAAAACCAAGTTGTGTACCGTCCGGTTGCATGCTGCTTGATTGGGGCGAACCGACGCCGTAAGGAAAAGCTTGAGCTGCATGGAAGAGAACCAGCGCCTTCCCAGCCACCTTCGACGTCAACCCGACCCACCCCACCTCCCTCCCCCACCCGAGCACCCCCCAACCCAGACCCTCCACCTTCCCGGCCACCTGCAACATCAACCCAACCCACCCTACCTCCCTCCCCCACCCGAGAGAGAGAGCAGGAGAGAGGGGAAGAAAGAGAGAGGGAGGGGAGGTTGGCCGGTAGCTGGGTGGGGTGGGGTCGCGCGCCGGAAAGAGGATTTTTTATTTTTTGTTTAGTTTAAAAATAATATTTTATTATTTTTTTGTCCACGTGGATCTTACACAACTAAAAAAGGGTCCCACACATGCCATATAGGCACCACATCAGCTCTTTTAACAGTAAAATAGAGAGAGTTGACGGAATAGGAGTTTTTGCAAAAACGCTGTGAAATTCAAGTGGCAAAGTGAGAAGATTTAAGTTTCCGGGGGCAAAGTGAAAAAAAAAGTGTATCTTACAAGGGGCAATGACATGAATAAGCCTATGTTTTATGAGGTTCTTGGGACGGGTGCCGATGTTACATGCCCGGTTTTAGGGTGTGACAGTGGCTGCTTCGCCATAAAGAGAGAGTGAGAGTGAGAGGGAGAGCAAGTTGAGAGAGGAAGAGAGCGATAGTCTAGAGAGAGAAAAAAGGCGACAAAAGAGAGAGAATATATGAAAGCGAGTTAAGAGAGAAAAAGAGCGAGAGTTTGGAAAGCGTGTGTAAGAGAGTGATAAAAGAGAGAGAAAGAGAGAGATATGTAATTAAAGGTAATTTAAAATTGTACTTGTCACTAAGTTTTAAATTGGTTGTTTTTGTAATTAAATTATTAAGGAAATTGGGAGTTAAAGGTAATGAAACCATTTTTTTTTTATGTTTTAATTTTAATTTGTATAGGGGTAATAGGAATTTATTAAAAAAATTATTTGGGGGAGGGGAGGTTACATGGCTACCATTTGATCACCCTCTGCACCAGCCATCGCCTTTGTTGTCGGTGGGCGGTGAGTTGCTGGCACTCCTCGCCCTCTCTCTCTCTTTCTTTATCTCTTCTCTCTTTCTCTTTCTCTCATTCTCTCTGTCATTCACATCTCTCTTTGTCCAATCCCCTACCGGCCTCCCTTCTCATTCGGCAGAGGGGGTTGCAAAGTGAAAAAGAGAGATGTGAAGGAAAGAAAGGGAAAGAAAGAGAGAAAGAAGAGATAAGAGAAAGAGAAAGAGATAAGGGAGAAGAGTTGCTCATCGTGGTGTTCGACTGTCGGTAGCGAGGGTGACGAAGGATGGTCGGTGGCAAAGGCTGTGGCTGGGATAAGGTGGTGAGTGCTGCCATTTTTTTTAAAAGTAAAATAGTTGTCTTTTTTTTTTTTTTTCATGTCTCTTTATTGTTTTTGAGAGCTGCTATATGCACACCTTTATTCCTCTCACTACACACCCCATTTACCTATTTTGTGAAACGACAAAAATCACCAAAGCTAAATTACCATAAAGGACAAAAAATACAAAAAAAAAGGACCACCGATTCATGGCCGGTCTCCTCCCACTCGTGATTCAGATCCCTCGCAGCCAACACATCTCCTCCTTTCACTTGCCCTCTCTTCCTCTCTTTCTCTCTATATATGTTTCCTTTTCTCTTCCCTCGATCTCTTTTGCAGCCCTTCGCCAGACTCGTCGACCTCCCTTTCCGTCTGGCAAAAGGGTTGCGAAAAAGAGAAAGAGAGAGTGAGAGAAGAGAGAAAGAGATGGACATGGAGGAGGAGGTGTGCCGGTGACGAATTTGGCCATGTCCGGCGGCTGTGTGTAAGGATGGGTCAGGTATAGATTTTTTTTTTTTTTTCTTTGTAGGTGAGGTTATATGGAAATTTTGGGAGTGTTTAGTGAGAAGTTAAAAAAAATGAAAAAGTAGTATAGGGTGTGTAGTGAGAGGAAAAATGGTGTGTATAAAGCAGCCTCTTTTTTAGTGATAGGATAAATTTGTAATTTTTTAATTCACTTAATTGGATAAAAACCCAGTTATGCTTGTTGATTTTGGATTTAACCTACTGTTTTTTTTTTTTTCCATCAATTTAGGCCCTCTTTCACCTTACCACGTTGGATTTCTACTTTTGTTGTATTTTTTTTTTTGAATGCCCATTTTGCCCTTTAGTTGACAAATGACTAGTTTTAATGTTGTGTCAATTAATTCCTTATATTAGCAATCTTTAATTATGATTTTCATACTAATTACCTTTCATTTTAAGTTGATTTCGTATATCATTTAATTGGTAATTAATTTATTATTTTGAATATTAATTACGTTTCATTCGAGTTGGGTTCTTATTGTATCACTTGTTCTTGTGGCTGTTCTTCATCGACCACAAAGCTCCTTGGTGAAAGGTAAATAAAATTTTGACTTTTTTAGTTTTTAATTTTCGGTGGTTTTTGTCACTACACCTACAAAGCCTGTTAGTATACCTAATACAAAGCCTCTTTTCGTGATGTTCTTTTATTGATCTTTTCTTAATTTTTTTAAAAGTTTTTTAACTGTTTTTGTGGATCATATTTAGATTTGTGCGATTCTTAATGTTTATTTTTTATGATTTTGTGATGTAATTAAAATGAGTATGGGTTTATCACCGTCAACCAAATATAGTTTACATGTATTGAAGATTATTTTATCTTCGTTTGAGGTAAAATATCTCATCTATGTGAGGTTAAACACTCATGTATTTGTAACCTATTAATTAGGTAGGTTGTATGTATACGAAATTTACCTATACGTGAGGTTGTATAAATACAAAATGTACCTGTACATGAGGTTTTATATATACGAAATTTACATATATGTGAGGTTGTATAAATACGAAATTTACCTATACGTGAGGTCTTCTCCTTATACTGTAGGTAGGTTATCTATACATCAGGTTTGGTTATCTATATATAGTAGGTAGAGAAGAAGAAGAAGATAGCATAAACACTCTTCTTCTTCCAATAATATTCTTGTATTATACATATATTATGATTATTTATAAACCAGGAGTAGGTTAGAGATATATTTTGCTTCTTCATTTTTCATGATAGTTGAGTATATATATGTTGATTTTTCATAATTTCTAATTTTTTTGAATTTGATTAAGGTGTCATAATTAAAATTTTCGGCGATAAAACATTCAAAATTCAAATTACGAATATAAATACCTCAAATTATGAATCTTCAATTTATTTCCATTATTCACCTTAATGCAAAGGCTTATTTGCACATTTGCCCCCTGACTTTTAGGTTCTTTCTCACTTTGTCACCTCACATTTATTTGTATCATATAACCCCCTGAACTTTTATGTCGTGTCCCATATTGCCCGATTCCATCAACTCAGTCTTAACTTCTATTACAAATGCTAACGTGGTAGGGTACTATCGTCTTTTCACCCACAGAAGACCAGCATTTGCCATGTTTGTGCCATGTTGTGGATTTGTGGGACCCAACACTCCATGTTGGCAATCCTTCCACATTTTAAATAATAAAAATAAAACTAAAAAATTATTAACAAAAAATAAATAAACAAAATAAACAAAAAATCATCAAAACACATCCACCCCTCTCTTGCTTTCCTTCCACCACCGATAGCAACCCACCACCACCATCTTCACCCTCCCTCCCTCTCCCATCTGCCACACCACCATCCTCGTCAGCCGCGCACCTCCTCCCAATTTTTTCCTTCTTTCTCTCCCTCTCTCTCTCTCTCTCTATCTCTCTCTCTCTCTCCTCATCCCTCCCTTTGTTCTCATCTCGATCTCTACTCTGCATCTTGATGATTCAAATCACCAAATGCTCACTGGTTAATGAGCATTTTTTGGTTCTTTTTCTGGGTTATCATGCTTAAATCACCAAAACCATCAATCCACCTAAACCCCAATCAAATCACCAAAACCCTAATAAAAATTACAGCTCCCAAACCACTGTAGAACCAAAATTTGACTACTAGATAGAATCCATCAATTTGATCACAATTGAAAAATAAAAATTTAAAACTTAAAATTTAAACAAAAAATCAAAAGTAAAATACAAAACAGAGAGATGCGAGGGCGCAAGGTGCGAAACCCAGTCGACGTGCGAAGCCAAAATACCATGGCTGACACCGTGCCACACCAAATCAAGGTCCAACCCGACCGGATTCCGTCGAGGCCATGGCTGCGAAGAGAAAGAAAGAGATAGGTAGGAGAGGGAAATATAGAAAAAAAGAAAGATAGGGAGAGAGAATGAGAGGGGCTGGGGTGGGGGGAGAGGTGGATCGGGGGCTGGGGCTGTGTTGGAAAGGAAGGGGATGGGCTGGGTGGGGAAGGGTGTGCTGGAAGGGTTTGGTTGGCATATGCAGTGGGTGGGGGGAGGGCATTGGTTTTTTTTAATTTATATTTAATTATCTTAAGATTTTATATTTAAAATATTATTCTAATTTTAAGTTTTATTATTATATTAATTTAAATATAATTTTAACTATATTTTATGGCTGAAAAGACGATATTACCTCGCCACGTCATCATTTGAAACGAAAGTTAAGACAGAGTTAACGACATTGGGCAATGTGGAACACGACATAAAAATTTAGAGGGTTATATGATACAAATAAATATGAGTGGGCAAAGTGAGAAAAAATCTAAAAGTTAGGGAGCAAAAGTGCTAATAAGCCTAAGGCAAAAATAGGTATGCAAAATAAAAAAATGTGCCTAAATCAAAAGAATAAAAAAAAAAAAAAAAGCATGGGTTTAAATCTAAAGTCAACTACACAGTCTACACTATTGGGTTGAAATCCAAGAACCTCTTTTTATATTAAAAGAGAGGGTTTTAGATTTAGGAGAGAAGAAAAAAATTATTACGTGGTCTATTTTCCGGAAAAAAGAAAAGCAAAATCATATTTTGAAGCTTTTACGAGCCAACAAAATTTTCAATCTTCACCCGAAAACGAAGATCTACTTAGCTCTGCTCGAATCAAGTAAGTGCACCGTTCCTATTAACCCATATGGAAGAATACCTATTCTTGCTCTCTCTTATTGAAATCCTCCATTTCTTTTGGTCCTCTAATGGTCAGTTTTTTTGCTATGCCAATCATGCAAGTTCATACCTAAGGACTGAATCTGGGGCAAATTGAATTTTGATAATTTTGTTCGTTTTGGCTTTCCTGTCGTATTTTTTTTTTCATAATTATGTGTTTTTCGTTCTGGGATTGAAGAAAATTAGTGGCTGCTGCTTGTTCACTGTCAAATGTGTAAATCTGTAGTTCTTTTATTGCTTTAGCTGCTAGTGTTTCTGTTTATGGATGTAAGTTAGTTTACAGTGACTAGATGAGTTAGCTTTAATGTGGGATGATGCAGGATATTTGACTTATGAGTATGTATTTCTATGTTGCTCACCACCTGTTTGATAAAGTAAGTAAGAAACGAAGCTTTTTGTTGTTAGTTGGGTAAGAGTTGGTTTTTTTTGTACCCATTTCATCAAATTGCCTTTTTTTTGTTTACCAACACAAAAGATAGTGTCTTTATTCTTCTATCGAACAACCTATTGATTATGATTTGCTGGGTTTAGAGGATAAATAACAGAAAATGTGTGGCAGTGGATTCAGATGTGGGGGCTAGAGCAGTAGAGAGTTCTGCTGCACAGGAACCAGTTGCGTATGAAGGAGATGCCATTTTAGAACCGTATGAGGGTATGGAATTTGAATCTGAAGATGCTGCCAAGATATTTTATGATGAGTATGCACGAAAAGTTGGCTTTGTCATGCGTGTGATGTCATGTCGTCGATCAGAAAGAGATGGCAGGATTCTTGCCCGTCGACTTGGGTGTAATAAGGAAGGCCATTGTGTTAGTATTCGAGGTAAATTTGGGCCTGTTCGAAAGCCACGAGCGAGTACAAGGGAAGGTTGTAAGGCAATGATTCATGTAAAGTATGATAAATCTGGTAAATGGGTGATTACAAAATTCATAAAAGATCATAATCATCCACTTGTGGTGTCCCCACGTGAAGCTCGTCAAACAATGGTGAGTACTTTTCTGATATTTAGAAATATTCACCAACTCCTACAAATAATTAAACTTTCAGTGTGTGGGGAATATTAATTTCCCAGATGATGTACATTTTAAGTGTAATATGTTATTTTGACTTATACTTTCATTTTTGAAACAATTCTTGCATTGTATCCAAAGTGTTCTTTCAGAAAAAGAAAAATATATGTGTACTCCTTATTGGGTTTATGATATTGTTTGCTATGTGGCTCTTAAAGTCGAATTCTGCATGCTTTTTAGGAAGACTAATTAGAATCCACAGCAAACTTTGAGAAGTACCAAGAGTTTGTGGGAAATAAAAAGCTAATTTCTCTTATGTAATTATAACTTTCTTAAAGCATATTCATAGCTAGGTACTGTTAACAGCCCCTTTTAAATTTTGAATAGAATAAAATATTGGTGAAATTATCCTTACTGATACTGGGAAAGCCAATTTAGGATTCTGTTTCGTCAAGAGGTTATTGAAAAGTGAAATTTTGTTCAGGCAACCCTACTGGCAGTTTATATAACACATTGTTGTTGGTAAAATACATTTCAGGACAGGGACCATATTGGTATTACCTTTGAAGACAAGTCGATGAATATGCTGTATAGATGGTAGAATGCTCCCAAATTAGATTTGCAAATTTTCCTTTTTATTGGTGTTATCATCTACATCCTTGGAATGCATCTCCACTTGGTAAAGTTGTCCAACACGGTAACAACTAATGTGGTGAAAATTATGAGCTTCACTATTGTGGTAGTCTAATGAGTCCTTTGCGTAATGTCTTCCTGTTCTTTTCCCCTATTCTACTTTCTATGCAAAGAACATGCTTTAGTCTGGCTTTCTTCCTTTTTATTTATTTATTGTTTATATTCGGAATTGCTCCTGCTTTATGTTTTTTTACCTTGTCTGGTATAAACATTCCTTTCAAATAAATTCAAAAGTAAAGAAACTTATTAGGAATAGATGATTTGATAAAAGGGTCAGTTACATAAAAGGACAAAATGAAGATCACATGTACAAAAAAGAACAACACATAGCAAAGTATTCATTCTGGTCCTATTTTAAGTTCCCATCAATTGTAACTGTTGCTCAGTTATCATTGTAACTCTTATTGTCGCTCAGTTACAAGTTGTTAATTACATCCAAAAATCATTTATACATGTCTTTTTATGGCATTATGGAAAAGGAATACACTAATACAAGAAATTAATACACACAAAGTCTAAGAAAAACCAATCACATGCGCCATATAAAAAAATTTACCAATTTTGTTAGTTGCAGTAAATTTAGTGAGTGACATAACTTCCGGTCAATGACACCAAAAAAAAAAAAAAAAAAAAAAAAAAGAAACAAGTGCTTCACTTAAAGCAGGAAGGATTGTGCAAAATTTGTTTCGTGCACACTGACAAAAAAATTTCAAATGGCTGAGATTGTTTTGCCAAAAAAGGTTCCGTGTGGGAGTTTTCAGTATTTTTCTATTAATAAAATGGCCCATGTGGAAAATTTTCGTGTCCTTATTGTGGAATCAGTATTCAGTACTGCAGATGGTAGACTGCTTCCAAAAATTTTGGGGAGAATTTTGATTGCCTCAGACCCTTATAGGAGTGTTGGAGCTCGAGAACTATGCTAATGTCAACGTATACTCATTCTAGGTTATTACACATGCTGCACAGACTCTACAAGGTAGGAAGACACCTTATTAGGCCTCAAAGAAACTCAAATTTTTTATATCCTTTGTTTCGGAAAATGGACAGAATTGAAAACATGAATTGGTTAAGCATTTGGGATCTTAGTTCTGATTTTGGAGATATCGTGGTTACATAAGATATACATTTGTATTCGTTTGTAAACAATTGATTTTAAGTATTTTTTCCCCCTATGATACGTTCTTGATTTCCTTCAAGCTCTGTGCATAGTCATCCTATTTGCTTCAAATGCACTTCTTAGATTGTGGAACTGAACATGAAATGTTTGATTCAAACACACATACAACACTAATGTGTGCATACACGTATGTCTATATTTGGAGATACATGTACTGGTTATGCATATAAACATATCCATGTTTGTAATTATGTACGTTTCTATTCGTTAAGTGATGATAACAAGTAGAGATTTCCCTTGTTGACATATTGATCCTATTGAATATTGAATGGATGCTTTGTTTATCAAGCATCAAGTGTGATCTAAGTCACGTCTTTTGTGTTTTGTATTTTCTTCCACAGGATGAGAAGGATAAGAAAATTCAAGAATTAACTGCAGAGCTTCGGAATAAGAAACGGTTGTGCTCAACTTATCAAGAACAGCTAACGGCATTTATGAAAATTGTTGAAGAGTATAATGACCAGCTATCCAAGAAAGTCCAAAATGTAGTTCTCAATCTTAAAGAATTTGAGTCCATAGATCAGGAGCTTTCGCAACAGAGATAGCCTCAGCATTTAGAGTGAGTACTTTGGCTCTTTTCTTTCAAAATTGATTGGTTGTTTATTTCGTATCTATTTAAGTTGGGTTCCCAATTTTATCAATTTGGTTGTTTGAATTGATGGATGCGAGTTCTAGCAAGGAAGTTAAGGCTTTAATTATCTCTTTTGGACAAGCTAATAACAAAAGTACAATAAAATTTGCAGCTTTGAGGTTTACATTGGTATCTGTATGCTTGTTCAATGTTTTTGTTTTCTATTAAACTAAGTGAAAATTAGAGTTGCAGAAGTCACTAGACAGCCCTTGGAAATGTGATTTGAATTGGATAATTCCATTTTCTTGTGAACTCTCAATGTAAATCCCTATAAAAACTGCTCTGAATAAAATTCCAACTCTTTAATAAAATTAGGGGTTAAAAATACAACTATTAAGAGAAATGCCATAACAAGCTCTTTTTTCCATACGCTTCCATGAGCTGTTCCACATTGCAGCCTTCTTGAATGTTAAGTCCACTCCTAACTGTTGCATGAGCTTTCCCTGCTTTTTCAGTGGTCAGAATCCATTGAAATTTCATTAACTATAACTACATGCAGTGTTCAGAACTAGGAGTTCTCTCTAAACTGATTGTATTTGATTGTTGAAAATCCATTCATTTTGATTGGTTAGTGCAATTAATCTTGAATGGGTTATGAGTTGAAAAGTTAATAGTCGAATTTGTCCTGGATATGATTGCTGATGTGACACGTGTGTCTTTTTAGTTCCCAAAACTCTCCAACGAGGACAATTAATGGCCGAGCCCATGAGGCTGCCCTTGTAGTTGCCTATGTCCCACGGATACGAATACAAGATATGCAATTTGATACGACAAGTCTTCAAAAACTAGGATACATATACGGTAAGGATATGACAATAAATAACAGCTACCTTCTTTTTTCTTATTTATCCTTTGTTTTGTTTTCATATTTGCTCTTAATCTTTTAAAATACCACTCAAGTCCCTTCAAAACAAACAATGCCAGACATTTTAAAATTATTTTCAGATCCCAGTTTTCTATAAACTTACAAAATAATATCTCTTGTATCCCTGGCGAATCCATATTCATGCTGCATCTAGAAGTCAAACTTAACAAAAAGTCAATTGGATACAGATTTGGAGTATCCTTTACTTGTCGAGGGAGTATCGGTATCGGGTACTCCATTCTTGGAAATTTTGGAGTATCCATGCTTCATAGGTTTCCTTGTTTAGTAGCTTAAGTTGCATTTAAATTGAAAATGTAATTAGTAATTACATTGATGCAATTTTAACTATATGCTATTCTTTTTTATTTCAGAATTCAATAGTCGTCTACACTTCTAGATTACAGCATTTTATTGTTGAATATTACTATCATTATATACTTATTCAAATGTTTGCGATCTTCAAATTGTATGCATGTGCATACGCTAATTCTTTGTAGAATAGAAAAGCTTCTGTGTCAGACGGTTAAAGCCACCACATTCATTTGGAATACTTAAAAAGTGTCAGTATAAAACAATTCTTGGCCCACATCCTAATAGCTAATATTTTAGGAATAGTGGTTAATAACCAACTTTCTCAGAACAGGTGATCCTGAGTTCGAATCATTGCAATTGCATCCGTCCAATATAAGTTGAGCTCCACAGGTTGGGCTCTAATGGTGGAGAGAGACCCACATGTGTGGGAGAGAGTTAGAATATAAAAGTAATTGTGTGCCCACATCCAAATAGCTTAAGCTTTTGGGAATAGTGGTAACCAACAAACTTTATCAAAGCGTCATCATGTAACGTTCACTTCTGAAATTTTTTTTTATTTTTTATTTTTGAAAGTGATCTAGCGCTGCCACTAGTGTTGAGGTGCCTCTGCCCTACGCCTCTCCTTGTTCTGGTGTTAAAGTGTCTGCCCTACACCTCTCCCTGTCCTGCGTTGAGAAGTTCAATCCCTACAATTTCGCCGCTCCTCCTCCTTTGTGCCGAGGAGTCCTTATCTGTTAGAGTTTCTTTTTTTAATTTTTTTTTCTTTTTTCTGGAGCTGCTGGCTGGTTTCTTGTTCCAGCCTCCATTCTCTTCAGGAAACATCGTGTTGCTGCTCTGTCACTGTTCTATTTTCATAAATTGTTGCAGGCCCGTTCCTCTTCTCTGATTCTCTATTTTCACGTGGCATTTGAGTTTGCCCTCTATACTTTCTGCACATTTATTTTTCTTTCTATTTATTTCCTTCCCTATCATTTACAAATTAAATAACAAAAATGCCTCACCAAAAAGCCAACTCTCATCCACCTCTATGAGTTCAGACACCACCATTGCTACAAGTTCCTTGGGCATTGGTTTGCCATTTTCATCCCCCCTCACACCACTAATTTGGTGACTGAAATTAACAGACATGAACTATTTTCTTTGGATTTCTCAAATGAAGCCATTTCTGTTGGTCAAGTCATCCCCTCCAGCAGTTAAGTTTTTTCCATCCATAGCAGTTCTTTTTTTCTGTCTGAGCCAATTTTGGGACTTGTTGGTCTGACCACATATCATTCTATGTGGGAGACTCTGCAGGCTCACTTCTCTCAACATTCTATTGCCAATGCCTCCCAGCTTCGTTCTAGCCATCTGTATTTTTGATTAATCAACAACTGTCGTCCATACGATTTGAACTCAGGACCTCCCACAAAGGGGAGACTGGGTGCCACTAGACCAAATGATCATTGGCCTAGCCATCTGTATCTCTCTAGGGATATTTGGATGATTGCTCAGTATTTATCATATGCCAAGTCTTTGGTTGATTCCTTTGCAGCCATTGGTCAGCAGGTTCCCAACTATGAGTTGGTGCAGTCTATTATTCTAGGCCCTCGTTATAAGATGATTGTCACTGCCACAGTGCCACCTTGCATTTCCCTCCTTTGTCTTACTTTGCCCTCCTTTCAAGATCTCGCCTTCTCTTGTTTGATGTGCAAAATTCTACTCCCACTAAGTCTCCACCGATTTCTCTCCTAGCTCAGCAGTATATTGGTCCTTCGAGATCTCGTCAGACTAACTATAGTAATAGCAATCGAGGCGGGAATAATGGGAAACATAATTGCAGCCAAGGTCGTAGAAAAAACATTATCATGGTATTAGAGCAAGAGATCCTGATTTCAAATCTCTACAATTGCATTCTCCCAATATAAGTTTAATCCTACATGTTGGGTTCTAATGATGGAGAGAGACCCACACGTGAGGGGGAGAGTTAAAATATATAACAATTGTTGATCCACATCCTAACATCTTAAGATTTTAGGAATAGTGGTAAATTAGCAACATTGTCAAAAAAAATTCATTCTACTACTTTAAAATAAATAGATAAAAGAATTGGTGCTAGTATATGGTGTTAGCAAACGATCCATACACCGAAAGCTCTAGGGTTGATGGCAGGAGTCAATCAAGGTTTCTAACTATTTGGGACTTTAATACGGCCATATAAGGAGGTGCTAAACATTTAATAATTGTTAATATCATAATTATTCTGATACTTATGATTCTTCCTTTTTCAAACAAACTACTCTAACAAATATATTTTATATTCAATAAATGTAGTAGTTCCAAAAATGCACATATATATTGGTATGCTCTTGAGTCAAGATTTATTTTTTGACACTGAGAGTCCATATAGCTTGTGGAGCTCTATGAAATTGTAGCTTCTCCATTCAACGCATGAGAGTCCTGTTTGTGTCCACAAACCTTAGGCATACATACATTTAAGTGTGGATTTTTTTATAAATACACAATACCAAGGGAAACAATATTAAAGAGTTAACCACCTAAACCTAACCCTAATATTTGCCAAATGAAGTAGACAATGACACGCCCTTTCTGTACAAGTTACACAAACAAAAACATATCTCTTCTAAGAAAATTTATGGGTTAATTAAAGTTATATTGTGGCTAAGAAAAGTGCACCATATATATGTGGATGTTGCTATAACCATTTCTCAGTTTAGGTTCTTTTAATGGAAAGCTCATACATATACATATATATATATATATTAATATCAATGGAGCTTGAAGTTGCAAATTTTTATCTGGTAATGCTTTAATGTTGCAATTTAAAATCTGAGCGTACTCGGGGCATATATTAGTGTGAAGTCTCTGTCCTGTTTTCTTTTCCAAGTATGTGATGGTCGCAATATATTCATTGTATAATATATGTATATATATATATGTTTTTATTAAATAATATATTTGACTGATATGTCTTACGTAGTCAGTTTGGTTGGCATGTGTACGTAATTTGACTTTTGGATTAGGTTCTTAATTTCCAAATTTTACAGCTTTCCTTTCTATCTTTAATTTTTTTTCTCTATTTATTGGCATCTCATCTTTGTACAGACCTCTCGATTAGTTTTTAACTTAAAATAATATTCATTGGTATTGTCTTCATGTCCTTTTTTGTTTTTACCTTTTTGTATCCTTTTCCCTTTGGCTATCATTACTTATGTAGTTAGACCTGTGAATTGTCTTATTCAGTAGATTTGAGGCCATCTTACCGATTTATTAAACAGGAACATGTTCTATGATTTGAAACCAAATAATGACCGTGAGAACCAGAGAACCACTAGTCCAGACTCATTTACTGTTAGTTCCATGCGAATCGTGAATTGATTTTTGCAAGTTGCATTTTGTCACAAATGCCATCATGAGATTCATTAAAAATATATTGAATCAGCAATTATCTGATCTTTTTTTCAGTTGCATTTAGCAAGATAAACTTCAGGAAATTTACAGTAAGGAAGAAAAGTAAGAGTGGTTAGAAAATTAGATGATGTCTTTATGCTTTTTTTTTTTCCTAATCTCAGTGCAGCTACAGGAACAAATAGTGACAGAAATCCAAGATGGCTTATAATACGTAGACATGCAATCACTGATGGAGCTGCTGTAATGGTGATCCATGCTCCTGAGCTACAATTGTGCTTAAATTTAGTTAGTGCGTGTGGCTATTGGGAGCATTGCCTGGGTCCATCGGCATATGCTGTATGGTGAAAGATGATAATATTCGAAAGTAGCAAGTGATGCCTAATTGTGGTTTCTAGACAGAGCAGATAGATTGTTGTAGTAGAAATTTGCTTGCATTTCGCAATTGTATAATCAAATTTGCATGTATGTATAATTCATGCCCGTTGGGACATTTCAGACCATTGCAATTAGGCCCTCTGTATACCAACTAGCTAGGTAAATGGAGCCCATGCACCGACATACGTTCCTACATATTTTTAGGGGATTTATTGATTTAATGAGTCTCATTTCTTCTTCTTTTTTTTTTTTTTTGTTAATTAGGAGTCTCATAGTTTCATTCATTAGCATGCTTATTATTCAGAATATTTATAGTTTATTTTTTTTAATGAGAAACAAGGGTGTTTTTTTTAAGTCCATTTTTTAAAATACATTGTTCATCCGGCCCGCATGGCTGTAGCGGCCTACTTTTTAACAGCGTAGTGCTACAGTAACTAATAGTGCGCCACAGTGAATTTTTTTTAACGTGAGTTTTTTTATTCCCATATCTGGAGAATTGCCACTATTCATTGTGCAAAAAAACCCAGAAACAACATTTTTTTTCTTTTCTACATTAAAAAAAAAAACCCCAACAATGGTAATTATTATTTATTACCACTGTCAAACAGTGGCTGTTTTTAATTTTTTACGCAAAAAAACCTTGAAATAAGACAACAACTTATACAAATCATAACTTCACTTACATATTAGAGCAAATTACAATTTAGTACCTCAATTTTGAAAACTTGCAAAAAAGTACCTCAACTTTCATTTTGTGTCAAAATAGTACCTCCGTTACTTTTTCTGTGAAATAAATCGTTATATGCTGATATAGCAGGAATATTTTTGTCTTTTTCTCCAAATTTAAAAAATAATAATATTTTAAAAAAATTTTGAATAAAAAAATTTCTTACAAAAATTATAAAACTTAAAAAAAATAAAAAAATAAAAAAAGTGGGGGGAGATAGGCAGGGATGGTCGAGGTTGGGTAATGGGGGGTGAGGGGGCTAGATTGGGGGGGTGAGGGTATAAATCTGGGTAGAGTGGTGAGGTGGGGTCGGGGCTAGAGGAGGGGGAGGGGTGGGAAGAGTTGGTCTGGGGAGTGGCAGGGCTGGGCAGGGCAGCACTGGGTGGGTGGGGCTTGGCTGGGCGGGGGGGAGGGGAGGGTGGGTCGGGGTTGTATGAAGGGGGTGGGTCAGGGAAGGGGTGGGGGCTGTATGAGGGGGTGGGTCGGGGAGGGGATGGCTGGGGGAGGGCTAAGTGGGGGCGGGAAGGGGAGGGGATGGCTGGGGCGGGGCGGGGCGGGGCGGGGCGGGGCGGGGAGGGAAGGGGAGGGGAGGGGCTGGGGGTGGGGGAGAGGGTCGGGCAGGGAGAAGGGGGAGGGTGGGGGGACGAAATGGGTGGGGGAGGGGCTGGGTGGGGCCTAGGGGCGGGAAGGGGAGGGGATTGGTGGCTGAGGTTGGGGGGCGAGGGGGTGGGGTGGGGGCAGGGAGGGTTGAGGTTCTGCGTGGGGCATGGCTGGGGAAGGGGGAAGGGGAAAAGTTTTTAATTTAAGAAATATTTTTATTTTAAGAAATTTTTGTATTTTAATTATTTTTTAAAAAAATTTTAAGAAATTTTTTTATTTAAAAGTTTTTAAAATATTATTATTTTTAAATTTGAGAAAAAAGACGAAAATACCCCTGCCACGTCAACAGATAACGGTTTATTTGACTGAAAAACTAACGGAGGTACTATTTTGACACAAAATGAAAGTTGAGGTACTTTTTTGCAAGTTTTCAAAGTTGGGGTACTAAGTTGAAATAACATGTAAAGTTGAGGTACTAAATTGTAATTTGCTCTACATATTATTACTGACAAACAGTAACAATCATAGTCCCCACTTACATATTGTTACTGATAAACAGTAACAATCATAGCCTCACTTGCATATTGTAACAATCACATTCTCCACTTATATATTGTTACTGATAAGAAGTAACAATTATAGTCCTTACTTACATATTGTTACTGATAATAACAATCATAGTCTCACTTACATATTCAAAGTATACAAACAAACAATTTTAGGCCCACTAAGATTTAAAATTGAAATTGAAATTAACTAATTAGGACAGTTCATTTTTAGTTTTTGGAGAGCATATAGTAATAAACTATGAAACACTTAAATCGTAAGTTAAGCAAAAGAAAACTGCAGTAACATTGCTCCAAATTTAAGCTTTATTTCGTATTGTCTGCATAAGTCAAACTAAAAGTAATGACTTCCTTAGATCATAAGAGAAAGCATAAAACTTATAGAATTCACACATGAAATGGGAAAAGTACTTAACCCCATAGTGATATGGACCCTTATTCAGGCCAAGACGTCTTAAGTACAACATTGGAACCAAACAACCTTTCTGCAACCACACTATCTTCCGACTACAAGAGCAACCACCAATTGATTCTGCAGATGGCCTTCACTGCAACAGGGAAATGAAACTATTGAATATAATTCAACTTGTCATAGATCAAAGGGAACTCAAACACTTTTTTCAAGGTTAGGAAAGTCCAAGGATATCAAATTCTAACAAGGCTATCCAAAACCAGATCGATCCCGAAAAATAATAATTGTGCTATTTTCATATTGAACAAAAATTATTTTTATTTCGATGAAACCCTTTACCCAAATGCAAGGTAGAAATGATCTTTTGGTCTCTTCTATGAAATGTATGGAGCATAAAATATGATAAGAGGCAAAACAACTAGAACATACAGTTCCTTAAAGTACTAAAAAAAGTGTGAAGCGATTTAGATTCAAGATAAACCATGAATTTGCTTAAAATGATGAAACATTAGTGCTTGATCTATGAATTCAATTTAGAAAAATTGGTGCCCTGTCTTGGAGAATAGTTATATCCCTAAAAATCTTAGGCCTAAATTTTTTTATAAGTAATAGAAACCGTGAATTCATTTAAAAGACTTGACCGCACCACCTTCCTCCCTCCTTTCCCTCTCTCTTTCTCTCCTTCCCTTTCTCCTCTCTCCCTTTTTGTCTCTGTCCAGCTCCGGCGAGCACCCCCCCTCTCCCTGCCCTTCCAGCGACCACCCCTCTCTCTCTCTCTCTCTCTCTCTCTCTCTCTCTCTCTCCCTTCCTTTCCCTCCCCCCTCCCTCTCCTTCCCTCTCTCCACTCTCCCTTTCTCTGTCTTTGTCCAGCTCCGGAAACTACCCCATGCGCGAAACCAGGCACCCCTCGCTCCGAAACTAGCCACCTCATGCATGTGTGCGTGAAACCAGCCACCCCATGTAGATCCGTTGTGCCATCTTCCTTCGCGGCGACCACCAGCGCGCAGCTCACATCGGTTCAGCACTGGTCTGCTGAAAATAGTAGTTTGGTTCAGTAGTCATCCACCGAAAATCGTATCTTAGTTCGGGAGTCAACCGCCGAATAGAACAGCATTGTTCGGCAGTGCCGAAACTGGTAGTTTCGTTCGGCAGTCATCTGCTGAATTTAACATGATTGTTCGGCGAGTACTTGCCGAACGTTTCTTGGATGTTCGGTGGTTGTCTGTCGAACAGGTCATCTGAATTTTTTTTTCCGAGCTTGTTTTGCGCCTGTGGGTGATTGGTCGGTAAGGTGGGGGTGGGTGAAAGGGGGTGAAGGGGGGAGTGAATGGGGGTGAAGGGGGGAGTGGGAGGTGGTGTCTGTCGGGGCTGGGAGGGATGGAACTGGGTGGGGCGGGGAGCTGGCTTGGCCATGACTGGTGGCCGGCAAGGTGGAGTCGCGAGGGAGAGGGTGGGTTCTAGAAACGAAATGATGGGGAGGGTGGTCTGTGGGAAGGTGGTGCTGCGGGGAGGAAGAAAAGATGAAGAGATGAAATGTTGGTATGGAAAGAAGATTCAGTTTTGTTTTTTTTTTAAATGAAATGTCCTCAATGGTCATTTTAACATATGACATAATGGTGTTGGGTAAAATAAGAAGAGTGCTGCTATTTGCACACCTTTTTTTTTTTTTTTTTTTTTTTCTTTTTGCACACCCCTATTAAAAAAAAAAAAAAACAAACAAACAAAAAAGACTATACAGCCCCTCCCCTCCCTGTTTCCCTCTTTTTTTTTTTTTTTCCTATCGTTCAGACCCCTTCCTCTGTTTTTTTTTTTTTTTCTTTCCAAGCCCGGAAGCCCCTCCTCGGCTCCTCCCTTTCTCTTTTCCACTCGCCCGATCACCACATTCCTCGCACCACCATCGCACACAGCACCACCTTCCTTCCCAGCACCACCACCGCGCGCCACCACTAACCACTATCTTCCTCTCTCTCCGCATGCACCATCACCACAGCACCCCCAAAACAGCCACCACAACCAGCCCGGCAGCCCCTCCTCGGCTCCTCTCTCTCTCTCTCTCTCTCTCTCTCTCTCTCTCTCTCTCTCCTTCCCTCTCTCCTCTCTTCCCTCCCTTTCTCTATCGCTGCGGTTGGTTCGGTAGACAGCCACCGAACGAAACTAACGGCTTCGGCAGATGACTGCCGATCGAACCCACCGGTTTCGACGGATGGCTGCCGAACGAACCCGCCGGTTTCGGCGGATGACTGCTGAACGGCCTGCGAAGCTCATCCTCTTGGCTGGCACTGCTGCGTGGTCGTGCGAGCTGGGCAGAGCTGTCGGCCCGAAGGAGAGAGAGAGAGAGAAAGGTGCAGAAGGAGCTAGGCAGAGTTGTCGAGCTGTCAGGCAGAGCAGCAGGGAGGAGAGAGAGAAAGGTGCAGAAGGTGGTGCTGCGAGCGGTGGTGGTGCGAGGAAGGTGGTGTTGCGCGCGAGGAAGGTCCAGTGGTGGTGCTGCGCCTGGTGGTGGTGCTGCGAGCAGGGTGGTGCAGAAGGTGGTGCTGCGCGGGTGTGTTGACAGAGAAAGAGAGAAAGGGAAAGAGAGAAAGTGAGAAAGAGAAAGATGGGGTGTGTGGGTGTGTAATGAAATAAGGGTATTTTGGTAATGGGTTAGGTGTGTGTTGAGAGGTTTTGAATTAGAGATGAGTGCGTGGGGTGTGTAGGAGAAAAAAAGAGAAAAATGGTGTGCATAAAAAAAAAAAATGGTGTGCAAATAGCAGCACTCAATAAGAAATGAGTGCTGCTATTTGCACACCCTAAAATTTCTTTTTGCACACCATTTTCCTACTTTTACTCATTTCACACCCTCACACCCTTCCCATAATTAAATTTTCTCATACACACACCTCTCCCAATTACCATAATATCCCCATTTTATCCAACACACCCCATCAACTCAGAAAAAAAAAAAAAAAAAAAAAAAAAACACACCCCTTTCCTCCTCACCGGACCACCCTTCCCCCTCCCTCTCTCTCTTCCCCAGCCCACCCCAACCCAGCCCCGACCACCCCAGCCCCGTCACAGCCCACCCCAGCCCCATCACAGCCCACCCCAGCCCCGACCCACACCACCCTCATCTCTCTCTCTCTCCTCCCCCGCAGCACCACCTCCTCTCTCTCTCCTCCCGCGCGCAGCTGCGCATCTGCTCGACACTGGTCCGCCGAAAATGTCACACTTGTTTGGCAGTCATCCGCCGAACGATGTGAGTGTTGTTCAGCAGGTACCCACCGAACATTAAGGACCCGTTCGGTAAGTACTCGCCAAACCAGCTACTCGGAGAGAGAGAGAGAGAGAGAGAGAGAGAGAGAGAGAGAGAGAGAGAGAGCACGCCGGGAGAGAGAGCTTCGACAGTGGCTGGAAGGCGCTGCGCGCAGTGGTTCTGCAAGCAGAAGGGGCGGGGCTAGGGTGGTCGGGGCTTGGTTGGGGTGGACTGGGGCGGGCCTGGGTTGGGGTGAGATGGGGCGGGGCTGGGGTGGTCGGGGCTGGGGTGGGGTGGGCTGGGGTGGGGTGGGCTGGGGCGGGGCTGGGGTGGCAGAGAGAGGGAAGGAGAGATAGAGGAGATGGGGTTTTGGGTAATTTTGTTTTAGATGTTTTTTGTCATTTCACAAATTAAAATTTTGGGGTGTGCAAATAGCAGCTCTCTAAGAAATTTGTTGGGTATGTATAGAATTTCCCAAAACAAAGCTTTGAAGTTTGAACAGTGCGTTATATTAAAGAGTGTGCGACTGTGCATAAAAGGCGGTAGCTAGGGAGTGAAGGGTTCCCTCACACAGTCATAGGTGAGAGTCGCACAGATGGTGGAAACGCCGTCGTTTGGAATGCTCTTGTCTCTTGTCGTTTGCAGAAGCTTTTCCCACCGTTTCTCAGCAACCCATTAGAGGTTTTATGGTTCACTAGCAGTGTAGCTCTTTGTCAGGTATTTCTCTTCATAACATTTTGACTTATCCTCGTCATCTGTTTGGTTACCAAGAAAATTGTGGAAAAATAATAAAGGAATTGATAAGTTTAAGCCTTCGTATTGTTTATCTCTGGAAAAGTATAATCTTTAGTTTGATAGGAACCCATGGGTACAACTTGCCCTTGCAAAATGGGCTTGTGAAGGGTGCCCAAGAGCTCATAGTTTTTGTTTCTATTTCTTGATCGATCGAATATTATGCTCCATTGAATATGTCTTCTTTGGCCTGTTTGTTTTTTTTTTTTTTTAATTTGTGAGTAACCAAACTAACAATTTTTATTTCAAATTGAAAATTGCAGCAGACAGAGAATTTTCAAGTATCAAGGTGCAAACAGGTTCGATGTCAAAGACTCAAGCAATGGTTAAAGATAGGATCAGTGCATTACCAGATACAGTTCTTTGTCACATACTTTCCTTCCTTCCAACATTATGTGCTGTGAGGACCACCATTTTGTCCAGGAGATGGAAGAACATTTGGACTTCTGTTTCCAATCTAGACTTTGACGATCAAAGAGATTTGTTGATTGACCCGTACGATTGCTATGACACTGATCGTTTTCCGACATTTATTGATCATGTATATTTCTTTCGTGACTCATCAGACATACAAAAACTCCGTCTTAAACTTGAAAATGGTACACCTGATTATTTTGCTCGTATTGATGGCTGGATTCGCACAGCTGTTAGGCGTAATGTTGTTGAAGTTGATCTTCGTCTTATTTTTAGGAGGGGAGCTAGATTTCAGTTTCCTAAAAGCCTTTTTGTGTGCAAAACACTGGCAGTTTTGAAAGTGTCAGTCCAATGCTATTACTTATAATCCTCCTACATCAGGGTGTTTCCCAAGTCTCAAGTTCCTCCATGTTACAGTTGATGATTTTGATGCTTACTCAATGGAAAAGCTTTTTTCTTACTGCCCTGTACTTGAACATTTGACCATAGATGGAAGAAATTTAACTGATGTTTATAATTTCAAGGTCACTGCACCTCAACTGAAGACCTTGATAATAAGTTTGGATGAATGTGAAGAAGAGCAAGATTTTTATATCAATGCCCCAAAGCTTGAAGACCTTGATTTGAAGCAGGTTGCTTTATCAAATTATAAGTTTCAAAATGCAAAGTCCCTAGTCAATGCTAGTATTGTTTTCAGAGCCCTTTCTCCAGGCGAGCAGGCTTCCTTTCCCACCTGTGCAATTGCGCTTTTGGCTGTAGTTTCCAATGTTAAATTTTTGTCTCTTTCGATTCATTGTTTGGAGGTAAGTATACCCTTTCTCTTGCTCTCTTACAGCATCTTTCGTAGAGAAGATTATAGCATATAAGAAATGAGTGGTGGAAGAGTTGAGGGGTGAAGCATGCATGTGGGCCCATCATTTTCAATCCCTTTATTGTTAGATTGTAGGAATGAAAGTAGTTTTGTGGTAATTAGGCTTTGGTTTGGCATTAGAAGATTCTCACCTTCCTTTACATTCCAATTATATTATATGAGGGCAAGACACATATCCTGCATCTCCCAATTTCAGCCCTCATAACATCCTGTTTATTGTTGTTATTGTGTTCTCTTTGTTCGTTTCATTCTTTGGCAATATATGATTTGAGTTTGTATATTATGCACAAGGAATTGTTTACTGTCTCTATAAGTTTTTGTTTGATCAACACTTGAATGTTTTACGAAGGCTCGGTATCTCCCTCCTGCTTTTGGTCATTTGAATCGATTGAAGCTGGTGCTTCATGATTGCAATTATTGGGATTTTCTAGGAGAGTTGCTTGACAGATCACCTAAACTTGAAGATCTTGTCTTAGAAACTGTAAGTAAGATGTGTATACACTTATGGTACTTTACTAACATGCAGCTTCTAAAGTTGATTCTCATTTCATTAATTCTGTAATCATCAGAGAACCAAAATGTGATGAAGAATATTCAGTGTCTCAATGGAATCAACCACAGTATGTGCCTGCTTGTTTGGTGGGAAACCTCAGGACTATCTCCATAAGGGGATTCAGGGGACGACAAGTGGAGATGGAAGTGGCAAAATACTTGTTAAAGAATGGCTATGTTTTGAATAAGATGACAATTTATGCAGATCCTCTGTATACAGAAGAGAAGGAGTTATTATACAAGGAATTTTTGATGTTTCAAAGACGTTCTATGACTTGTCAAGTTGAAATTATCGCACAATCAAGAAAAAAAAAAAAGTACGTTGAAGTTGGTTCGTTCTTACTTATGCTTTGACTTAAATGACAATTTATGAGGTCCTCTGTATGCAGAAGAAAACGAATTATTATACAAGGAATTTTCCATGTTTCAGACGGGTTTGATGACTTGTCAAGTTTAATTATTGCACAATCAAGAAAAAAGAAAGTTGGATACTTCATGATGTAATTTTTGGTTTTTTCTAGTACTTTATTTTGGAAGTTTGTTCTAGGTTTTGGTAGGATTCTGTTCTTCAAATTTGTAAACCAATAATGCTAATTGTCCCACATTTTTTTTTCCCACATTTGTATCCCACCTGATGTGTCATTACTTTACTGGAAGGCTATTTCCTTTTTCTTTTTTAGGTTTTATTTTTTAATTTTTAGTGTCCAATGTATGGATGCCATGTAAGATGGTATGAAATTGTGGTATAAAAATGTGGTAAGTATAGCATTACTGTTTGTAAACTCATGGCCTTTGTTGATAAATAGATGAATCTATGTGCAGTCCGTTTTACATTTAATGAGTGAATCTGTTTAGCTTCATTTACTCTTGGGAAATTCGATTTCTTATGATGACCTGCATAAAAATGAATGGAAAAAATATTTATGTGATTCACTCATGCCATGCCCTGTCTATTCACATCCGTTTAATTTGCAATGAAAAAGCTTTCAATTAATTCAACCTCATAGGACTTTTATGTCCTGGTCTAAGAAGATTACATGAACTAAAATTTATATTAAAAATGAAATCCTAATAAAGTGAAGAAAATGTAACTAAGAAGCTTTGACAGATCATGAGGAGTTATACAAGGAAATTTTTAATGTTTCGAAAGGGTTCAGTGACTTGTCAAGTTGAATTTATTAAGATGCAAGTGTAGGTTGTTCAAGGGTTCTGTTATTAAAGTTGTAAAAGCATCATTTTTGTTGAAAAAAAAAAAAAAAAAAAAATCTTATTTCTAGTCCGGTTTGGTGTTCAGATAATCAGGAAATCTCTTGCTTCTTTGACTTGGGGGTAATTCGATTATGCTGACATGCTTATATTCTTGATCGAAATTGCTTGTTTTGAGATACAATTGTTTCTAGTCTGACTAAGAGGAGCATCAAACGACTTGTATTCATTCCCCAACCCATTTTATCCAATTGTTTCTAGTCACTTAGAATAAGAGGAGCAATCTAAAAGCCATACTGACCCATTTAAGCAAAACAGACGCAAAAAAGAACAGTATATGAATTGAATTTTGGTACACAGAATGTGTTTTGTTTTTTTTATAACACTGTCATTTCCTTGCCATCAAATAGCCATCTCAAGATCAACCTTCATTTTTATAAAAAAAGACATTTACAGAGTTCGTAAATGTATTGTAGTTGTTGGGGCTAACCCTGAAATTGCCACGTGTCACTATCATGGCTTTTCCACGTGGATAGAGACTATAAGACAAGGAAAAGTCGGTCAAAAGGGAATTTTGATTTCTCGGCCGAGAATACACACTTCCGGCCCAAGCAAACCCACTGGCCGTAGTTGATACTTAAGAGTTTAGGCCGAAATGCATCATCAGACAAATTAAAAGAATAAAATGACGTCATGTGTAGGGGACAAATTCTGAAAAGTGACACTGCCATGATATTATTTTAGCCAGGAAAGGACAATAGGTGACATGCATAAAACTGACAATAGTACGAGATTAGGTGAGGTTCAAAAAGAAATTAGGAGGGCCCTACATGTGGAACCCATCCAAATAGGGTCATAGCAAACCCTACCCTCAAAAAGCGATATATATATATATTTATATCCTAATCTACAAGAAGACTAAAGGACATCATCAACCCCTCACCAAAAAAAAAAAAAAAAAAAACCCAGACCCCAAGAGTCTACACTCTCGCTCTGAATATTCAAAGCTCACCTTTGTCTTGTCTCTTCATTCGATTTTTTTGGTATTTAGGTAGTTGTTAGTCCACTTTTCCTAGTTTATTTTGGCTCTTTGCCTTTTGTTTTTGTTTTATTTCCTTTCATGTGTAAGTTTGAATATGGTTAGTGAGAAAGAAGTCACGGCTCTTTTCTCTTTCTGGAAGGAATGAATGTTATTTATTTATTGATTTGACTAGTCCTTTTTTTGACTTTCAGGCTTTCTTTAGTATTTTAGTATTTAAGTGCATTTCCTTGTATTTTGGTCATTACTCTTTGGGTAATTCCCATTTATTCTCCAGATTTAGTTACTTATAGTTTCCCTTTAGTTGATTTATATAGGGCAAATTACACGCAGGTACCTCAACTAACCACCATTATTCAGTTGAGTACCTCAATAAAAAAAAGTTGCTCAGAAGTACCTTAACTACTGATTTTACACACCCAAGTACCTCCGTCAATTATTTCGTCAGGCTTGCAGTTAATTGCCTACGTGGCACACTCACATACTTTTAAAAAAATGCCACGTGGACAAAAAATAATAAAAAATTTAAAAAATAAAATAATTATTTAAAAAAACTCAAAAAACAAAAAAAACAAAAAACAAAAAAAAACAAAAACAAAAAAACAAAAAAATAAAGAAAAAAAATGGAGTTGCAGGCTAGCTTGCAACCTCCCTCCGCCTCCCACCCCTCCCTCCGAGACCCACCCAACCCAGCCACCCACCCCTCCGACCCTAGCCACCTTGTCGCCGACTCCAGCCACCACGCCGCCGACCCACCCTCTCTCTCTTCATCTCTCCCTCCATTCCTCTTTTTCCCTCTCTTCCTCTATCAATTTCTCTCTCTTCCTCTCTGCTTTTTGCCCACCCCCTCCCCACCCTACTGCTGCACCCCCTCATCAACGCCCACCCCCTCTCTCTTCATCTCTCCCTCCATTCCTCTTTTTCTCTCTCTTCCTCTCTGCTTTCTGCCCACCCCCTCCCCACCCTACTGTTGCACCCCCTCATCAACGCCTTGTGCTTCCGCGAATTGCTTAACAGCGACCGGAGAGAGTTGGAACGAGCTAGTGAGAAATGCTAGTGAGAATTGAAGGTGTGTGAAAATCTCAAAGATTCGGATCAGGAGCAAAATGGGTTGTTGATTTGAAGCTTTTGGGTTGGAATGGAAATGGGTTCTGCGTAAGGGATGAATTTTCCATAGAAAAGAACGGTGTCAATGGGTGAATACCCATTTGGGTCTGTGGAGAATTCGAAAAAGTCTGATGGGTCAGAAGGAGAGGTTGGGTTTTGTTGTTGGTCAGTGTCATTGAGAAGTGGGAGATCACAAAGAGAAATAGCATCTTCTTGATCTTCTTCTGGTCTTCTGGGCAAGGCGAGGCTGGGGCTGGGGCTTGGTGAGGGGGCTTGGCTTGGCGGGGAGAGGAGAGGCGGGGCTAGATTCAGTTCTCAGACTTCAATCTGGTCCTTTCAATTTGCAACCATGGTTGGAGGTGTTTGCAGAATAAGAAGAAGAAGAAGGAGGAGGGCTCGATGTTGGTTGGGTGGCCGACGCGATCTACAGTGAAGGTGGTAGGGAAGGGAAGGGAAGGGGAGAGGAGGGGTGGAGTTGGTGGCCGTAGAAGGGGAGGGATGTGGGTGGGTTGGGTGGCCAACAGGGGGAGGCGAAGGGAGGAAGGATCGGGGATGCTAGGTTGCTGGCCGGGTTCTTCTCAGCTCTTTTTTTTTATTAATTTAATTATTGGGTTTTTATTTTTTATTTTTTAGTTTTCTTAATCATTATTTTAGTTTTTTAAAGTTTATTCAATTTTTATTATTTTTTATCCACGTGGCATTTTTTTAAAACCATGTCAGCGCTCCACGTAGGCAGTTAACGGTCTTCAGAGTTATCTATGTCAGTCCGCATTAATCCTTGTAGTCATTACACTTGAGTTCACACACAGAGTTAGGGTTAGCACAAACTAAGTGAAGTCTTAGCGCGAGACTAGGCAAGCAAAGAACCACGGCCGAGAATAGTCAACGTATCTCGGCCCACAATCGCCTGATCTTTCCTTCGGCCCGTCTTCAAAGATCCTGTCCGAAATCCCTGTTTGAATTCCATCTTTCTCAGACGGTGGCACGCCCCCAGTCCTTTGTTCCACGTGGCAGCCTTATAGCAACCCACGTGGCATATACAATTTTTAGATCCAAAACAGTAGTATCCAATTACAACTTTTAAAAAATCTAAATTTCATATATATGGTATTCAATTATGAATTTTAAAGACTTTTAAAAAGTCTATGAAAATCTTCAGGTATTCAATTAGTATTTTTATAAACTTTATAAAGGTTCTGTAGTATTCAAAAAATCATTGACTTTTGAAGACTTCATTAAATGGTGGATTTTCATGGATTTTGTTGTGTCAGAATGTGAGATATAAATACGTACTAAAGTTTATAATGACTAACATGATGTCTACCAAATGCTGCCATGCCAACTTTGGTAACCGAAACAAGTATGTTAGCTAGAATGAAAGCGAGAAACAAACAAGCACTATAATACACTTATCATGTGACAGAAAAACATAACAATCAAAATAAATTGAAATTAAGCATAATATATAGAAGAAAATTTTTTAGCACAATGACGTGACGTTAACACCATTTCACTTAAATTGAGGATGCGACATTCAAAGTGTTCAAATTGAGGACTCCGTTTTCATTTACGGTTCAATCAAGGATTTTTCGTTAAACTTTGTTATAACATTTGTCAAAAATTGGTCATATAATTGATCATGTGCCAAGCATATGACCAATTTTTAGAGGTAAATGTGTAAAAGTGTCTATTCTTCTAAAAAATTATTAAAAAAAATAAAACTAAATAATTACAAAAAATAAAACTAAACTAATTAAACAAATAAAACTAAAACAATTAAAAAAAATTAAAATAAAATAAACATAAAAATTAAACTAAGACTAAAAAACAAAACACACTCACCACCTAGCCCCTCCCCTCACCTCCTCCCCGCCACCTAGCCCCGACCCCTCCTCTTTCCCCCATCCAGCCACGCCCCTCTCCTTTCTCTGCCTCACTCTCTCTCTCACCCGACCCACCCAGCCCCGACACCCCACTTTCTCTCTCCTCTCCTTCTCTCTGCCCCGACACCCCATTAATTCTTCCTTGTTTTATGGACATCTTAAATTATGGTAACTACAATCAAGCTTTGCTGGTATATGTGCTAAGCATCGATCTAACTCAGAAAGTTTTAGTAGACATAAATTGATGGGGTCCAAAACGCACATGGCCTGAAAGAATTAATTAGAGAGGGATGAGAGAGAAATTGGCCATTCTATCTGCTTCATGTTAGAATCGACTACGGCAACAACCCACTACTGATTTTTGAAAAAAAAAAAAAGGAATAGAGAGAGAAGAAGAATAGAAGATGCCGATCAAAATTAGTATAGTTTATTTTACAAGTTTTTTTTTTTTTCATTTTTATGTTGAGAACATTTTTTGTTTGTTCTTGATTGAAGTATAAAGCGCGCAAGTTGTAGAAAGTAAGGCAGAGAGAAGGAGAGGAGAGAGAAAGTGGGGTGTCGGGGCTGGGTGGGTCGGGTGAGAGAGATAGAGAGGCAGAGAGAGAGGAGAGGGGCGAGGCTGGATGGGGGAAGGGGGAGGGTCGGGGCTAGGTGGTGGTGGTGGTGGTGGGGAGGGGGGTTGGACGGGAGGGGAGGGGAGGGGAGGGGTTAAGGGTGGGCATTAAGACCAAAAATACCGAAACCATACCGTTCCGTGCCATTCCGTATCGTTTAGTCCTATCCCGTTTTTTTTTTTTTCCAATTTCGTACCCTACTGATCTCAAATGGGATGGGATCGGTCCTGAAGGTTCAATACCGAGATGATCCCATCCTGTACTGATTAATTACAATTTAATTAAAAATTGATTTATTTAATTTAATGGGCCCAAATATCACTAAGCCCAATTCATTTTTTAACTTGGATTTAGAAGATGAACTTTGTCTTGAAGAACTTAAATTTTATGAAAGTGTTGAAGCATGTAATGTTTTTTTTATTATCTTAAACTTTACTTGGTTTGCTTTGTAAGTTTGTATTTGTTTTGTAAGTTTCATGGACTAAGTTTACAAGGTCATTTAAAAGGTCATTTGTTATGTTTACATGTTATTATTTGAAGATGAATCTTGAATAAAAATTGAATAATTGAATTTTTATTATTTTTTAGTCTGAGATCGGGATGGTACCGAACCCATACCGAACTAGTTTGGTACGGGACGAGATGGTACCATAATCCCAAAACCCCCATCCCGTCCCATACGGATCCCGAACTCAAATCATGAGATGAGAACGAGATGAGGTAAGTCTCGTCCCCTCCTATCTCATGCCCACCCCTAGGATGGGTGGTGGGTTTAGTGTTTTTTTTTTCGTTTTAGTTTAATTTTTATTTTATTTTAGTTTTTTTTTTTTTTGTAATAATTTCAGTTTTTTTTTTTTTTTTTTTTTTTTTTTTTTTTTTTTTTTTTGTAATTGTTTTAGTTTTATTTGTTTAATTAGTTTAATTTTATTTTTTTAATTAGTTTTTAGAATAATAGACACTTTTACACATTTACCTCTAAAAATTGGTTAATATGTTTAGCACATGATCAATTTTTAACGGATGTTATAACAGAGTTGACGAAAAATCCTTGATTAAACCGTAAGTAAAAGTGAAGTCCTTAATTGAAAAACTTTGAATGTCACATCCTTAATTGCAAAATGGTATTAATGTCACATCCTTTTAAATAGAATCATACAATATAGTCAACCGATGCACTTCGACAAACATAAATAAAAGGATCCAAAAAGATCACCTATAAGCTTTTGTGAGACAACCACATTGAAATTTCAAGTATTCATCATATAATTTAGGTTTAGAAACTGCTGAGTATATATTTGTGTGTGAGAACTAAGAGTCGCGTGCTGTGCACAAAGATGTAAGAAGTTTATGACATCCTGTATAAGATTCTAGCATTACGAAACTGCCACCATCTAAGTTGAACACTCCGATTTTTCTCAATCGGATTACTGATGATTTTTTCCTATGCCAATAACAGACATATGAATGCAATTTTTGTGGGATGCAGGGAAATCTTGAGCAGAAGCAGAGAAGCAGCAATCTTCACCCACAAACAATATGCGATCACCCACAGCCTTCATCTCAACCCATTGCTTCTCACCAGCATTTAACTTATAAAACTTGAACTGAAGGGCAGTCTCACCTTTTTCTGCCCAAAAGTAGCTCTCCAAATGACTCTACCAAATACTTATGGTGATCATAAAAAAAAGTACTTCCTAGCCGAGACGCAATGTTTTTGAGGTTCAAAGAAGAATCAGCAACCACAGCCCTACCATCCTGGTCAACAGCATAGAACTTCCCTTGGTAAAAAATAACGTCTTCATACTTGCACTGAGACACTCCATCATAGATTGGGGTGCAGTAGTTTTCAGTATCATCATCAACACCTAGTTTGTAGTGGTATAATATTCTGGAATCAACAAACATGAGTGCGGGGAAATTGGAATTCGAGGACATGGCCACTCTCCAAAGGTAAATTAACATGATTGTAGATGGAAAGATGTAGAGCTTTCGCCAATTCATAGACGCGAAAATCCAACATGTTCAATATCTTTGGGAATGAGTTGGGTAGCTCTTTGAAGCTGTATGGGGACAGTGGATGTAGCAAACGAGATGCATGTCCCAGTTCTCCTTCTTTGACCTTAATCACCCAACCCCCCCCCGTAATTGAATCAGAATTCGAAACCCAATTCGAAGCCAAAGTCTAAGAGAGATTGGGAATGGCATGTGGAGGTGGAGGCTTGAGATAATAAACTACGCTTTCGGAGAGGGTCAAAATTGAAGTTTTCTTGCCAGAAACACAATATGGGATGGAGATCGAAATGGAGTTGTTTCTGTTGGAAGGGAGGAATGAAGGAGCGCCACTAGCGACAGACCGCACGGAGTCAAAAGGCATAGGGTTTAGTATTGAGGCGGTTTCTGATGTTCTCTAATAGTTCATAGGGAAGATCGCTGAACATGTTGTCTTCTTTTTAGGTTAAGAGAAACTTTTGTCTCTCTAACAATCAAAAAGAAGGGGAGAGGATCAAATTCTTGAGTAGCAAGCAATTGTACTCCGTTCTGATCGAGAAATCAGCATTTATATATCTCAAAAAAGAGAAAGTCTTTATTAATTCTGACCCAAAAAGAATCCATTCTCAAAAAGAAAGTAATCATTCCTATATCAATTAATTTACTGCAATAATGATGTCATTACCAGTGCCATTAAAAATAATTATTGTTCTACATCATTATAAATTATGATTTATAATTTTTAATCAAGTTGTTTTATTTTTTATCTTTAACGACTTTATATTAGATTTTAACTTCGAGATTTTGGGCTACAAAACACACTCTATACCTTAGAAAGGGAAATACTCTTCAAATCGGGGGAGAACTTTATTATGAATTAAAGAATTTTCTTATAAATTAAAAAGACTTTATTATGAATTAAAAAAAATTTCTTATAAATAAAAAAAAATATTCATTATGAATTAAATAATTTTCTTATAAATTTTAAAACACACTCGATCTCCATCTAAAATCTGTTTTTTTTTTTTTTTTTTTTAAAACCGAAGCCTAATTATCTCTTATAAATTTATAAGTTAACTTCTTGTTAAATTCAACATTCCAATTGTATAGCTACGAAAAACACAAGCAATTCCCTATTTAAACTATGTGAAGATCGATGCCCAATAAGTATGTGTGATTAACTATACAAAATATATGATTTATCAAAAGATCGAATTGTATTAATTTGAATGCCTAAAAATATTAAGTTATTTATGTGTTCTATTAAAAGAAATATGCTTTTGAGGTTTCAAATCAGCCCTTTTTTTTTTTTTTGGATAAAATCCTGGGCTTTTAAGTCTCAAATTTCCAAATATGAAATGCATGATTCTCTCCCCTTCATTTTTAACCTGCTTCTCCTTCTCACCTACTTTTCTTCACTTCGATCAAGCAGCTTTGAAGTGATCGATGTCAAGAAAATCATATTCCAACTACATATTCACACAAAAATGGTCTAATTTGATCAAACATGCCAACTGAAAATCACTAGTACAAACAAACCTCTCAAACTTTCCATTCAAACCCACAACCCAAAATAGAAAAAAAAAAAAAAAAAGATAGAAAGAGGAAAAAAGAGACGAAAAACCTAGAAAAGTTAAAAAAAAAAAAACCAAAAAAGAAAGAAAATAAAAACATGGAAAAAAGAAGAAAACAAACCCAATATTACCCAAAAAAATCCTAAGCCATAAAAGACTCAGTAAATCAATCACAAGCCATGCGCGTCCAGTCAAGAAAGAGAGAAAAAGAGAAAGAGAGAAAAAAAAAAAAAAAGAGGAGGGAGAGAGAGAAATTGATCTGTTGCTATCCTCTCTTGGGATCGGTTGAGAGAGCTGAGAATAAATTTGCAAGGAGCTCAGCTGGGTTCTTAATTCTTATATACAATGTGATCTTTGCTAAAGCACCGACCTGGATGAATTCTCCAATTTTTTAAATGCTTCCATCTCAAAAAATCACCAAAAATATATCCAAGTTTAGAAAAATGTTCCGTAAAATTTTACAGCATTGTTTCGTCTCAATGAGTACTATTTATCTAAGACCTCAAAATAATTATTTGACTTCTAAAATTTTTCAAAAAATTCTAACATCTACAAATAATTTTTAATAAATCAATATAATTTCCAAAATCTGTCCAACTTAGGAAAATCATAAATTAAGCTCCCAAATTCCGATGGACATACCTTTTGTACCGTTGGACTTGTGATAACAAGTACTATTTTTTTAAGGTCTCATTTTCACATGCTAATCCCCAAAACGTTCTCTCGATAGCATGTGAAAGGATAGCATACATATGACATTAGACTTTTTATCACTAATGGTCCATTAATTTTCACTTAAATATTAATTTGATCCTTAAAGTGCATTTTACTCAATTTGGTCGTCCTTCTTTAGTATCGCACATCATTTTTGTCTTTCGGTTGTATTTCGCCCAAATTTTCATAAAAATTTGTCATATGCAATGCACCTAACCCTTTTCTCAGAGCCAAAATAGTCTTCACACGTCCCATAATCTCCTAAAAGAACTCTACAAATTCTTTAATTCCAAGTTTACCTAAAAAAATACTAAAAAGATTAAAAAATAATAATTCAAAAAAAAAAAAAAGATCCCCAACCTGAGTCTTAACTCACTCTCTTTGGGTCTGTTAAGGCATTTTTACCCCTAAAAAAAGGTTTTGTGCAGTATGTATACGTGAACATTTTTTACGGGAATTCAAATGGAATTAAATGAAAGGACAATATTGATGTGTAGTGGTAAATATGGAAGACTATATTAAATAAAAATACACTTTAAGAACCAAATTAATATTTGATCAAAATTGAAGGACCATTTTTGATAAAAAGCCTATGATATGACATTAATATTCCAATTGTGAGCACTAGCTTTGAATGGGTCATTTTTCCGTATCGAAAAATGGAATGAGAAAACGAACTACCTCATTGGTTAAATGGGTTGTTCGTGACACAAAACATTATATAAAGTGAAAGGGGGGAAAATCATCTTGCATAATAATTATAAATTATCAACACTAAACTTCGCAATGCATTCTAAACTAACAAAGGTATTGGAGATGCAAATAGCTAGTCAGTCATTTGCTTCTTTTCACGCCAACACCATGTATTCGAGATGCAAATTAATTATGCAATCTCTTTCACGTACTTACAGAAAGAAACCACCCACTATAAATAAATTTTCCATTTTTTTTTGGGGTATACATTAGCTAAGTCCTCTCATAAGCACCTAGATCATCAAGATCTGATTCGGACCCGAATACTATATAGCGATACATGATATTCATTCTATACCAAAGCGTCCCTATATGACAGATACATGATGTCCATTATATACGATAACACATGTCTTCATGCATGTATTGGGCACAATCAGGGACGGACCCAGGAATTTAAAATGGGGTGGGCTAAACTTTAAGGCTACCGAAATTTCGGCAGTATATCGTTTGTATTTATAATACTTCTCAAATTCAAACAACTTGTTAAAACACTTCATTGATCTAAAATGAAATTTATTCAAAGAAAACTCGAAGTGAATTTCATTAATGAACAACAAAAATACACATACTTAAGTTGTGGCCTACGATTCTTCACAACATAAAAATCATCAATAACATAATCAAAATTGATAGTATCAACAAGATCTTTTTTAATGTGAATAATCATACATATCTTGTTTCGAAGTCGATTTTTAATAAATTTCATGGATGAGAATGTTCACTCAGTTGTTGCTGTCGAAACATGGAGAGTCAACACAAGACGAATTAATCTCTCGTTCAACCATTATGATTTTCATAAATGGACGACAACACATTATGAAATTGTAAATAATGTGTGAAATATATATTAGAATTGTCTATCATGTGTGATCAATTAAAAAATTAACAACATATAAACAATTAAAAAAATTAATAGTTCTATAACATATTATAATAAACTCAAACATCCCCTAACTTAAAATTTTAGAACTTTGAATTGAAATTGAAAGCCCTAAATTAAAACCATAAATCAAAAAGCTAACTCTAAATTTAGATATTCAAAAGGAGTTATTAAACTATTATTATAATTGAGTGCATATCAACAATTGAGTATTGAGTTATTAGGCTAATATTACTATAAGCATTTTTTTTTTTGCCAAAAAATGGGGTGGGCCTAGCCCTTGAAGAGGTCCGTCTCTGGGCACCATATATATATATATATATATATATATCTTGCCGTATGGGTATGTCCTAGTATAGGATGAGCATCATGTATCACCTTATAGTACGTGTTCGGATATGAACCAGGGTCCTCACAATTTGGTACTCATGTGAGAATTTCCGTACATTAGCTCATGCATTTGTGTCAACAACACATATTTTCCGTTTTAAAAATTATAATATATAACATCCTCATATATAATCCATCTAAGACATTACACATATTACAGTTAGTGAAAAACTGATAACCTATGGTTTTGGGGGCTCAAATGTGTTGTTTTGCTGACTCTGGAAAAGGGAGTAACTGGATGACTAACAGGATGTCTCATCAACATAGTAAACACTTTGTGGATGTGACTAACAGGATGTCTACCAAATGCCGTCATGACAACTTTGGTGAACCGTAATTACAAATATGATAGAATTACATAGATAACAACCATAATAAAATGAAATTAAGAAGCATATATAATATATAGGAAGACTTAGAGTTCAGACCATTTTATGAATTTTTCTTAGACTAAGACCAGTAGTGATTTAGGGTTTTTAATTAAGTCCTTTTATTTTTCTTCTTTAACGGCTTTATGTTAGGTTTTAACTCCAAGATTTTGGGCGAGACGACTTTATGTTAGGTTCCCAAAATCTTGGAGTTAAAATCTAATATGCAGTCTCTACAAAGCCAACTCTACACCTTAGGAAGGGAAATACCCTTTAAATATGGGGAAATACCCTTCAAATTGGGGAAGGACTTTATTATGAATTAAAAGGATTTTCTTATAAATTAAAAAGATTTTATTATGAATTAAAAAGATTTTCTTATCACTACTACAAAAAAGCTCATACATATCACTATATTAATATCAGTTTTAAAGGTATTCAATATAATATGGTTTTTAATATCGCTTAAAAGTTTTTTTTTTTAAAACTGATATATAAACTATTTTACATATCATTAAAATTTTGGATGTGATATATTATATTGGACAAATTTATTAATCCAGCTTATGGTGCGTTTGGATGAAGTAGTTTGAAACTACTAAGGAATTCACAAATGACAGAATTAAAAATGACGTGATTTAAAATTCTAGAATTTGTAAATTCTCTTGTTTGGATAAATGTAATCATAATGGAATTTAAATACGAAATTTATAAGAGTTTTATAAAATAGTGATGGTGATGATGGCAACAATAAAAATAATGCTTGTCGTGAGTTGACGATGGTAGTAGGGGTGATGGCCCACGGGCGGTGAAAGAAATGGTGGTGGAAAAAATTGGGGTATTGGAGGTGGCGACAACGGCGACATTGGTGGTGGTGGTGATGGCGGTGGCGATGGCGACAGTGATGGTGGTGGTGATGGCACTGGTGATGGAGGCGGCGGCGGCGGTGTCAGTGTCGGTGGTGGTGGTGGTGGCAGTGTCAGTGGTGGTGACGATGGCGGCAACGGTGGTGGTAGTAGTGGCGGTTATGGTGGTGGCGGCGGCGGTGGTGGTGACAGCGGGTGGTGGTAGTGGTGGTGGAGATGGTGGCAGTGTCGGTGGTGGTGGTGGTGACGGTGGCGGCAGTGGCGGTGGTGGTGGTGGCAAAGGTGGTGGTGGTGGCGGCGGAGGTGGTGTCGGTGGTGATGGTGGTGGCAGTGGCAGTGGTGGTGGTGGTAGTGGCGGCATAGTGGTAGTGGTGGTGGTATTGTAATTAATTGACAAGGTAATGGGTGGACACGACTTTTTTTTATTTTATAAAAATTGGAATTTTGAAAATGACACCAATTTAGGTGGAATTTAAACTTGGAATTTATAGCCTTCAAATCTCAAGTTTTTTTCCACATAGAATTTACAAAATTTTATATTTATGGACCCAAACAAGGAAATTAGAACATGTAATTTCTTAAATGCTGAGTTTTGTTTAAATTCCAAGTTTTTTTTTCTCTATCCAAACACACCATAAAAGTGATATCTATGCAAATAAATGATGTAAAAATTTAAGAAGGGCAAAAATGCGGTACTGTTCACCACTTAAAAAAATTTTGACAACCCGAGTTTACACATACTTACACTCACACACCCACACTCACGTCCAAACTGAACCAAACCCAGACCAACACTCACACCCTAACTCATCATCTTCTTCATCGATCTCCGACGAAGATATATGGATTGAGCTCGAAGGTTAAGCTATATAGCTAGCTGTTTTCCAATCCACCCAGCCTTAAAGACGTTGAGAGTGAAGGCTTGCAGATCGAGATCGATGGGTTGAGCGCGCGCGAAGGCTTGTAGAGAGCGAATGCGACAGAGAGACAGAGAGAAGTCTGAGAAGTTGCGAAGAGAGAAAGAGAGAAGAGAGCTCGATCTGGACGACGTCGCGAGATCGAGATCGACCCAGGAAGCCTTCCCGATACCACCACCCAGCCTTCTCGATTTCAGGTATTTGATGAGATTGTTTTGTTATTTTTTCTTTTTAATTTGAAGTTTAGATTTCGGATTTAGGGTTCTAATATCTGCAGGTTGTTTGAACATGGGTGTTTGTTATTTGGGTGTTTCTGGAATTTGGGTGTTTTGTAGTTTGTTTGAACTCAGGTCTGTTTGAATTTGGGTGCTAGAATTCTTTGTATTTACCTGAAATATGGAACATTATGCAGTAAACATTCATTTTGGGTATGTGTTATGAATTTGGCTCTACCAGGGTTTTGTTCCTCTCACCGAGAATTTGGCTCTACCTGATTTTGACATTTTGGGCTGCTCATGGATCTCTGTTTGGTTTATTTGAAGTTTCTGGTATTCTGAAGTCTGAATCATGTTCCTCAGTGATGATATTAATATGGGTTACCTGTAATTTCAGATAGTCTGTTTTATATGCATTCATTTGATGCTTCTCTTTTATTCCTCTCTTTTTATTGGCAAAAAAAAAAAATCTTAATAGGTTAATCATCATCTTGTATGTTCTTCTTAATTGGCTTAAAAGTAGGAATTTGCCTATTCAAATTGCTATATAGTGATGCATTATAGAAAACTAGTATGCACTGTTGTTTTCTAGTTTATTGTTATACAGGGGCCAGTGATGCTGCTAATGTTGTTTCTTAGTTTATCCATGTGATTGAATTGGTTATAAGTTAAGGCTGCAATTTTGTATTGTTGTTAATCTCACAGGTTTTTCCTTATGGGTCAGTTCCATTGAAAACATATCTTCCTGATGGAGATATTGATTTGACGGCATTTGGCAGTGCAAACATTGAGGATGCCTATGTAACTGATGTTCATGTTGTTCTGAAGGGAGAGGAGAATAATGAAGCTACTCCGTATCATGTGAAGGATGTCCATTTAATTGATGCTGAGGTTCTTCCCACCTTGATACCATATTTTTTTTGGGAACCTTCAATTGAAAACATTTGCAATTCTAGGATTAGATTTGGAGTGTTGCTTGCATGTAGGTATCACTATACAATTTAATCTCTGGCATTTTTCTTTTCTTTTGCATCACTATACAATAGTTTTCTTACATTCTGTTTCTTTTCTTTTGTGCTTTCTTGATTCCTAGAATACATCAGCTTTTTCTATTTTTGTGGCAATGTGTATTTGGGAGGATTTTGAGATTGATTTTTTTTACTCGTTGCAATTTTTTGCAGACTTACTGTGACCTTTTCCATAGTGTAGAATAAAGTAGTTATATTAGGAAGCCGGTCCGCAAATGAAGTTATTTTGCTAAATGTTTTCAATTTTCTTTGGAGCTTTTTTTCTTTCAAACTTTGTCTTGACTGGTTATGTTAGTTTATCTTGATGTCTCTCTTAAAAACAAAGTTTAAGATGAAAATATATTGCACACTGTCTTTGTACAAAGTCTTTTGCACATAAGGTTATAATTTGTATGAGCTCCACAGTCAATTCTCACTCAGTATACTATGACTTATCTATTTCACTGAAGTTGTAAAGTTTTTATAAAAGGTTGTTTGATATGTAGTTAGTATAATCATGTACTTTGCGCGTGGGGTTGGAATTATCAGATATTGTCATGACCTCTCTTTATGTTTCATGGATTTTAATACTTTTGTTATGTTACTCCTTTATTATATATATTTGGATATAATTCTTTCTTTAAGGGGCTACAATAGCTATCTCTAGCTGATCAAATTTAATATAATGCTCTTACTTGGACATGTTTGTTGCAGCACCATTCATTAAACACAAAGATGATGTTCATTTTGGGAAATATGAGAGTGCTCCATTGGTGTAAATGTAATTTTGATAAACTCAGAGAGCACCGTAGCTTCTGTTTGCAGAAGAGAGGTGCAAGGAAACAGAGGCAAGAGGTCGGAAGCTCGAGCAAAAGGTAATGTTTTAAATATATATAAAGACATCAATTAATTGGATGTCTATGATTGTATAAAATGTTGTGCATTCCACTCTCTTTGTTTGTTAGATAATTACTATTTTATAGTGGGTTTAGCTCAAGGGGAAGCACCACAGGGGTTATGTGGATAACATAAACAAGAAAATAGTAGAAACTGAACTAGATGGATTGCCATTGGAAGATGTCATAATTGCTACATACAACGAGGGGGATCTACGTACTTCCACCTTTTGACAATAATGCAGCACATGTATGCTATCAGTGAGATGAGTTCTCATTCATCACTTTGAATTGTTTGAGTTGATAATATTTTGAGGTGTGTGGGAAAATGCATCTTAGTTTGAAATTAAGGTTGAATTCAATATTAGTGAAGCTATAACTAGTTGAATGTTAATGCAGCTATTGATAAAATCTACTTGATTCTACATTGGGCATATACTGTTTATTTATTCTATGTTTTGCCTCTATATGGCACTAAAATGCTTTAATCATTCATGTTTTATAGTCATGTCCCATTTGCTTTTTTAATCATTCATATTTTCTGCATGTACGATAATATATATACTAAGGCTACTATATAAAATGATGGTAATTCTCATAACAACTCCTCCCTTTTATCTGATGGGAATGTATATATATGTGCAGTAATTAAGTATGAAATTTTATCACAAAAACATACATTTTGTTAGTTGTTTGAGTTGGGGATCAAGGTTGTAAACGGACAAGTGTAATCTTGGTAAGCATTTAGGGCAAATTAGTTTCATCCTAATGTTAAATCTTCCTCATTTTCAAATTTTTAGAGCAAATTTTATGATTCTCTCAATCTGAATTATAGTACTTGCTGGTTTAATTACCATAAGAAAATTATAAGCTAGGAAGATCAACTTTGTTTCTTTGGATATGAAAGAGCACACTAGATGGTTAACATCAACTTTTTGAGGTTTAAATATCAAGAATGTAATACAGGAGTGCCATTCCAATCTTGGCTTTGTCTGTCATCCAGAAACCTACCTACTGCATTCTTATAAGATGCTTAAAAAGTGCCATAAGGATGGAGCAAGTATACTAAGGGTTTTATACTTGGTGGCAGCATGTATATATGCATTTAGTGTCAGGATCTATCAGTAAGCCTGAAACCAAGGGGATAATACTTGCTGCTATTAGGAGCATTTATTTTCAATGTTCTATTTGAGTTTACTCTTTTAACATGAATTGCTAGTTTGTATCGTTGTCTCTAGAATGCTATGTGTAAGTTCTACTGTGTGCCTTTTGTTTAATTGAGTTGTAGTCTTACAGTGTTTTGGCTGAAAAAAAAAAATCTTATTCATTGGAAAATGTTATCAATAAAGCAGTCAAGTATCGAATTGAAGGATACACTTATGGTGCGTTTGAATGAAGTAATTTGAAACTACTAAGGAATTCACAAATGACGGAATTAAAAATGACGTGATTTAAAATTCTAGAATTTGTAAATTCTCTTGTTTGGATAAATGTAATTATAATGGAATTTAAATACGAAATTTATAGTAGTTTTATAAAAGAGTGATGGTGATGGTGGCAACAATAAAAATGATGTTTGTGGTAAGTTGATGATGGTAGTAGGGGTGATGGCCCACGGGCGAGGGGAGAAATGGTGATGGCAAAAATTGGGGTATTGGAGGTGGTGGCGACGGCGACATTGGCGGTGAAGGTGGTGGCGACGGCGACATTGGCGGTGAAGGTGGTGGTGACGGCAACGGCAATAATGATGGTGATGGCACTGGTGATGGAGGCGGTGGCGGCGGTGTCAGTGTCGGTGATGGCGGTGTCAGTGGTGGTGACAGTGGCGGCGATGGTAGTGGTAATAGTGGCGGCTGTGGTGGTGTTGGTGGTGGTGGCAGCGGGTAGTGGTAGTGATGGTGGCAGTGGCAGTGTCGGTGGTGGTGGTGGTAACGGTGGCGACGGTGGTGGTCGTAGTGGTGGTGGCAAAGGTGGCGGCGGTGGTGGTCGTAGTGGTGGCAAAGGTGGTGGTGGTGGCAGCGGAGGTGGTGTCGGTGGTTGCAGTGGTGATGGTGGCGGCAGAGGTGGCGGTGGCGGTGGCAGTGGTGGTGGTGGTAGCGGCGACATGGTGGTAGTGGTGGTGGTATTGTAATTAATTTGGCAAGGTGATGGGTGGACACGACTTTTTTTTTTTATAAAAATTGGAATTTTGAAAATGACACCAATTTAGGTGGAATTTAAACTTGGAATTTACAGCCTTCAAATCCCAAGTTTTTTTCCATATAGAATTTACGAAATTCTATATTTATGGACCCAAACAAGGAAATTAGAGCATGTAATTTCTTAAATGCTGAGTTTTGTTTAAATTCTAAGTTTTTTTTCTCCATCCAAACACACTATTAAGGACTCTGCAAAATATGCATACAGAGCTTGAGACCTGTACTTTAGTTGATTTTTAATGGGATGATAATTGGCAGGAAATTGATGAAAATTGATATGCATGGCTATTGTTTCATTTTTTTTGGGATGATAATTTGGTAGTTGATAATTGAGATGGCTGCTAGTTGTTTGATTTATTATTGGACTGATAATTGGGATGAAATTGTCATTGATAATTGAGATTGCTGCTATTCGATTTTTATTAGGATGAAAATTGCCAGGAAATTGGGGTGATAATTGAGATGGCTGAATAGTGTAATTCAAGGTTTGCTCTCAATAATCAATTAAATATGATGTTTTCCAGGAGTATTTTATTTTGAATTATTTGTATTGCCCATTGGCTAAAATGAATTTTGGGTACTCACAGGAAGTCGAAGATGAGATTATTCCTTTAAAGGGAAAGGAGAAAAAAGGTATTCCTTAATTAGTCCAGTTTTACCGTTGAATTAGATCTCTCGCTCTCTCTGTATTACGTACATATTATTATTTTCTTGAGTTAATTACACTTACACCTCCTGAGGTTTATCGTCTTTTCACATACACCCCATGGGGTTTCAATAATTACACATACACCCCCTGAGGTTTCAAAACTATTGCATATAACTCCCTACAAGAGAAAAAAATAAATAAACAAAAAAGAAAATATTTGTATTGAGGTTGAACCTTACACCTTGAGTAATCTTATTAGGTCATTTTATCCCTTAGTATGCCTTTTTGCATAATTTCTCATCATTTTTTGTCTCACTATAGGGGGTTATATGCAACAGTTTTGAAACCTCGGGGGGTGTATGTGTAATTATTGAAACCCCAGGGGGTGTATGTGAAAAGACGATAAACCTCAGGAGGTGTAAGTGTAATTAACTCTTATTTTCTTTGTAGGTTGGATGGTGCTGTTTTAGATCTAGTTGCAGATGATAATGTGGGCATGAAGAGACAGAAATCTGTTTATCATTGGGATTAGGTACTTTTAACTGTATTATTATTTTCTTATTATTTTGTTTAAACTATTTTTTTCTTAACCTCACTAAACTGATGAATGGCAGAGGAGGAAAAAGTACATAAAGTTGAATAATGGAGATCGTGTGACTGCCAATGGCAAGGTAATTTTTTTATTGCCTATTTTGACATCCATAATTAATTGTACTTGTGCCTTTTTTTTTTTTTTGGTTGACAATTTGACGCAGTAAGTTATATGAGAAAATTTTGGATTTTGATGGGTATGGGGCTATTGAGTTAAAATTGTTAGGTTGCTGGAAATGTTCTGGCAGAACTTAGAAGGTCAATAAGTCTAGATCCATGTCGAGTTTTCTTAGTGCATTTAAAGGTGTGTGGGTTTTCTTAAAAATTAGGGAGTGCAGCCTACTCATATTTGGTTGTTAATATGAAAGCAGCAGACGTTGAACATAGTCTTGTGTTTGTTCTTAAATTTGTCATGACTGTAGAATTTGCTTAATGTATGCATTCAACTTGTACTAAGTTATCTTTTGTTTGCTACTAATCAAACTTAACCATTCTACTGTCTAATTAATTCCTCTAACCTTTGAAAAATTGCCTAGCAATTTATACCATAATGCATATACACCAAAAAATAATGTAATTTTCCTTTGTGTTTTCAGTGGAGCAATTCGAGGATCAAGCAATGTAGTTACACCCAAGACCAAATTGATGATGTTCCAGTTGAATGGGGTGACTTTGTTAACTCGACTTATCTGTAGGCTTTGGTATAATGTGGTGATGACTGCTGGGTATGCCATTTTGTGGATATTCTACAACTTAGCTAATTCAATTAATTAATGTCATGCCCATATTTTGTAAAGGGAATGGGGAATTTACAAAATGCATATATGCCTAAGTGCCTAAGTGTCTAACAGTTTTTGTTATATATACTTGAAGGAAGGGGTAGTTTTAAGTGATGCCTAGCATAGCTTAATTAGATATACTTGAAGGAAGGGGTTAGAGATGATGAGGTCTCCCCCTAATTTTTGTTATATGTAGACAATTTTTGGGTCCTTTGAAATATATGACAATTGATGAAATGGAATGGATTGTTGAAATACATGAAATGGATTGTTGTTTAGCTGTTAACCAAATAAATATGCACTGGATGGTTCAATGGTGTTAACCAATTATATCAGTTTTCTGAAAATAAATCCGATATCAAAACCGGTGTCATATAACCCTAATTTCGAAATATATTAGATCAATCTAATATAAAAACTGAAATGATATCGAGAATAGATATCTATTTTGGGAAAATAAACTGAAACCAATCATGGCTTCATAATCAGTTCTACAATAAAAACACATATAATAGATGTCTACGATATCTGTTTTTTTAACCAGTACCGATATCTATGAAAATATTTATACCAGTTCCATACTCTTAAAACATATAATTCACATATACGATATCAGATCTTATAAAAAATAACGATATCTATGAGAATATGAATACCAGTTTCATATTTCAAACACATATAATTCACATATCAGATATCATTTATGAGAACTAATACTGATGTCTATGATACAGTGTATACCAGTTCCGTAATTCAGGAACATATAAGTTTGATCTAAGATATCTGTTCTTATACACAATACAGATGTCTATGGAAATAATTATACCAGTTATACGATTAAAACGCATATTATTAATATATATGATATCAGTTATAAATATAATACTGATATAATATATTATAAATATATCATTTATTGCGTTTTTAACCATCCGGGAAGGAAAAATATATCGCATTTAAAAAAGGAACTGATTTAAAAACCTCTATAGATATCAGTTCAAAACTGATATGTAAACCAATGAGAATAGATATCACGCTTTCCAATATCGAATTTTAGGGGCCTTAGATATCAGTAAATTACTGACATGTATGAGTTTTTTTGTAGTAGTGTATAAATTATTATGAATTAAAAGGATTTTCTTATAAATTTTAAAACACTCCGGTCTCCATCTAAAAACTATTTTTCTAAAGGACCTAAGCCTAATTATCTCTAATATATATAATCATAAATAAAGAAAATATTTTCCAAAAAAGAACACAAACATAAATAAAAGGATCCAAAAAGATCACCTGTAAACATTAAGCAACCACATTGAAATTCAAGCATTGATCATATATAGTATTTGTATGACGTCAAAACGTACTGATCAGAGTCACCATAAAGCTCCGCATGCATCAATGAGGTAGCCCACAGTTTAATTAGGGTGCGCACAAAGAAGCAAGAAGTTTATCACTGCCTGCATAAGGTTCTAGCGTTACAAAACTGCCACCATCTAAGTTGAACACTCCGATTTTTCTCAATGAGCTTCTTGATGATTTTTGCTTATGCCAATAAGAGATATAAATGCAATTCCTGTGGGATGCAGGGAAATCTTTAGCAGAAGCAGAGAAGCAGCAATCTTCACCCACAAACAATATTCGATCACCCAGAGACTCCATCTCAACCCAATATTGCTTCTTAACGGCATTCAACTTATAAACCTTGAACCGAATGGCCTCACTGTTTTCTTTACAAAAGTCCGGGTATCTATCGATTAAAAGTAGCTCTCCAAATGATTCTACCAAATACTTATGGTGATCACCAAAACAAGCCTGTACTAGCGGAGAAGCAATGGTTTTGAGGTTCAAAGAAGAATCAGCAACCACGGCCCTACCATTCTGGTCAACAGCATAGAACTTCCCTTGGTAAAAAATAACGTCTTCATTCTTACACTGAGACACTCCATCATAGATTGGGGTGCAGTAGTTTTCAATACCATCATCAACACCTAATTTGCAGTGGTATAATGTTCCGGAATCAACAAACATGAGCGCGGGGAAATTGGAATTGGAGTTCATTGCCACTCTGCAATGGAAAACTTGATTTTCGTTGGAAAGATATAGAGCTTTTGCCAATTCAACGACACGAAAATCCAATAAGTTCAATGCTCTTGGGAGTGACTTGGGGAGTTCATCCAAGGGGTATGGGGAGAGTGGATGAAGCAAATGAGATGCACGTCCCAGTTCTCCTTCTTTGACCTTAATCACCCAACCCCCCGTAATCGAATCAGGAATCGAAATCCAAGTCCAAGAGAGATTGGGAATGGAAGGTGGACGTGGAGGTTCGAGATAATAAACCACGCTTTCGGAGAGGGTCAAATTTAAAGTTTTCTTGACAAAACCGCGAAATAGGATGGAGGAAGGGAGTTGTTTCTGGAAGGGAGGAATGGAGGAGCGCCACGAGTGACAGACCGCACGGAATCGAGAGACATCAGGTTTAGTTTCGAGGCGATTTCCGATGTTCTCTAATAGTTCATTCGGAAGATCACTTAATGGACTCACCATGTTATCTTCAACAAGCAACAAGAGGGGAGAGGAGAGGGAATCAGGAGGACTCGACCACACTACTTTGAGATCCAACTCCCATGTTAACACACAATGGAAGAAGAGAAAAAGAAAGATATATGATAATTATATTATATTATATTGGAAAGTCTTGAGAATTAATATTGATGATCAAAGTATTGAGCAGCAAGCAACTGTACTCGATTTTGATCGAGAAATCAGCCCTTATATATATATCTTTAAAAGGAGAAAGTCTTGCTTAATTCTTAGTCATAAAGAATCCAATATATATACACTGTGGTAATGAGCATTACCAGTGCCATTAAATATCATTATTTTTCTACATCACTATAAGTCCTAATTTCTTGTCCTTCCACTTATATAAGGCTTCCAAAAACACAAGCTTCTTTAATTAAACTATTAAGCGGAACTTTGCCCAACCAACATTGGACCAAACACTCCTCACATAGGGCCCTCATCTTATACACATTGAACAATTTTTCAGTGACTAGAGTCCTTAATTACTTCTTTAATTTATCATACTGAACTATCTAACAAAAAATTTTAACTTATTAAGTAGAGATCGAGGGTTCGTTAAATATATAGTTTTTACCACACAATTAGTTCGATCAATATCGAGCTAGTGCTTATTTCATATCTCTTTACTATATTTCTTTTTCTTTTTCGATATTAGGATATACATGCAAAACAATACTACTACGTACACTCGTCAAATTTTGTACAAATCTACGATACATGCAAGCAAATTTAGAAAAGTGTATTCAATTTGAATTTTGATGGAATTTAAGAGATTCAAAAAATCTGGGTGTAATCAATTAGAATTAAAAAAAAAAAAAAATCTTATAAAATCCGTAGTATTCAATTGAGATTTCAAGAGAATCTTATAAAATCTAAGAGATTTTCAAAAAGTTCATGACTTTAATTGAATTCATTAATTAAATAATTGAATCTGTAGGGGTGGTGTCATGATGTGGTTAGAGGAAGGTCCAACTTGGTTAATGGATTTAGTGTATGATGATGATCTTTTAATCGAGGCAACATCATAATATATGAAATGACATTTCTTTGCTAAAAAAATAAATAATTGAATTCAGTAATGGGTAGAATACGTTTAATTTTTGGGTGCGAGGTATATACCAAAGCTTATAACAAATCCACCTTTGCTCCCTTAGGATTTTATGAGACTAGGTCTTCACATTAAATTAGGTTCCTCTCGGCTCCCTCTCTCCTCCCTCTTTCTCTTCCAAGCAAACCTAGCTATCAAGATGAATGGAAAATATGTTGCACATCCCTTCACCCGCATTGATGGATTTTGGGCTTTACTTTGTTGACGATTTGATATTTCTAGAAAAAAAAAATTAGAAATGCTTATGTGTAATTAATATTCTGATGTGGTATTCAGTCAAATGACTTGACTACGAATTCTAAAAACACTGTAATTAAGTTGTAGTCTAAAAACTTACTAAGCCAGGAATGGGAGTCTATCTCTTAGTTGAAATTTATCAATATTTATAATACGCAAGCATTTTCAAACAAAAGATGTTACTATTTAATTATAAGAAATGAAAAATAACATAAGATAGGTTTAAAACCCTTAAAAAAACAAAAAGAATAAAGGGCACATGGGCCCGACTTGTTCAAGGCACACGAGCACAACATGAGCACGAATAGGCTACGGGTGCTCGTGATGAGTCTAGGTCTTAACTTTATGGGCCAAAACGAACACAACACAATTATTAAATGGATCAACACAGTGACCAAAAAAATAATTAAATAGATCAACACATACTACACAACACAAATCTTGAATGACCCGACTAATTACATAGGCTGAGCCACCTCGTTTGATACCTCTACACTCAAGTGCCCCTATTTCATGATTGTTTCTTACTATAACAAAATATAAACAGTTGTCTCCTATTTATTTAAAAATTATTTGATTAAAAGTATGGAGTAGGAAATTTCTTTGTATATATTTGTTCTAAAATAACTTAACTGAATTTTTTTTCTATGATTATGTTCAGTGAAAAAAGAGAGAGCGAGAGAATTATTATGTTAGTCAAAGTGAAATATATAAGGGCAAATTGTAATATGGCGTAATGTGAATATATATAGTTACTAAAACGTGATGGCAGTGATGCTGGGGATTATGATATTTTTCATAATGCTAATTGTACACACTTATCTTACCACATTAGTTGACCACTTCATGTGGTACGTAGCAGATGTAGCCATGTCATGTCAATTAATGAGATGGGTGGCTATGAATTTTAAGTTTTAATTATTTGCATATCACTCATGTAATTAATTACATGACATCACCATATCAACTTTCACATAATGTGATCAGCTAATGTGATTAGATAAGTGTGTACAAATAACATTATTCATAAGAGAAGATGGTCTTTCATATTATAGATTTAAACCTACTTTATAGGTTGTGGCCCCGAATGAGTTTTGACTTCCGCTTTGTAAACTTAGCATTTTCTTTTTATTAAACTTCACTTTTGCTCATTAATAAAGTTGCATTCTTGCATTAAATAATAAAATAAATGTTATTACTATAAGATAATTAACATGAATATTTACACACAAACCTTATATTGAAAATTTTAATTCATTAATTAGTAAATTTGATCAACAAATTGTGAGAAAGTGCATGATCCGGCCGAATGCGCATGAGTGGGCCAAATGTGCGTGGGCCGGCCGAATGTGCATGGCATACTACATGCATGCATTTCATGTACGTAGGTCGAACTTATATGCACAAGTTAAAACTTTAGACTTCTTGTTTGGTTTTAATACATACTATAAAATTTGTTATTTTAAAATATTTTAAAAGATTTTGAGATATAAAATTTAATAAACTTGAAATGGTTAGATCTCAAACACTATTTTAAATAATTAATATTCTTTTTCAATAAAAAAATTAAGAGCAAATTACAACTTACATCCTCAGGTTTGGGGTGTTTTTCAACTTGCATCCCAATGTTTCAATTTTTTCAATATGCACTCTAATGTTTCTATTTACTAACAGTTTGCACTTTATTCAAAGACATTTTGGGTAAATCATGTTTTGGTTAAAAAAATAATTTAAAATATCAACAAAAAAAAAAAAATAAATTTTTAAATAATTTCTCCTCTCTCTCTTCTCTCTCTCTTCCCTCTCTAGCAACCCCTCCCAACCCAGCCCAAAAATCATGGCTTCATCCTCTCCAAAAAATAAAATCTGGAATAAATATAGACATATATATATATATATATATATATATAGTGCTTGCTGATTGTTAGTGGAGATATCAGAATTCTTAAGTTCACATTGAAGCTCTTGCAACAATATATGTTATCAACTTTACAATGGATTCTGGCAGCGCGCTCTGCTATTTTTCAGCTCTGGTAATTAAACTACGTACTCGTCATTATCCATCAATTTAGTTTTAATTCTATTGATCTTGCATGAAAGTTTAATCTAACATTAATTGTAATGGCTCTAATACCACAAATTAAGATCAAAATGAATATTTGTAATACTTTATGTAATTGTAAATTTGTTTGTGTAGTGGCCAAAAAAAAAAAATTTGATTGTGTAATATATATTAAAAGGTGGGCAGTTAGAGGAATGGTGCATAGCTGATGAGCAGACCCCAGATGAGGAGCTGGCAATGGCCCTTGATTGGGCTTGTGGAAAGGGAGGTACGCGCAGACTGCAGTAAGATACAAGTGAACCAGCCATGCAACTTGCCTAATACTTTCATGACGGGAGCTATTCCGATCATCTATTTTACTGAGTGACCATCATTTTTTAAAATTCCAAATCTACCCTTAAATAAAATAAAATATTTTAATAATTAAAAAAAAAAAAACCAGCCCACCTCCACCAACATCGCCGGCCACCGCCCCTTCTCTTCCTCCCCTTCTCTTTTTCCCCCTTTCTCATCTTTCATCTCTCTCAGTAGGGAGTGATGTATATGGAAAATTAGTTTCAACAAATTGGACATGGCGAGACACATATGTTTTGGAGGTGGAGAGATTGAAACAGATGTAAGCACTTTGGGATAGAGAGTATCCCAAAAATACACAAGGTTGGGATTTAGGTTCTAATTTATGAGATGTATATGGTCGAAGCCATGGGTAACATAGGCAGCCGAAAACCTTCAATTTGGAGTAGTTAGGACTCTTTTGAAAAATTGCCTCATATGGAGATGTAAAGTTAAGTCCAGGAGTGGGCATTCTATTAATCAAATAAACGGCAGTGGCAAGGGCATGGGGCCAAAATGTGGTGGGAATAGATGCATGAGAAAGAAGAGACAGGCCAGTTTCCACAATATGTCTGTGTCTTCTTTCTGAGTATCCATTGTGTTCTGGAGTATGAGGTGGTGTAGTTAAGTGAGTGATGCCATGGTGGGATAAAAAATGTTTAAGACCGATATACTCTCCCCCATTGTCTGAATAAAGAGTGATTATTTTTTGTTTGAAGTAATTTTCTACAAGAGGTTTATATTTTTGAAAAATGTCATGCACATCTGATTTTCGTTTGAGAGGATAGAACCATATATATTTGGTAAAATGATCAACAAATATCACATAATACTTAAAACCATCTTGCGACAAAATTGGGGAGGTCCATACATCAGAAAAGATTATTTCCAATGGTTTAGTAGAGACAAGTGAAGAATTTGAAAAAGATAACTTATGACTTTTATTAATATGACAAGCATTACATGAGAATTCTTTTGGCATGGGAGAAGAAGATTGTAAATGATAATTGGAAATAATAAATTTTAAAATAGGAAAGGCTGGATGACCAAGGCGGTGATGCCAATTTGAAGAAGTGGTTTTGATGTGGGAGAGTGCAAAGATTGGGGAAGTGACAGGAGGTGAGGATGCTGGCCATTCATACACGCCTGCGTTGGTACCGCCGGTCAGGAGAATGCTTCCTGTGCTAAGGTCCTTCACATGAAAACAAGAGGGTAAGAATTCAACAGAAGTATTATTTGAGGAGCAAAATTGAGAGATAGAGATTAAATTCTTTTGCATGTTAGGGACACAAAGAACATCATTTAAAGTGAAGGAATGGTTTGTTGAGGAGAGGGAGAGGGAGCCAGTGTGAGAGATAGAGAGATTGGTACCATCACCGATCATAACATCATCAGAACCATGATATGGAGTGTGAAGAGACAGGTTACTCAGGTCTGTAGTAACATGGTGGGATGCTCCACTGTCGAGTAGCCAATTTGGTTTGGTGTTAGAGCTTGCTGCTAATTGAGCTTGAGGTTGCCACGGTCTGGTATTGGCCGGAGATCCAGCAGCAGAGGAGGGTTGAACAGCCACAAATTGAAAGGATGGACAACGCTTGGCAGTATGACCTTGGACACCACAGACTTGACAGTAGCCTTGATATGGGCGTGGTGGAGGCCGATTGTTGTTGCGGTTTGAGAGGCTAGAAGTAGAAGATGACCGCCAATTTTGAGAGGGTGGACGCCAAGTGGTTTGACCTGGTTGAGAGGAGGAATTGGAGTTGGGACGCCAAGTGTTGCCTGAATGGTTGGGTCGCCAATTGTTGGTGGTGAAAGATGTCCGATTGGCAGGATTGGCTGTAATAGGGTGGGGAAGCTCGGGCTTTGAGTGAACAGGAAGTGAAGCTTCAAAGGAGAGCAGCTTTTCATGAAGCTCCTCAAACGAGATTGGGTTGTCACGAGCCTGAACGGCCCGGACAAGTTCTTTGTATTCTTCTCCAAGGCCATCTAGAATTTTTTCAGTGAGGTCTTCTGCATCCATTGGGGCACCTAGAATAGCAAGCTCGTCAGAACGAGCTTTGATTGAGTGAAGAAAGTCAGTGATAGTCATAGTGCCTTTGTTGGGATTTTTCAGAAGATTTTTGACTTGCTTGATGCGGCCACGAGTTGGTTTGGCATAGGTGTTGGAGAGGGTGTTCCAAGCTTCCCTGGAGGTGGTGGCACGAGCAACAAATGAAATAAGAGTTGGAGAAAGAGAGCCAATGATGGCATTCAGAATTAATTTGTCTTGGCGTACCCAAGTGCGATAGGCTGGATTGGGGGTGGTGACAGTGTCTGTGGTGAGAGTTTGGGGAGGGCAGGGTGTGGAACCATCAATATACCCCAGAAGATCATAGCCAACAAATAAGGATTCAAATTGAATTTTCCAAGAAAGATAATTTGTGGAGGTGAGTTTGATGGGAGTTTGGGCAGCTGTGTTTATGGTGAGGAGTTGATGATTGTTGGAAGTGAGAATGGCGTGAGGTGTTGCCATTGAGTTGAGAAGGAAAAAAAAAGATTAACAGGGGAGAGATTTTATGGCTCTGATACCATATAGAGATTAACCAAAAAAGGTGATTGGAAAATCTTAAAACTTTATTCACGGCAGCAGCTAGATATATACAAGTAAAAGACTTAATTATCTACAAAACTAAGACTTAATTATCTATAAAACTGGAAGACCTATTCTTAAGGAATCCTAGAAGACCAATCAGCTGAAACAATAATTCAAGTTTGAAAACATTTGAATACAGCAGTTACACAAGATACATCTCTTACATGCCTCTTTCTCTCTCCTGAAACCCAGAAAACCCAAAACCCACCCCCAGCCCCTTTTCTTTCTCCCTCGATCTCCCACCCCCAGCCCCTCCCAGCCGTCGCTCCTCCCTCCCTCTGCCTCTCTCTCTCTTCCTCCCAGCCTCTCTCTCTCTCTCCCGAAACCCAAAAACCCACCCCCACCCCCAGCTTTTCTCTTCCTCCCCTTCTCTTTCTCTCCCTTTCTCTCTCGCTGTCTCCCTCACCGGACCCCACCTCACTCCTCAGCGAAGCTCCCGTCGCCGGCAGTCCAATGGAGATGATGGTGAATGTTTAGTTTAGTTTAGTTTTTTTTTTTTTTTTTTTTTTTTTTTTTTTTTTTTTTTTTTTTTTTACATTAGGGGTATAAAGGGAAGGTTATGGAAAAAAAATTAGAGAGGGTGGTCAACTCAGCATATACAATTGATCTAAATAGTCCCCCTACTCTCATACACCACGCCTCGATCTTATGCTTTCAACATACAATTACTATCAAAGTTCACGCAGGAAACATACATGTCCAAACATGATTTTTGGACTAGGTCAGGAGGGGCTGGGTTGGGAGGGGTTGTTGGAGAGAGGGAAGCGAGAGAGAGAAGAGAGAGAGAAAATTAAGAGAGATGAGAAATTATTTAAAAATTTATTTTTTTCTTTTTTTTTTATTTAAAAATATTTTTTAAACCACAAAATGATTTACCGGAAATGCCCTTGAATAAAGTGCAAACTGTTAATAAATAGAAACATTAGGGTGCAAGTTGAAAAACACCTCAAACCTCAGAGGTGTAAGTTATAATTTGTTCAAAAATTAATTAATATTCTTTTATTTTTAAGAATAAATTAGTTAAAATATTAGATTGATAAATTATTCTTTGTGTCACAAGGCTTGAGTTTTTTGTTGCACCGGAATTTACAAAAATGTTATTTTGAGATTTATACATACACTTCCGTCATTTACTTACTTCCGTAATTTTGAATTTTAAAAATACACCAACTTTTAATAAAATTCTTAATTTACCCTTCAAGAAAATTTAAAAATAGAAAAATAATTACAAATAAAAAATTAAAAAAACCCCCAAAATATCCAAAGCCCAACCCCGTGAGATCATGGAAGCCAAAATACCCTCCCCACTCTCCATTTTCCGGCGAAGTACAAGCAGTCCCTCCACCACACCAAGGAGATGCCGGCTCCAATTAATAATAAATAACGAAGAGTTCACGTAAATACTGCAAGAATATATTCTCATGTACATGTGTATCATGTACATGTGTATCAATGAAAAAATTAATTTTTCAGCATCAGATTATAAATAATACATCTATATAGACGTAGAGATCGAAATGCGAAAGAAACTTGAACATATATTCAACTCAAAATCAATTGCCAATTGGGTGAGCAAGTCCAATCATTCACAAATCTCAATATACTTTGTTTCTCAGTCAAATTCCAAACTATATAATCTGGTCAAGATCATCAAGTCGATGCGTACAATCAATTTGTTTAATTATCACTATTTGCAAAGAAGGCAATTTGTATCCTTCATATGTGAAACCAAATGAATTAAGCTAAACTGGAATGCCTGGTAAATTAGCTAAGATATATATATATATATATATATATATATACTTTGAAAAGATATTTTGAAAAGATATATATACTTTTTTTAAGTAAAACAAGAATTACGAAAAAGGCCCTCAAAATTTGTGAGAAGGGATAGGGAGCGACATGAGATTTGGGGACAGGAGATCTCTATCCTCAAATAGGACATTGGGCTAGTGGAAGTGGTGGCCTAGTATTGGTTGGCTATGGTTAGGTAGATTTATCCACAAATAGATAGTTTTGGTTTTGTTGGTAGTTTTGGTTGTTCTTCCTTAATTGAAACCTTCCTCCATTGCAAGATCTTTGTCCTTAATTGGTTGTGAGAGTTTCCTTTTCCCTGCTTATCCCAACATTAGCTAATTGATCTCTCTCCTATTTGAGACGTTGAATATATTGCTCAATCCAATTGTTGTCTTTTTTAATTGTTTGCAAATTAGTCTTCAATTACATTATGTTGGATCTGTTCATTACCAATAAATTCTCCTTTATTATCAACCACACCTGCCAAACTAATGTAGAACTTATGGCGAGGCGTTCTATGCCTTGAACTTGATTACAATTATACAAAGGATTTAAATATCATGAATTATCTTTTTAAATATTTAAAATAATAATATGGGCAATTTTAAAATAAAAAATTATATATACATGACATAAAAGGACTTGATTACAATACAAAAGATTTAACTATGAATTTTAAAGAGTGCTGCTATTTGCACACCTCATTTCCTCTCTTTGCACACCCTTTCCACTTAATTTGTAAATTTACAGATTTGCCCCAATGTGAAAAGACACTAAAGGACAATTCATATTACACACCCCATCGTTCTTCTCTGTTCTTTGCTCCATCTCCAAGAAGACCCTGCGCCGAGCCCTCTCTCTCTCTCTCTCTCTCTCTCTCTCTCTCTCTGTGCAGCTGGTTCGGCAAACAGCCACCGAACATCCAAGAAACGTTTGGCAGGTACTCGCCAAATCTTTATATAATATTTGACAGATAGCTGTTGAACAATCCTACTCTATTCAGCGGATGACTACCGAACGAAACTAACAGTTTTGGTAGACCAGTGCCGAATGGCCTACGAAACTCACAACTAATTGTTGCTGCTCCGATTGACCCTAACAAAAGCTCCCCGGCCGAGGCACATGACCGTAACCATTGATGACCGGGATTCCGATCCTTAAGTCTTTTCTGATGAAGAGGGAAAATTGAGAGACAAAGAAAAAATGAAGGAAAAAAAAAATCTAAGAGGGGGAGGATCTTGAGTGATGGGGTATGCTTTTTTTTTTTTTTTTTTTTTTTTTTTTTTCTGAGTTGATGGGGTGTGTTGGGTGATGTGGTGTGTTTTGGTGAGATGAGGGTATTTTCGTAATGAGAGAGATATTTTGGTAAGAAGAGTGTGAGGGGTGTAGTGAGAAAAGGGTGTGCAAAGAGAGAAAATGGGTTGTTCAAATAGCAGCATTCATTTTAAAACACTGTCGACTTTAGTCTAAAAACTGTTAACTTGAGGGAGTAAGTGGAAGTTTCCCACTTTGGTTAGTTCATTTCACACCAAATAATTTCTTCATTTTTTGGTTGACAAATGTGATGATGTCAGCGTGTGTATAGGGACAATGCCACAGTGGGCATGTGCAACCGTGCAAGGATAATGGGCAGGGCAGTATTCCCACTAAGGGGTTTAGGCAAAAATTTAACTAAAAAAAGCAGTTATGAATTAATTACAATAATGATTAGAGGCTATAAATTAATTAACTATAATAAAAATAGGGGTTGATAAATAGTAACTATAATGAGTAGGGGTGGATTCGGTCCAGTTACCGAGCCAAAAAGCCCAAACCGAAGACCAGACCGGACCCTCTAGGTTGGCCCTTTTGTCTACTGAGACCGAGACCGGATTGCCTGTAAATCGGCACTCGGGCAGACCGGCATTTCAGCTTGGCTCAGCTCGGAATAGGCCTTGACCGGTGGTGGGTTGAGCAAGAAGGTGGCGAGACAGAGAGGCAATTAAAAGAAGCAAAATTAAACCACAAAGATCAAACATTTCCCAAACAACAGAATTTCACATTCAGCCCAAACAACAAAATTTCCCAAAAATTTCCCAGCATGACATCGTCCATGGCCAAACCGATCATTGAAGACCGCATTTCTGTGGGTTTTGTGTTGGGTGGGATGGGGAATGGATTTGGGTTTGAGTATCTGCAAATGGGTTGAGACTTGAGAGAGTGTTTGGAGATTGGGGAAGTAGAGGGGTTGCAGAGGAGAGGAGAGAGAGAGAGAGAGAGAGAGAGAGAGAGAGAGAGAGAGAGAGAGAGAGAGAGAGAGAGAGAGAGAGAGAACAGTGCGCGGCGCAAAATGTGAAAAAGAAGAAGACAATAGTAGGTTAAAGTGTTAAAACACTTACTGACTTATACATTATATGTGAATTGTATATTAATTTTATTTTCTAACATATGTATAAATAAATATATTGGAAGAACAAATTTATAAAAATTTTGTAGTCTGGTGGATAAGGCACCAGCCTTTCCCTTATGGTCTTGAGGTCGAACCATCACTAGGTCAAATTTCTTTTTGTTACTTTTATTTTTAGTTTGTAGAGTTTTAGGCTTTTAAGCAATTTAGAGTATTAAAATTTTAATTAAACAAATTAAAAGTTAAAACACATATAAACTAGTTTAATTGAAAACCTAATACTAGTTTAAACTATTTTGTATATGATATATCGGTATAGGATATAATAAGCCTTATAAGGTATAGGATTTAAAATTTTTAAAATACACAATAGGGTTTAAGGTTTAGGGTATGAAATATAAGGAATATGATATAGGGTTTAGTATTTAGTTTATAGTTATATAGTATAAATTGTTTAGGATATGATATAATATTAGAATTTAGGGTATTTTTAATTAGTTTTTATATAGAAATGTATTATATAAATTAAAAACATATAAACTATTAATTATAGGGTTTAGGGTTTATAAATTTATATATTTTTTTATATAAATTATAGAAATTTATATAAATGTATTATAGAAAGGTATTTTAGGGTATAGAAATGTATTAAAATGTAATATTTAAATTAAATGTTATATATATTCGGTTCGGTTCGGTAAACCGACGGTTCTAAGATCTGAGAACCGGAATCTGAACCGAACATACCGGTTCGGTTGGCAAACCGATATCTTGATACGGTTCCTCTCCGATACAGTTATTCTCGACATCGGTTGGAGCGGTTTCGGGTGCGGTCTTAGTTTTTCGATTAAACAAACTCAACCCTAATAATGAGTGGTTGTCATCAATGTCATCAACACCTCAGTTTCCTTTGTTGTTTTCTTTTACTGGCTTAATTATCCATTACAGCCGGTTATTTTGGGAAATTTCAGCCCTTAGATCAAATAGAAAATTAGAATTAAATAACTAATTTCAAAAGTTTTTAAGTAAAGCAGTAAGACACTAATTTTTTTTTAGTTTGGGTTAGGTTACAAATCGGTTTGCTATACAGTTGTGACTCTCGAACAGTCACAGTTGTGACTGTTTCAAATTCATAAAAATTTAAAATTTATAAGGGCTTAATGCTTTTTATTTAGGTTTTGAGGATGAAATTCTATAACTCAGAGACTAAACATTAAAATTTAAGCCTTACAAATATTGAAAAAAAAAAAAACAAATCAATAAAAAATTTATGACTGTTAGACAGTCACAGCTCGGTATAATCATATTTTTTAAAGTTGGTACCTAAAGTAAAATTTAGTATCTAAAGTGAAATGACATAAACGTTTTAGTAGTTCAAATAAAAAAATATTGCAATTTGTTATCTAAAATCAGCGGACCTTAGATCAAATTATCAACCCTTGGATCAGATTATTCATCTAATGGCTCAAGTCTACAAATCATGATATATCGATACACTGAAAAATTATTGGGTGTATCTGATACACCGTCATATGGTATAATCAATCTAACGTGTAAGGATATTACTGGATAATATATTTATATTAGTAGAATATACTATTAATAACATCCACACATATTGTGACACGTTGAATTAGTTATACTACGTGACAGTGTATCAATTACACCGAATAATTTCTCGCACAAAATTTTACCTTACTATGATGCATGTGAACTTCCACCGAGGGAACATGAGTTTAAAAAGTAATATATTTAATATATATATATATATATTTTTTTTGCAACTGAAATAGAACCTTCATTAATTAGGCTCGCTCTTATACATACGTACATGACTACGTGGGATGGTTCTAGGTTGACCCAAAAAAAAAAAAAAAAAAAACAAGAGATGGTTCTAGCCTTCTAGCGATCCCTTGCATGTATGCCAGCCGTCTGTTCAGCAGAATTGTTGGCAGATACTTCTTCTTTTGGTATGCGTGTGAGTGTAATGCGTCACTGCGTACGTGCGCATAGTTATCTATATATAATTATATATGTATAAAGGGAGAAGGGGGAAGGTACGCATTCCATATATTAAGCTTAATTGTTTTCATCTCCAAGACTCCAATGGCAGAGCCAAACTCAGTGAAAATAGTGGAGGTTTGCAGGGTGGCTCCACAGGCAGTGTCACTGGACTCACCCACACCAGATGATCACTCCCTCCCTCTCACCTTCTTTGACCTACTCTGGCTCAGATTTGAACCCGTTCAACGAATTTTCTTTTACGAATTATCGTCTTCCATTAACACCCAACTCAGCTTCCTCGACTCCATACTTCCCAAACTGAAAACCTCCCTCTCCATAACCCTCCAACACTTCCTACCTCTGGCAGGAAACCTCAGCTGGCCCCAAAACTCCCACAAACCCATTCTCAAGTATGCCAAAGGCGACACCGTTTCACTCACAATAGCCGAGTCTAGTGCCGACTTCTCCTCCCTCTCAAGAAATGACTTTGTTGAAGCCAAACAATACCATCCTCTTGTGCCCCAATTGGCTATATCCCCTGAAAAAGCCGCAGTCTTGGCTTTGCAAATCACCCTCTTTCCTAATCGTGGCTTTTCCATTGGAACAGCCATACACCATGCTGCCCTGGACGGTAAAACTTCAACCATGTTCGTTAAATCTTGGGCTCACATATGCAAACAACATGCATTATCATCATCATCTTCGTCTTCAAATTCTTTGCTACCGGATCAGCTAAAACCATTTTATGACAGAAGGGTCCTCCAGGACCCAAATGGGCTCACAGAAATCTACTCGGACCAGTACCAAAATATGGGTGGACCCAACAACCGAAGCCTCATCACCGACCACCTGGATACACCTCCAGTAGTAGTACCCGACTTTATTCGAGGCACCTTCGAGTTCACTCAAGCAAACATACAAACCCTAAGGCGGTCTGTGATGACTGCACTGGCAAAGAAAAAACATGAGGCCGACCCTTCACGTGTTCATTTGTCAACGTTTTCTCTTGCATGTGCCTACTCATGGGTTTGCTTGGTCAAGGCACAAGAAATCAAACCTGGCGGCAAAACAGTTGTCATTTTCGCGGTGGACTCACGCTCTCGCTTGGACCCTCCTATACCTTCAACCTATTTTGGGAACTGCTTATTGGGTCGTAAAGCAGTCGCAGAAACCCAAGGGTTGTTGGGAGAAGATGGCTTGGTTGTGGCCCTGAATGCCATTACTGAAGCTATAAAGAGTTTGGAGGATGGGCTTTTAAAAGGGGCAGAGTTTTGGTTTTCAAAATTCCTCGACTTCAGCCAGATGGATAGAGTGTTTTCCATTGCTGGTTCACATCGGTTTGAGATTTATGATACTGATTTTGGATGGGGCAGGCCGAGGAGGACTGAGGTGGTTTCCATAGATAAGACAGGAGCCATCTCTCTTTCAGATAGCCGGAATGGTGGTGGAAGTGTTGACATTGGGGTGGTTTTGAAAAAACATGAAATGCAGGTTTTTGCTTCTCTATTTGCTAAAGGTCTTCAATTTGACGAAGACTTTTCTACTGTTTGAATTTAACATTTTGTACATTAATAATGGTACACGTGATTATGTCATCACATGTGTATTATAATTATATCTTATTTTCTTTTATATATAATAGTCAAGGCATCAAATAATAATCTTGGGAGCAAGTAGCTCTCTTTTTATTATAATCGTATAACTTATTTTCTTTTATACTGGTCAAAGCATCAAATAATAATCTTGGGAGCAGGTAGCTGTACGTCTTTTAAACCCAAGATGTATGTTTTTTTCTTTTTTTTTTTTTTTTTTTTTTGACCAATTCTTTTTCTTTATCTTTAATATCACTTAAGACTTAAGGGAGAGAGTTACGTACGGTGTTTGAACTTTGAGGGACTAATTTAATTAAGGTATGTACGTGGGAAGAATTTAATGTTCTGGATGCCAAATAAAATAACAGCATTTATGTATGTCATCTGCATAATTAAACTTTTGTAACGTGTCCCTGGCCAAAAAAAAAAAAAAAAAAACTTTTGTAACGTGAGTGGCCAAAAATAAAAAACTTTTGTAATGTGGTGGTGCTTTGCTTATTCATATTGAAGCTTATTTTCTTTCATTTTATATGTAGGCTTAATCATAGCAATGAAATTTACCACGATTCTCATTGTTAGTTCACGAATGTACCACGATTCTATCTTTGTCAAATTACAAACTATATATTCTTGTCAAGATCATCAGGCCAATGTGTACAATCAATTTGTTTATATGTCAATATTGCAAAGCAAGCAATTTGTATCCTTCGTATGTGAAACCCATCAGCATGAAGCCAAAGGAAGCTAAAGTGGAATGCCTGGTAAATAGCTAATCTGACCATCACTCAACCCCGCATGAATGCAAAGGCCGCAACCCTTCTAGAGAAAAATTGATATCTACGCCCTTCCAAGAATAGCTAGCAGATCGAGGTGGGTACAAGAGCATGTTGATTTCTCTCAGGAAAGGCACCCCCTCGAATTCTTTTCCACATTGATCGGCTACGTCAACCCATGCTTCATCAAATGGTTGAAGAGCATTGTCTTGTTGGCCAACCATATATGGATCAAGAGAAAACCTGCCTGTTGTTCAGTCATTAAAAAAGACAAAAAAAAAAAAAAAAAAAAAAAGCTATTAGGTTATCTTCAAGAATTGGAGTAACAATTGAGTCAAGAATGAAATTCTTACGGTTATAGAGGCTTACTTCTCTTGGAATGAACTTATGGGCCATGGGAGGAAAAACCTATGTTCTGCAGCAACTGTTCAACATTTCTTCACCTATGTATGAAGATCGTAGCGAGAAAGAGATCAAATAAGATCTACTCGTAAGAAATCAAATTAAACATAACTCACATAAACAACTTAGGAGAACTCGTTTGGTATACAATTGGAGATATATATATATGTATAACTCGAATCAATGGTACAAGCAATAAAATCGAAATTAAAATTTTTTTTTTCTTCTGGTCAAAAAATTAAAATTAATTGTATATCTATAATTAAAACATGAAACATAATTCAAAGATCTAGATCTGAACATGATATTTAGATCAATTTCATCACAACATTGTCTCTGATTCAACTAATTAACTTAATTTTATACCTTAAGCAAAACCATTATTAATGAAATTTAAAAAAAAGTATCAAAAGATTATAAGTACCTACTAATCTCAAGATTCATCCAAAAAAGATTTGCAACGAAATTAAAAAAATTTAGCAACAGAAAAGAATGAGGAATTTATTCTGGTTGCTCATATATTTGTTAACATAATCACAGTCGATCTGCATCACCATAAAATTTTTATTTTTATTTTTACAAGAAAAGAATTATACCTTTGAAAGTAGTGCTCAGGTGAGTTCTTCCCACATGGTGATTCTGTTGCGCAGTCGACCCCCAAGGCCCATCCAATCTGTTCCTATAAAATAGCATTTCCGTCTGCAACACACATACACATATAGATCATGAATCATGAAAATATATGATAAAAGTAAAAATTATAAGAAACATCAAGCCAAGAAAAACCGAAGGAAGAGAGAGAGACCAACCCAAGGATACGGAACAGATTGTTGATGGCTATTGAGGCCCACAGGGTAGAATCCATGAGAAGAGTGAAATTAGTTCAATATTAGATTCAGATAACCAGAAAAACAAATAAACATGAGGAAAATGATTGAAGGTTGTTGATGTATATACCTGATCTGGTATATCATTGCTCCAATACATAATTTCATTAGAATCATTGGGCTACTAGCATCATCATCTTCCTCCTCATCTCCACCTTCAGCCGCCTCACAAAGGTTGAACATCTTTTCTGCGGAGACAAACCCTATAATAAGTTCATTTTTATAGCTGTAGGGGGAGGGTTCTAGAAGGGTGGTTTTAGGTCTTCTTTTAGGATCTGTTTGGCAAGTGCGTTGTCACTTGTCTCGTTACCAGTCTTTTTTTTTTTTTTGGATTTGGCCAGTCCTGCTAAGTGGTAGGTGGCTTAGTATGAATAATAATATTAAATAGAGATTTTACTTTTCTCTTTTTGATCAATATGAGATAGGGAATTTAGACTTACAACAATATACATCAAAACTGAAATTTGTTGTATTTCCAGGTAGCATTGATATTATGTTAATTAAATTTAATATGGGTAGTGATTTTAACACTTCTGTTTTATACACTTGCACTCCTCTTCATTACTTTTCTTCATTATTTATTCAATTATCAATACATAAAAACAATTAAATGAATGCAAACAAACAAAATTGGAGTGAGAAAATCGTCACTCTTTAATATATACAAGCATGATACTACTTTGGACATTTTTGTAGATAATAAGATGGATGAATATCTTGTTGCTGCCTAATATTGTCGGTGTCAACAACAATATATTTATCTTCTTGCCCTCTAAATATATATTTTTGTCTATTCAATAAAGTTCAGTCATTGGGCTTTCTCTTGAAAAAACCAAGTTTGAAAGTGGTCATGGTGAGCGGAGATAGTTTGCAACTATAATGACAAAGAAAATTAATGAAATAGCTACAACAAAAATCACCACCTACACTCACAAAAGAAAAAAAATATATGGTGGCAGATTGAGGAGTAGGCAAACTTTGCACTCCTTCATCCCCAAAAAATATTGTGGCATTCAACTTTTACGTTTTGCAGTTGAGAAGCCATCTAATCGTATATATTTTCTCCCAATAGCTATAGTATTATATGGTTTCTTAAATTTATCATCTTCTTCAATCATCCTATATATATAATTCCTCTTTTGGAACTTCTTTATATGTACTTTTCCTTGTTGAGTTGAGCCATTGCCTTGTTATTTGAGGATATATTGCTGCTAAATTTCCAACTTGATAATGTTGATGTCAAAAACTAGATGTTTTTGGGTCAACGTAAAGAGATGAGTTGGATGTTTTTAGTCTCCTATGATGTAGTCTATTGTTTCCTTTCTGGTAAAAGCCACCTAAAGAAACAACCAAACACAGTCACTGGAAATGATACTCAGATAGAACCAGCCTACTAATCTCCAATGGCAAAGTCGATTCGTTGATTCTAGCAATATTTTGACAAGGGTTTTGTGCATGAAATTTCTCAGTCCTTTTCCCTGGGCACTTCGTCCCTTATTTCTAGGCTCCAATCAGGTTCTATGATACGTTACCTACATGGAGATGTAAGGTGGAGATGGATCCACGTCTTCAACTATGAATAGTGACGAGTGCACCTACCTATGATGGAAATATTAAAGGCTTAATTATCGATTTACCACAAAAAACTGTAACTCATTCCCACTTTACCACTTGAAAGTTTTTTTGTCCCAGATAATTACCACTTGTAACTTACATCCGTGTCTCATTTTACCTTATTCCGTCAACAATTCGGTTAAAAATGATGACATGGCCGTTAATGCTGACGTGGCGCGCTGGATATGCGCCATGTGTCACATCTTTTCTTGTATTTTCTGATTTTTTTTATTTTTCTATTTTTATAAACTTTGAAAATTAATTAAAAATAGCTCCGAACTTAGAAAAATACACGCAAAATTCGTACTGACTTGTCTTGACTAGTACTAATTTACTATGGGGTCAAAATGCTAATTTTCCCACTAAAAATTTTCAGAAAATTTGGAAAGTCCAAATTTATTTCTAGAAAATTAAAATACTCTAGACTCTTTGGAAATTCATAGGATAATCTCCCGAACTCCAAAAAATATGAGATCTGCACCGTTAATTTTCTAAAAACTAACAATACCTTTCTCGTGAACACTTGCTACCCAAAAGACCTCTCGGTCTTAGAGGAAAATAAATTTCCCTATAAAATAAATTCTAGAATTTCCGTAAAGTCTCGAAATAATTCTCTAAAACAGGCTTTTGGTAATTTCCAAAATATTTTTGAGAATTTTTTCAAGAGTTTACGAAAAATTCTAGAATTTATTTAATTGAGGAAAATTTATTTTAATTTTTTAGAAATAAATTTGGATTTTCTAATTTTTTGAAAATTTTTAGAGGGAAAATTGGTTATTTAACCTTATATTAAATTAGTGCTAGTCAAGACAAGTCCGTAGGAATTTTCCGTGTATTTTTTTGAGTTCGGAGCTATTTTTAATTAATTTTCAAAGTTTATAAAAATATAAGAATAAAAAAATCTGAAAATAATAGAAAAGATGTGACACGTGGCGCACATCTAGCGCGCCACGTCAGCATTAACGGCCAGGTTATTATTTTTAACGAAATTATTGATGGAACAAAGTAAAATGAGACACACATGTAAGTTACAGATGGTAATCTGGAACAAAAAAACTTTCAGGTGGTAAAGTGGAAATGAGTTACAGTTTTGGGTGATAAATCGATAATTAAGCCAACATTAAATGCAAGATGCTACATGCTTTAGGTCAAGCCTTAACCCAAAGCATGCACCAAACATTAATGGGATGCCTTGGTAGATAGGGGAAAGTCTCATCTTGCCCAAGAATCTTAGGTTCATGAAAAAGTACTCCCAAAATAGTCTAATACCGTGGGATAATATCTAATCATGCTTAAGTGTGGTATTCCTTGGCACGTTTCCCCCGAAGGCTTCAGGTTTCGACCGGAGGTGATGATCGGAGAAAGTACGTTTTGTGATCGATCCTGCGAACGCGGGCAATGGTGATCAGACCTGGAAGTCCTTAAGATCCAGCGTCAATTACCAATAGACCCCAAGTGAGTGCGATTGAATATGACCCATATATGAACACTTGGGATAAAAACATCGTGACGAGTCCTCGGCTTGGGGTGAAGTGGCGAGCCTAACTCCGAGGCTCTTGAGATCTACAACACTCTGACCAGTCTAGATAGCATTGGTTTTGTTGGTAGTTTTGGTTGTTCTTCCTTAATTAAAACTTTCCTCCATTGCAAGATCTTTGTCCTTGGTTATGAGACTTTCCTTTTCCCTTATCCTAATATTAGCTAATTGATCTCTCGCCTCTTTGAGATGTTGAATATATTGCTAAATTAACTCAATCGTTGCCTTTCTTAATTGTTTTCAAATTAGTACGTCTTCAATTACATTATGTTGGATCTGCTCATTACCAAGAAATTCTCCTTTACTATCAACCATATTTGCCACGATGATGAAGAACATATGGCGGGACGTTCTTTATATGCAACAACTTGAACTTTGAAAGCCCAAGTAAATGCATATTCTAGTTTTTTGATCGGGTCCTAATTAATGTCCCTTTCAGAAGATCTGCATATCAATTCGAAAGAAAATGATGAGATGAGTCAAACTCACTGCTTAGCTATGACATATGAGATTTTTAGGCCAAATTCCATATATCCTTTACTAGCTTAAAATAACATTTTAAATTTTTAGGAAATTCCTAAAAAAAATTTATTTTCCTAGTAAAGTTAGGGTTTTGTGGTAGTATTTAAAGAAACTTTAGACTTGTTTAAGAGTATAATTCAATATTTTCCATATCAAAAAATTCTGAGATTTCTCTAAATTTCTTTATGGATACCAATTATCTTAACTAGATTTAACACTTGTTTTCCCTTCTACGTGTTACGTTGCGTCACACAAGCATGTGTGTTTGACAAATTGAAAGAGAAGATTGCCAAATAGAGGTGTTTATCAAGTTAATTAGGGATTTATCATACAATTTTCAAGACTTATACCGACCATTACAAGTCTCTCCAAGACTTATACCTAAACCCAAAACTTACTACGGCCCCGTTTGAGATTGTTGTGGAGGACCCAAAAACTGTTGTGGATGACAATTCTCAATCACCCACAGCAGTTTTGGTGTTTAATAAAAAAATAAAAAAATATTTTGCTCCACAATTCTCAACTCCCCACAGCAAAAATAAAAAGCAGATTTGTAAGTGCTTTTGAAAGCTACAGTGAATCATAGCAACAATTAAAATTTTATTTTACCCATACCCTCATTAATTTTTGAAAATCACATCTTAAATTAAAAAAAAATAGGTCAATTGTTAATTATATTTAATATTGTGAAAATTAATTATGATATTTTATTTGTACGATTAAAATTATAATATACCCAAAAAAAAATAATAGGCATACTTATTTAATAATGTTGCTCTTCGAAAAATTAATGCTAATACAAATTTGTAGCCAAAAATTTCAAAAACATGTAAAAAAACATTTTATTTTTACCAAACAAATAAGTGAAAACACTTTTAGCATCATATCAATTTTAGTCATTATAAATAGCCACAGCAGTTTTACATTACAATTTACCAAACACCTTCATACTGCCTTTTGTACTCACAACACTTTTGAAAATATAATTTACCAAACACTCAACTACTTTACTTCACAGTTGTTTTTTCTCACAACAATCTCAAACTAAGCCTACATCTAATGAACTACCAATCCTATGTATAATAGAAGTTAACTAATTACAAACACACACCAACACTGATGATGTAATCCAACATTAAGTTAATAAAAGTTTCGATCCTTTTACCTCCCAAAAAAAAACACAAAGGTGTGGCCGGCCTACAAGAGGGAATGGGTTGTTGAGATATTTTTATTATTTTTCTTATTTATCCACAACAAAAAAATAGATTAAAGTCCCAACTTCCTGCTTATGATTCTCTCATTAAATAAATATCTAATATTTATTTCTTTGAGTAAATATCTAATATTTGTTATTTGGACTTTAAATAAATAACTTATATTTATTCTTAAGGTCAGAAATAAAATACCTTGTCCACATAATTAATGTGGCCCATTTAATTATAAACCCAACCTTGTCCATGCATATTTGTTCTTTATTTTTCATGCAACGTTGATTGATCTTATTTTAAGTATTAATGCAATTTTCGTTTCCTTTTCTTTCAATCTAAATGTCTGCTATATTCACAGTTGCTTTTAATCTTGAAGTTAGCTTAGTCGGTGAAAGTCACATTGAATATCATTATACATTTTTTGTTCATAATTTTTTTTATTGGACAATTACATCACTTTGTGCATGTACAAGTTTGATCATGTTGTCCTTAGGAGGCCAACTAATGATTCGGACTCCGAGTCCAACTAGGCCTTTAAGAGCCTTGTCCCCAATGCTTAAAAGAACCTAGGCAAAGAGTGGTTCCTAGCTCGGTTGAACAGTCATTTGATACGAATCAGTTTTGTTGCAATCACTCAACCTTACCACATTCTCACTCCGATCAAGCCAAAATTTCTTGACAGTGGCACGCCAGACCAAAGTTTCGCTTTCAACCAACCTTGCCTAGAAACAAGTGAACATAGTTAAAACCTAAAATATAACCGAGGAGCGAGAGCTCAAAACCATGAGAGTTCAAACTGAGGAACGAGTCTCAGTTGACGATTTATATCCTAATTAAAGTATTAAAACATAATAAAGAATAAGATTAAAAATAGAAAAAAAATACGTAAAATATATGTGTCCGTTCTTTAATTAAAGAACATGCGTCCTTTAGAGGGAAATATTGTATATATATATATACACGGAAATTCTCGCATCAGCACTTGGATCATACAGGACTAGTCCAGACCGGATACTATAGAACTATAAATAATTCTCATCCTATACGAGAACGTCTTTGTGCATGAAAACATTCTGGTATACGTTATAGGATGGACATTAATTATGTATCGTTGTATTGGGATACTCTGATATAAGGTATAAGATGAGCATCCATTAAGGGGTCTCTTTAATAATCTTATTTAAGTGATCTCTTAATGAGGCTCACTCTACATTGTCTGTTGAAAATTGGAACCATATACTTTGTAGATCTCCAATGAAGAGTCATCATTACAAAAAATTAGATAAATCATAAGTCATTTACCAATTTGATGAAATGGTCTTCATTTCAAGTATTTATAGATCGAAAATATATTGTTCATCTATATATTTAAAATATCTTAATGGTTTCTTATTTGTCTAATTTTTTATAGAGATAATATTTGAATAGAAACCTAAAACTAAACGGCTCAGATCGTTGCAATACACTATGAACTATGTCCCACGAAGGATATACCTTAAATAAAATTATTTGAGGGATCTCTTAAAGGAAGGAAAAAGAAGTGATTGGCGTGAAAACCATAGGTTTTCCAAGTGAGTTTTGATTTCCTTGATTGAAAAGAAATCTTATAATTCTTAAGAGTCTCAATCATTTTTCCACATAGGGCCTTGGACGTGAAGATTAAATAAATTTGAATCCTTGCATATTTATACCTAGTTTTACGTATGACCACATTGGAAATAAAAAAATTTCAAAATTCCCAACACCTAATTTGACAGCAAGTAGCCCCACTAATCACGTACCTTCACATTTCGCCGTCGCTGGTTACCTGCCCACCTCTGCCACTATATCCGTCGCCGCCACCGGTCACCCGCCCACCATCAAATTACCCCATGACTCCTCGGGTTAGGGGATCTTGGATCTGCCACTGCTCTAGAGCATTTTTGTATATATATATGTGTGTGTGTGTGTGTGTGTGTGTGTAGGGTTAGGTTCATGAGCCACACTATTTTACATGCCATTTTTACACCCCTTCGGAAGGGCGAAGACACGGTGCCGGCACGATGTTGACACACGAAATTTCAGCAAATGTAGATTCCAATCATCGTGCCGGCACTGTGTCGACTCCAACTGGTTGCAGCAAATGTCGATTGCAACATTATGTCGTGATGTGGCTCATGAACCTGATCTATATATATATATATATATATGTGACCCTCGCTATTATTTGGAAACATTGTAGACCTTACATGTAGTGCATTGCTCCATCCTTATCTCTATCTCTCTCTATATATAATGTACGTTTTCTTTTTTGTTAAGTGTCTATAATGATGTTGGCTTATGCATGTGTTGGCGCATGCATTCAATAGACAGTGTTTTGTTTTTTGGTATTGAAGTCCAGAACATGAAATTGGGGAAGAAATTCTGCAACTACTTTTTCATTTTATTACTTCTTTTAGTCTACTATTTTACCCTTATTAATAAAATTCTATTACCTTCGTTTTACTGTTGCGCATGTTTTGCTATATTTCTTTTTCTTTTTTGACAAAAGACATAGCTAAGATTATCTTTTCAATTATAACTTATAAGTGCTACCAAATTACACTATGTAGATGGAAATTAATATGGAATATCAATTGGCTAGGGAATATAAGTGAGTAGTAGACTATGTTGGAAGCCTGAGAATGTCCATTACAGATGCATCTTAAGATTGGAAATTAACATATGTTGGTTTCTCTCCCCATAAATGATTGATGATCAAGATCTGGGGATCTTAAGAAATCTGTGTTTTTCATGCTTGTGTTTCCTTATCATCACATGATGGCCTGGTAGACACAAAATATGGAGCAGCTAAACCGAGAGAGAAGAAAAAAAGCAATATTAAATAAATTCAAATTAACATTCAATTGAATCAAAATAAAATTGGAAGAGTAGGAACATTATAGCGACAGAAATTGGAGATGATGCAAATGATTCAGTAGACATATATAGCTAGAAGCCCAATTTTTGTTTGTCAGTTGGGCTACTAATCTGCGCGCAACTCATAATTATATATGCATTTGTATTTTCTAATCATCCATTATTTTAGCCAAAGTAGCAATAGCAATTAAACTTCCACCCTCGAGATGGACATTAATTATTATTGTTCATAGTGGAAGGACAAAAGATGATAAATAACATTAACATTTGATATCAATAAAGAAAAAACTTGACGACACAATTTGATAGCACGATGTTACTGTGTGTATATATATATATTAAACACTAGCTTGAAGTAAACATTTTTCTGTCTGGTATTGAAATTTAACATATAGATACAACAAGAATGATAAATGCATCTACAAAGCTTTAAAATCCATTGTGTTGTGAAGGGTACATGATGGAGTACTCATAAGAAGAGGAACATTATCTATTCTGGTAAATCAATAATTTCCACCACCATTGCATTCATGGAACAACAATGGGCCGGATATATAGAACGTACAAACAAAAAACCAGACACAGAAATATCATAGGACAACACACAGTAAGGAACCCTTTCTGCCTAGCTACTATTAACAGGGATAGTTCCATGTTTCGCCCAAACCACCACCTGATCGAACAAATAGATTGTTGTGATCTAGAACCTCTAATCTGTGCAGGTGAGTTTGAGCTTTGCATCTTTTCTTTCTTTCTTTCTTTCATAACGTTGATGCGAAGATGTAGATGCACCACCAGTTGGATTGATATATAGGAAACAAACTCAAGGGATTTCTCAGAATACTCCTTAGAGTTAAGATCAGGAGTACTAAAGGGTCTCTTGAGAAGTTTTGAGTTTCCAACCATCACCATGACCGCATACCTGCATCCTTGTAACAGAACTGCAAAAAGAATTCTATAATTAGGCAACTTGAAATATAACAAATTGGAGAAAAGTAAAAAACGAGGTATAATTGAGTCGACTTAACTGACAAAAGAATATCAAAAATTTAGCAGTGATATATACTAGAAGATACAATGACCAAACAGCTCAAACTAAAAACGGTGACTAATCATATATATTGGTCTGGGTTGATTGATATATGTATGTATCAATCAAACATGAAATATGTACTTACAAAGATCTATATATACCAAAAGCTGAATTTTATATATATGCGTATCCAAATCCCAAAGGGGAACTTCGCACAAATGAGTCAGCAAATGATTTATTTTTCTTTTTTCTTTATGTTACTAAGGCTTCACAATTTATAATGTATCATATATATTTGTTAAGGACCTACTGATTTTCCAAGATCTGAATCCAAATAGGATGCAGGTGAATATGACAATTCCCCATTGGAAGAGTATCATAATTGATAGACCCCAAACGAAATGCAAGAAAATATGAACCCTAATTAACGAAATTCTAGACGATTTGAACGATTATAGATAAAAAGATATACCTCTGGTAAATCATTGTACCGATTTGTTTTTTTGAACTTGTGGTGAGGCTCTCCAGTAACATTGATCACTTTCCTCTTCATCTTGACCTTGAGATGCCTCAGTGGAGACCTTTACCATTCTCTTTACAGATCTATGAAAGCTAGAATCTCATTATAAGTATTAAGAGAAAAGATGACAGATAGAAGGTCTGGGCACATGATACCAATTCTCAATCTTTAGGTCATTTTATAGGAGGCAATGGAGAGTTCCAAAGGGTTGGTTTGAGGAAAACAATGGGCTAAGTTGCTGGTTTTTAGAAAACAATGGGCTAAAGGTGGTTTTCAGAAAACAATGGACTAAGGCAGTTGGTTTTTAGAAAACAATGGGCTAAAGGTGGTTTTCAGAAAACAATGGACTAATTGTTTGAAAAACGCCATGGAAGGCTTTTCATGGCGGTTTCCAAACGCCACGAACCACGTCGTAGATACCGGTGCCATGGAAAGGGTGGCCCTACTACGGCACCGGAAAAACGCTATCTAAAATAGTTTCCATGACGTTGAAAAATTGTCATCCTTCCACACCTTTTATGGCGTTTGATTCGTGTCATGTAAATGCTTTCCATGGCGTTAATTAACTGTCATTGAAAATGATTAACTTTTGATGATTTTCAGTACATGTCATCTAAAAAATTTACATGGCATGGTTTCAACGCCATTGAAAGGGTACAATTTATATGGCGTTTCAACAGTGTCATGCAAAACCTTTCCATGGCGTTATCTCAATGTCATTGAAAATGGCTAACTTTAGATGACTTTCAGTACATGTCATCTAAAGAATTTATATGGCATGGCTTCAACGCCATTGAAAGGGTACAATTTATATGGCGTTTGAGCAATGTCATGCAAAACCTTTCCATGGCGTTATCTCAATGTCATTGAAAATGGCTAACTTTAGATGACTTTCAGTAGCTGTCATCTAATTGTGTTTACATAGCATGATTCAAATGCCATTGAAAGGGTTGGGCCTACAACGACATCTGAAATATGCCATGTTAAAGCGTTTCAATGACGTTTGTTAAATGTCATGAAAGCCTTTCTATGGCATTGTTTACATTGCCATTGAAAAAGTTTAACATTAGATGACCTATATCATCTAATTCTGCCATATTTGAAATGCCATTGCTTTTGGTGACTTTAAAGGGATGCCATGAAGTGGCCAAAAAAAAAAAAAAGGGATGCCATGGAATATTGGGTGTATTTGAAAAAAATAATTAATAATAATACTAATCAATTTTTATCAAATGCATGTATTATAGCAATCTAAAGCTAAACCAATAATGAAATGTCAACAAAATAAGAATTTACAGTAAAGGCAACCAATCTAAAGCTAAACCAATCTAAAGCAATCTAATACCAAATTAGAATTTACATTAAAGGCAACCAAATTGTTCAAGGTTTTCTACCATTACAACAAAATTAAGGATAATTATATAGTAATGAAATTCTAATACATATAATGAAATGTCATTTAATAATATTGACATTGTTTCTAGCTAGTACATACACCACTAGAAACTTAAAATACTGTCTCAAAATGCACATATATATAAATCCTCAAAAGCCAACCTATTAGTGGTAATTTGAGTGAGGATGATTATGTCCAAAAAGTAGCATTGCTTGTGATGGTCATTCCTAATTCCACTCTTTGCTTCTTGATCTGCAGTGACAATGATAACAACAAGTGTGAGCAAATAGGCTTTTGGATGAAAAAAAATCATGCAAACAAGTCACTGGCCATATGTATGTATGAAAAGCTAAATATATCCCCAGTTGATATAAACTCTGATCAAACTCAAGGCAATGCTTTAATTAATCAAAGCTAGCAAATTATACAAGGATGTTGCAGAGGACAGAAATGATGAGGTTGAAATCTGCCAGCAAAATAGATAAATTTGGGACTTCCCAAGCCTACTTTCTTTTCTCAATTCTCAATCACATATAAATTTGGGACTTTGCTTCTTTGTACATATCTGCCTTGTGATGAGAAACACATCCACCTTGTCCAAACATACATTGCATGGAATATGAATAAATCAAGGAATTGAATAATTCCCCAATACCAAAATTCCCAGTTCAAAGCTAGAGTTAGGAAAAGTAAAGGAACAAAATTTATATGCTGGGTGCAAAAGAATGTATAAAATAGAATCATAACCAATAGCTGAAATATGTACATGCAATCACGATGCACATGTGGATAACCGACAATTTGAAATAAAAACATAATAATTTTTTAATGAAAAATACTGTATTTTTTTTCCTTTTTATGAAACAATATTGGGAAGGGAGAAGATAAACAACATAGAATAGCTAGTTTCTTCTTATTTTAATTTTTCGTGCTGAAGGACTAACTACTTGTTTAGCTCTTATTTTTTTGAATAAACTTTTTACCTCTTATTAAAGAACAAGAGTACTTTCACAGCAGAATTGAGAAGGTAGTTGAGCAATTATTGAATTATAGTACAGGTGCATGAACCTATATATCCACTTATTTTTTGGTACATTAACCTTTATATCGACTTTGCAATCAAGAAGAAAGGTGCACTATCAAATATCAATCAATTAGACACCCTGAATTCGTGGGATAGAATATTAATTATATGTGTTGGATGACATATTAGAACTTCCCCTAGGCTTTGTCCATATGAGAGAAGCATGAAATATGAATGAGAGAATATGATGTAAACTAATTATCCATGAGAGAACATGATGATGACTCTTAAGTTTACTGAGCAATTTGATTTATATACTAATTATAAACTAGGGCAAGATCACTTGCATTCCACGCTCTCTAAGTGCAGAAAAATTATAAAGTAAACGATTCAAAAGTTAGTTTACACACCAAATATTAAATAAACTCACTTAATATTTTCAAATATTAAAAAGGTCCACTTAATGATAAATAAATTCACCTTAAAAAAAAGACACTCAAATTGACCAAAAAAATGGCACCAAGTGCACATGAGGCGTTGTACAGTGACAAATTAGTCCTTTTGCCCTTAAGGCTCACAAACTTGGGACTTAAGGCTCACAAATTAATCCCCTACTTTCTTTTCTCAATTCTCAATCACATATAAATTTGGGACTTAAGGCTCAGCCCTTTTGCAGCTAATACACTAGTGATGGGCAAACTTGGAGATGAACACCAAAGTAGTCCAAGTCCTACTAAACATTACAATTTTTTTCCTTGAAAACAGTAATGACTAGGGTGTGTGTGTATGTGTGTGTGTGTGTGTGTATACCCGTTTGTGGGGAATGTGCATAATTATGATTTGAGCAAAATCAGACCAGAGTACCAGACCCATCTCAAATAATAAAACTTGTATTGGTCAGAAATTAATAGTTTATTTCAATCCTTAACTCATTAGAAAACATACACACCAAAAAAAGCCATAAATTGATTCAAACACCACAATTTTGATTTCTAATTTGAGTTCTGTTTCGCTTTCGTAACTCAGATGTTCAAAAAAGGACAATCAGAATGTATTTCTAACAAATATTTCCAGTTACTCCTAGGCTTTATCTGACTTGTAAAGGAAATCCTAAGCTTAATTGAGTTTTTTAACAGGTACCCTCTATATTTTGATGCATAGGGAATCACCAAACTGAAGGTATTCATGTAATAAATGTCTATTAATTTGTTATTTTTTCCAAGCAAGAAGAATTGTCAAGAAATTTAGGAAATGCAATAACTACATTAATAGACAGATTTTTTTTTTTCTCCAATATATGTCCACATGAATATATATGCTTCCCTAACACCTTGTACAAAATGAAATATTTGGTCATGATCAAGATGCATGTTTTCCCTGATCATAAAGTCCCAGGATGATATTAAACTCTTATGGCCATTATATTTCTCCTATCCAGACAAGATATCATTTAATTAATGTTTTGTCATAACATGCTAGGGATATATATATTTTCTAGTTGGGTTTATTTTCATAGAGCATATGAGACATTCTAAAGGACTGAAAATTAAATAACCTCACCTAAAAAATAAGGGTTTTATTTAATAATATAAAGAAAGCAGCCTGCAGTTGCCTCACAGTCACAAAAAGCACAAATTTTTGTCCTCTCCTTTTGTTTTTTGTTTTCTTCCTTTTTACTATTTAATTTGACAAAGGAATTTTCCTTTTTACTAAACTATGTAATGTAGATAATTGATTAATTTTTATCTGTTTTTTAGGTTTCACCCACGAGTCCAAGACTAAGCTACTACCTACCTGTTGTCCCAAAATGCAGTAGACCACTTGACATGCATAATTCCAGCTATACCCAAAACTAGTCAATAAAACCGCAAAACTTGAAACCAATTACAATATGAAATTCCAGCCCTGTTTCTTGTCCTGCTCTGTTATCTTCCTAATTTCCACTGCTTATTTAGCTCAAAGTCTCAAGCAAGATGAAGAAGAAATTCAAAGGTCTCAGTTCCCAGATGGCTTCTTCTTTGGAGCAAGCACTTCATCTTATCAGGCACTTCTTCTTCTTCTTCCTCTTCTTCTTCTTCTTAAATTCTTTCTTTGCTGAAACTATATCAACTTAACTTTCATACAAATTCAATTTTGTAAGGTTGAAGGGGCTTATCTTGAAGATGGGAAGAGCCTAAGCAACTGGGATGTTTATAGTCACATTCCAGGTAATTCAATAACCAAATTCTAATTAATCTTAATTACTACCATTCTGCTCAGTTGGACTGCTAATTGCAAAGTACAGGTCTTAATTAACTAAATTAATGTCTACATTTATAAAATACTTCAGGAAAAATAGTGGATAATGAGACTGGAGACTTTGCAGACGACCATTACCATCGCTACTTGGTATTCATTTGATACTTATGATCTTTAATTACAATTAAAATCAGAAGACTAAATGTATTCTAGATATGCTAATTACATTTAGTTTTTTGGGACTTGTGTATATATAGGAAGACATTGAGCTGATGCATTCCCTAGGGATAAATGCATACAGGTTCTCCATTTCATGGGCTAGAATTCTACCTGGTAAGTAAGTGTGTTGTTTTATATTACCTTATTAATTAATTGGTTTCTGGGTTAATCTCTTTTCTTTTTTTGTTGCTTGGTTATGTTAATCTGGGCTATTTACAACTTTAATATGATGATTTGTTGAACCAACAGATGGGATGCTCGGAAAAGTCAATCCAAGTGGGATTGGAAGCTGAATTTTATAGAAAGTTGATGACCACACCCTCAAACCTTTTCCACTTGTTAATTAGTGTCCTTAGCAACTACTTCTAAATCTACAATCACATCATTCATGTTGTACCTTAACAGCAAGAAAATTAAACATTGACAATATAAAAAGCCATAACTAAACCAAAGTCTTTGGATATTACCTCAAACATCAGTCAATTCTAATATACTTGTGTGGCCAAGCAACAGTGCTTCCCAAAGCATCATCAAGTATGAAAAATTCACGTGAACTCCTGAACAATGGCACTTGATGAACTACAATGTCTTGCACCCAAACTTTATAGCAATCTGGTCCAAGGACAACATGATGTATAAGTGTTGTCGGATCTGTAGATTCAATCTCTGCTCTTGCCACTTCTTGGCCTGTTCCATCCCAATTTAAAAGTGTACACTTTGCCTTAACAAGGTTTCCACTAGACAGGTTCACATTAGGAAGGACTTGGGTACTACGTTCTGGAGACTAAAATAAAACCAATAAAAATACTCAAATGTCAGCTTCCGAGGTAAACATGTTAGTTGATACAGTTTTCTACACTATAATTTGGAAAATGGGCAATAGAATGTAGAAGAAGATGTCTTTGTTGTTTTAAACTATGTGAATCATTTTACCTTTGGAGTTGGATCTGGGCATTTTGCAACTTCCTCACCAGTTTTGCCTTGCTTTTATAAAAAAAAAGAAACAATTGAGATGCTTCATGCTGTTATAGTAATAGAATTGAGAAAAACCACTAGAGTATCTGTCAAAACTTACCATGTACGATGCAAATTGAGCAATACTATCCTCTAGCTGCTTTTGTCTAATCAACAGTTGACTCATATCATTCACTAGTGATTGTCTCCATGAATTGCTTTCGATTTGAGCATTTACCTTCGTAGGTGTAACTCCAAATCCTAGTGCTCGAACACGACCAGGACGTTCCTTACCAAGCACTTCAGTCAATGCATCCTCTGAAATGTCAATTGGATTCTCACTAGCTGGAGTGCTTGCCATTTTTTCTTTGATTTTTTCCTAAAATCAGCCAATAAATAAATGTAAATACCATTGTTGAAAGCATTGGTGAAAAAAGCAAGGCATATTTGAATTCATAGTTAATACATACAATTGTAGTAGCAACAGCCTCACTCATTTTGGCTTTTTTGGGTATATGTCCCTTAATCCATAATTCAGGCCTACTCAAAGGTTTATCGGGGTTCTTTGTTCTCTGCATACACAAATAAACACCAATATTGGTCATACATGCTGTTAACTGTTCTACAAGTATGTTTGAGTGGTACTTACTTCAGCATGTTCCAATCGTGCATAACCTCTTCGGCTCAATGTGTGCTGTAGAGTCTGTTGGGCTCGTATTTTCCTCATTTTCTCACTTTTGGCCTGGAATGATAAGAACATCAGTCAATTTCATGTGTAATCTTAGATCTACAAATACAAATTCCCTTATCGAAACACAAATAGTCATACTTTCCACCCATCTGACATGCGTTCTGTCACAAATGCATCCCACTCCTTCTGTTTGACATCAGCAGGCTTGATTAGGGCAATATGGCGTTTATGATCTTGTCCAGATTGTAAAACTTCTCTAATTGAGATGGATAACGCGGACTTCCAGCTTCTCCATAACTTGCCCATCATCATGAATATCAACTTTTTGTGGCTGGCATCCACTGTGTACTTTTGCTGCCATTTGAGTCAAGACTTAATTAAGCATCATACATTATGAATTACAATCAGGTATAACCTTATTAAAATTTGCAAAAGGTACATTATATATAGATATATATATAATAACATTACCATTAAGAGCTTCCAAGCATCACTTTTAATCTTGGTTTCCACTTTGTCCCAACTACATACATTGATTGGCACCAATTCTCGTGCTATACACCCGAGAGTTGAACTGAAACGTATAGAGTCAACACCAACAGGTTGGCCAAATTCGTTCCACTCAACATTTTTGCGGTTTTTTTCTCCGGTTGCCATCACTTGCAGTGTTGTTTTGCCCCTAGTCTTCTTCTTTTGAGGACTGGATTCAGAGCATTCATCTCTAACAGAATGCCCTTCTCCAATTTCATGGCTAGCTCTTTTTTTTCCTGGATGCGAAGGCTGCACAATCAAAATATTTGCCAAAATTAGTATAAAAGAGGAAATGAACTAAAAAATGTACAATTAATAAAAAAACAAATTTGTATTGCAGCTAGCTCACCTCCCCCATAGTGTAGGCAACAAATGCAGAATTTGAGGTCAACTTTAATAAGTTAGGCACTGCAACAGCAACCACACCAAAGACAGAATCAGTTTTCACGTAATCGTATAAGTATAACTTGAAAAATAAAGCAAGGTATCTAAGCTATGAATTGAAAATATAAACAATCAGTTGAGTTAATCACTCTATTACCATTTTGCAGCCTAAATTTAGTAACATGGGTAACAAAAAATATGAAATTCATTAAAGGATAACTGTTATCACTTTACAAACATAAGAAACTTCACAAGATACAAGAATTACATTTCATGACAAACACTCTTTGGTGCCTTAACAACTATATAAATTCAAAATTCCCCAAAAGATGCCATTAACACCTGGCTACAAGTTAAATTAAACATTACATAGTTGGAGCAGATATGTCCCTATTGTCTATATCAAGTGTAGATACATCTTGTGGCATATATGATGTATAAACACTCTCATCATATGGATCCAACTCATGAAAACCTCTTGGTGGTGCCTTTAGTACTATATACCAATTTGAGGTTTCACTTTCTCTAGAATAAAAGACTTGTTTAGCTTGTGAAGCTAGAATGAATGGATCCCTTTCAAATTTACTTAAACCTTCATGAAGGTTAACTAATGTGAAACCATCTTCTCTTTTCACACCACTAACAATGTTGGCCCAATCACAGAGAAATACAGGTAACCTAAAAGTGTTGAAGTCCAGCAGCAAAATGTCTTTTATAACCCCATAATAATCAACTTTAGCAACAATTTGTGATGTGTCTTTCACACTAGCCCTGCATAATGTTTCAGCTTCAACATAAACACCATAGTTTTGTGTAGAATTATCAACATCTATTGTGTGAAAGCGTTGTCCATTGATAATATAACCAGCGTGAGACTTTGCATAACGCCTAGGCCCTTTTACAAGAGATTCAAATGTCTCAGACTTGTTTGCAGCTGTAGCTGCTTCAGACTCAACCTGTGCAACCATAAGAGAATGAAATTAAGCTTTAATTTAGGAGTTTTGTACCATGGAAGTACTTAAAAGAAAGAAATGTCTTTCTAACCTTGCTTTTTAACCATTCCCTAAATGTTTGTAAATGTCTTTTCTCTAGCAAACTATCATCATGTAGCAAACGCCGATCTAAATGCTTTAACTCAGCCTTATGTGCCCTAATATAAAAATTACATTGTCATGAATACTAGTCAGTTAAGTAGCCATTAAGGGAAGATGTAGTTAGTGTACTCACTCAATATAGGGTTCAACTTCAGCACTGTTAAGTAGCACATATAGGTGAACCACTTCTATCATTTCAGCTGACAATTCACTTGTTCGCCCACTACGCAGTGGGCTCCCGCATACGATTGTTTCATCTGCAAATTCTTCATTGCGATTGTATTTAGCACCTACTGCTGCCAGTACTTGTGGCATGTATCCACTACAAAATCTCACACACTCCTCAACCAAATAACATTCTGCTATGCATCCTTCCGTTCGTGCACGATTTTTAACATACCCTTTAAGCACCTTCATATATCTAACAATTGCAGTCCAATAAAAACTGATTAGCTATGCATGGTTAGAACTTACTTTTAACTAAGGATTTAAGAGATCATAGTTACATTACCTCTCAAAAGGGTACATCCACCGATAATGCACCGGTCCACATAATCTAGCTTCTCGTCCTAGATGAATTGTTAAGTGAACCATAATATCAAAAAAGGAAGGAGGGAAGTACCTTTCCAACATGCAGACAGTATCCACAATTTCATCATCTAATTCTTCAAATCTGTTTTTATCAATAACTCTTTGGCATAGCTCGTTAAAAAAGGAACACAGCCGAAAGATTGCCTTTCGTAGCCCATCAGGTAACATTCCTTTTATAGCAACTGATAACAATTGCTGCATCAACACATGGTAATCATGGGACTTAAGACCAAGTATTTTGCATTCTTTCACCTTGATACAATTCCCAATATTAGAACTATATCCATCAGGTAGCTTTAATCTAAAAAGCCTCTCACAAAATTTCTGCTTCTCAGCCTTTGATAGTGTGTAGCGTATTGATGAAAACTGCACTTTGTTGTTGCGTGCTTCCAAAGGCAGCTTTTGCACAAGATCCAACAGCTCAATATCCCTTCGCGAATCAGAATCATTCTTAGAATTACCCTTATCCTTTGAGGATTTTCCAATATTCCTTGCTTTTTTCTTATCCTTTGAATTTCCCATATCCTTTGATTTTCTCTTCTTTTTTCCCTTCACCTTAACATCAAATATTGTACCTATAACACTCTCACAAACATTTTTTTCTACATGCATTACATCCAAATTATGGCGTAATGGTAATACCTGCAGCACCAATAACACAATATACACTTACTATTCCCTTAAAGATTAAGATACACTGTAAACTAAAATTAACTAACAATTAACTTTAAAATGCCAAAAATAACTAACCTCCCAATATGGTAAGTCAAAAAATATTGACTTCTTTTTCCACATTTTAGATGAATCCCCCTTCTCTACCCGTTTTCTCTTTTTTTGGCCTTTTCCCCACTCATTTCTAAAGTCACATAAAGTAGCTGCAATTTCTGGCCCAGATAATGGTTTCGGTGGCCTCCTTGTTTCTTTGGTTCCATCAAACAAATTTGATTGGTTGCGCCACGAGTGATTTGGTACAAGAAACCGCCTATGACCCATATACACAGTCTTATTTGCAACTGACAACCACTGAGAGCACGTATTCGGACCACATACTGGACAAGCGAATTCTCCCTTTGTAGTACATCCAGCTAGATTTCCATATGCTGGAAAATCATTTATTGTCCACAACAAAATGGCTTTCAAGTTGAACATGGATTTGCTGAATGCATCGTATATGTCCACGCCATTATTCCAAAGCTCCTTCAAGTCATCCACAAGTGGTTCTAAATACACGTCTATATCATTTCCCGGCTGTTTTGGGCCAGGAATAAGTAAAGTCAGCATCAAATTCTCATGCGACATGCATACATTCGGTGGCAGATTATAGGTAACTAAGATCACTGGCCAACAACTATATGTACTGCCATTATTGAAGGGGTTAAACCCATCAGTCGCAAGCCCAAGCCTTAGATTTCTAGGATCAGATGCAAAGTTAGGCCACTTATTATTGACAATCCTCCATGCGAATGAGTCAACCGGATGACGCATCATTCCATCTTGACTATGGTGAGTGGAGTGCCAAGTTAGTTGCTGGCCCTTTTCTATTGAAAGAAACATCCTTCGAAATCTAGGTATTATAGGAAAGTAACGCAAAACTTTCTTTGGAACACCCTTCTTAATCTTCTTAGTGCGTGGGTTTACTTTCCATCGTGATGAACCACATTTGGGACATGTCTCCATGTGCTCTTTCTCTTTTCTAAATAGGCAACAATCATTAACGCATGCATCAATCTTCTCATACCCTAAATTAAACTCTTTTACAAACTTTTTTACTGCATATAAAGAGTTTGGCAGATTGTTATCATCCGGAAGCATATCCTTAAAAGTCTCAAGAAAATCATCGAATGCCTTATTAGTCAAGCCATGTGCAGCTTTAAGCTTGTACAGAATTAAGGTAGCTGATATCTTTGTGTACTTTCTACACCCTACATATAAAGGAGATTCAGCCTCCTCTAACTTCTTTGCTAAACCCTCCTCTACATTGTTAGGTGCCAAATTTTCGACTCTATCAAAAGGAATGTACGTATCATTGTACATCATTTGTACATCTCCCCTGTTTTTATCTTCATTTAGCAAAGGCATCTGAAAATCTGCATTTTTTGTACCACTACTTGGTTGTTCCCCATGGAGGATCCAAACCTTGTATAGAGGGTCAAAACCATATTTGAGCATATGCATGTACAAATCTTCATCATTTTGTGAGTTAAGATTTTTACAGAGACTACAAGGACATACGAGCATATCAGGATTCCTTGCATACTCTTTAGCATTTTTAATGAAGATTGTTAACCCTTCTTGGTACTCCCGACTAATGCTACAAAGAAAGAAAAAAATACATATATTACTATCCACTCTAAATAAGTCCCTAAACTATCTATGGGAAAAGTTAGATATTTTAAGAAACCTGGGAAAAGTTGTCCAGCTCTTATCCATCCTTAATAAGCTTTTTTAATCTAAGAACATATGATTTACACAAATTAAAGTTTCAGACCTTAACTACATCCAGTGCAGAACATATTCAAAAGCAATCCATCTCACATCTATTTACCACAACTATGATCTAATAAAATAAGTTTCATACCTTCCTGATTGTTTTCATGTTTCACCTTTGACAGCAATGTAACCTCCCTTCGAAATTTTTCCTTGCGTTAAGACTAAACAGCTGATGTTCTGGTTGGCAGTATAATTTTTACAGCAACAAACTTGGATTTGTACCTACAAACATAATGGAAAGCTTCAGCAGTCTTAAATCCATAACATAAAATTCCTCAATTACAACACTTGGATTTATGAATATATATATACACACACTAATAAGAAATAAAATTATGATCCACACTCAGATTTGTACCAGATACATTAGAAGGCGAAGAACAACAAAACTGAAAGAATTAGAAACCAAAAACGAATTGAGATTTTATTTCTTATTATGTAGCTTTCCAAAATTACGGACATCATTATGTATGTCAATAATACCAACTTCTTAAAGGCGTTCTGCAGATAATGCTCTATCAAGTTTAGAGTGCTAGACAGTTCTCATATAATGATGTATAGCTTGAGCTGTTTGTCCAGTTTCTCCAAATATACTTTACTTGCTATCCTTATAATGCCAAAAGCTCCATAAATGGTTGCCATTATCAGTACCTTAGGAAGTTAAAAGAGAAGAATTATTACTCCAAGGCAAGATTATCCCAAAACAGCATAATATTAAATACTTGCTGGCCAATTTGCAGAAGCTAACACAGGGCATTGAATACCAATTTAGGAACAGATGTACGTGTATAGTGACTGGGAGGTGTTCATTTTCTTGTGTCAAAATTTCATGTCACCTTGATAAATAGAATAAATATATTTCTTAAAACAAAAGGTTAATTTTCGTAAGGGTATTCTTCTAATCACCGAAACTAAGGGACGGAGGAACCAAAATAGTATATCATAACAGACAAGTATAAACAGTTCAAGTCCTTTACAAAAGGAGAAAAGGTTTCCCGAGATATGATGAGAAATATATATGCATATAGTTAGACAAATGCAAGTATCAGGGAATAAGTTTCATACCTTCACGATGTTTTCATGTTTCACCTTTGACAGCAATGTAACCTCCTGAAATTTTTCCTTGCGTTCAGGATAAACAGCTGATGTTCTGGTTGGCTATATAATTTTAACAGCAACAGGCTTGGATTTGTACCTAGAAACATAATGGAAAGCTTCAGCAATCTTAAATCCATAACATAAAATTCCTCAATTGTAGCACTCATATGTAGTATTTGCTTATCAATTTTTTCTTTCTTTACTTGAATTATAATCCTTGACTGTTTCTAATTTAATGGTCTTTTACATTTGGTTGTTTCAGCTTTGTTTATCTAAAATACAATCTAATCTTGTACTCGATTTTTTCAAAAATAAACCAAGTAATTTGTAGAACTGCATTGATTTGGTGGCCATGTCTCTATGAGTATAGGATAATTGCAATCATGTATCATCAATGACAAGCATGTAAATACTTTTCTCCAAATAATATGAAAAGGCCATTCTGAGACTAGGCGTCCCTCAAACCAGTCTTCTAAATAGGTTCTGTCATTCTGAGACTCTAGCGTTCTTAATTTATTGCTATTCAAAGTAAATCTCATTTTTCTTTACGCCATACCCCTGGAGAGATCAGGAGATGTTAGATAACCTGCCATTTTTCATATTGAAAACTAAGTAATTCAAACATTTCTAGTTTGAGGACTAGAGATATAGCAAGCAAAATGGAACTGAAGTACTTAACATTTCTGGTTATAAGTTACCATTTTTGTTATATGGTTCATGGCATCAGTAGCCATCAAATGGCTACTGATGCCATATGACTGATTACATTTTTTTTTTTTCAGGTTGGTACAGGTGTAACAAATGCATTGATTAATGCACGAAAAGCTTTCGATAAATCTTTTGCTGGTGAAGCAGAGGATGTTCCCATATTATCAACTAGTGCAGCCTATGGAGTTTATATGGCAGTTTCTAGCAATCTGAGGTACAGGGGCCTTCCAAATTTAAGTATTCTATTTATTCTTTATTCTTTAGTAAAAGGCCAACAGATTCTCTTGTAAATATTGTATTTCCTGAGAGAATAGAATGCTACAAGTCTTAATGCCTCATGTTGGCATCTAATCTTCACATATTCTACAGAAAAATAAGGTGGGGGAAGAGAAAAAATAAAATACCAAACTTACGTAAGACTAGCTGCTAAATGATGTTTTTCAGAAAAATAAGGAAGCCTTGCCTATTGGACAATCACAATTAAAACTGCACCTATATTATTGAAATAATTTATCTCTCCTATGCTAACAAATGAATGAACTCCAAAATACAGAATGTTCATGTCTCACTTTGGAGCATTCACAATTGCAATTAAAACTGAACCTATATAAATGAAAGTTGTCTATGCTAACAAATGAATATCCAGAATGTACATTATGTCCCATTTCTCTCAATAACAATTATCATCAATGCTATTGCTTTTAGATGTCTTCTCGTAGAATATATATATAGACTGTAATCCCAACCATTATAACATATTGATAAAAGACCACCTCCACTCACACATGAATTTGTACAACAACTTTGCATATATATGTAGCAAAATAGCAGAACAAATTGTCTCAGATTCTTTAGTCCAAAGAATATACAATTTGACAAACAATAGACTGCTAATCTACTTGCTCGGCATTGAAAGACAAACACAAAGCAAAGAACATTGTTGTTGTCAAATAAGTTAGAGTTGTAAGAGAAATGTATAATTGCAGACACATTAACTCAAATAATGCACAGCTTAGTTTACACTCAGAGGTTCACCAATAATGAGAACTAGAGCTTCAAGATGAAATTGAACGTAAATGGGGCACTAAAATTGAGATTTGGCACCCAATCCCTCTTATAATAATTCTTTAAGCACATTTTTGAAGAGCCTCCATATTGTATTACTTCTATGCATTCCTTTATGTTTTCTTTAGATGATCAAAACTTTTTTAAATGTTCAAACTTTTTTTGTCAATCATTTATTTTTGTAAACTGTGCCAGTTTTTCCAGCCCAAAGGGAACAACAGTATTTTCCCAACTGATTTTATGTGTTTATTGATAGGCTCTGAGCCAAGGCTCTCAAGCAGGATTTGGTGCTGGAATACAGGGACAATATGCACCTACAATTGTAGGAGGACAACCACGACCAACTGGCATGGCTCCACAACCACTACCACTTGGAGGGGCGCATGATATGCATGGATATGCTATTGATGATGAAGAAATGTTGAAGCTCCGAGCGGAGAGAGGTGGAAGGGCAGGAGGGTGGAGTGTAGAGATTAGCAGGAAGAGGGCACTTGAAGAAGCCTTCAGTAGCATTTGGATTTGTTAGGACCATAGTTTTCTTAATGTCTGTAATGTAATGCATGGTCTTTCATGTAAGAGCATCAGCAGATATTTATTTATTTTTTAAAATTATAAAAATAAGATTTTTGAATATGAGTTTTGGTATAAGTTACCAATGAGAATCCAGATATTTATGCATCAATACAAATTATTTATTAATTCTACAATGATCTCATTTTAGAGTTCTAAAAACTAATTATGGGTTTTGGATGCTGATGCATGTTACACTCTAATTCTGGTCATTCAATGATATCAACTAAGCTTTCAAATTTAGGTCATTCAATTTGGTCAGTCAATTTAAGGGTTGAAAAAATGAAACACAGTCCAACGCAACAAGAACAGGGGTAGGACCGTTATAAACTCGTAAAAAATATTCACCGACCAATAAACTTGTGAAGACATAAAATCCTAAAGGCGCGTACTTTCATCCACTGCTTCAAACTCCATTATCTCCAACTCCCACATCCAAAGGTATGCCATAATCCTCTACTACACCCGCACTCTCTCTCTCTTATATACCTAACAGTTCTTGAACTGAAATTACACTTCTTCAGCACCGAGGCTTACAAATTCCACCAACCCCCATTAAAACCCATAAATCATCAAAACCTTCAAAAAGGTTTATCACAACAAAAACCCAGATTCCCAAAACCAATACAACTCAAAGACCAGAGCAAAACAAAGCCAAAAACTCAACCAAACAAACCAACCTTGACTTAAACGACGTCGTCGTAGATGGTCCCGCACTGCTTCTGGACGCAATATCAGGAAATGCTTCGATGCCGACATTGTTTTACAATCAGAAATCAGAAAACATTTAGAAATTAGAAATCAAATGCGTTCAGGAAAAAAAAATCCCAAATTTCAGGGATTCCAACACCATTCACCATTCACAGGTTTCAAAGCTTACCGTGAGAGTTTCAGAGAAACAGTGCAGATGAAATTGTCTGAGAAACAACTTGGCTCCTCTTCATTCTCTACAGGGTTCCAACCATTTCTTCAACATATGTGACAACGAGTGGGGCAGAGATATATTCCAGAGATAGAACACAGGAATAAGAGGCAAGCTCGCAGAGAGGATGGAGATTTAGTGTGTGGAGAAAGTGGAGATTCAGACAGAAACAATAACCCAGACACCGAGAGTGGAGGTTAGTGTGTGGCTGAGTCTGGTGGTAGGTGAGGCTCGTTTTTCCGCGAAAATTTTCTCTCCCGCCCGTTGGAGGCAAATATTTTGGGCTGAAATTTTTTTTAATTCGCCAGATTTTTCATAGCGTTGAAAAAGTGTCCTAGAATTCAAGTTTATGACATTTCTATGTTGTCATGGTTTAGTCGAAGTATCCATGACGTTGGAAAAACGCCATCCCATTTTTAAATTTTTATGGCACAATATTCATGTCATTGTTTCATTATTTAATGACATTTTTATTTGATTGTCATAGTTAACGATCTATATACTGTATTCCATGGCGTTTTATTTTAAAACGCCATAATAGTGTCTTTTCATGACATTGATTTTTAAAACGCCATTAATAAAATGTCATGAAAAGTCAAATTTGTTGTAGTAAGGCAGTTGGTTTTTAGAAAACAATGGGCTAAAAGTGGTTTTTCAGAAAACAATGGGCTAAGTGTGGTTTTTAGAAAACAATGGGCTAGAGTTATATTTGGTCTAGAAAGGTGGTTTACCGGAGAAAAAAAAAAAAAAGCAAGAATTATATTTGGTATAGAAGGGTGGTTTTGGAAGTTACAAGGACATTAATTTGCTCAATCTGTTTAAGGGCGGTTTAAGGTGAAATGCATGTATACATCAGAAAATAGAAGTGTAAGATTAGTATGTATTCTAGGCTAGGATTTTTTCTATATCATAATAATTCTAAAGCTAACTGGATTAACTTGCTAACCACATTTTTGGGCCCATTACATGATGTATATCTCATAATCCGAACTATTTATTTTTTAGGCTCTACTTCAAAGATCATCATTGTAAAAAATCTCATAAATCGGAAGTCTTTAAGCCATTTAATTAAAATAAGAACTATTTATATACTTTTATTAAAATATAATGTTCGTCTATTTATAACGTTGTTTGAGAGTGACAGGCCATGTTGTTGGCGTTGGGGGATGATATCTTTCAACCTAGTATTATAACACTGGAATCTAGAAGTAATGTACGATGATCAATAACCATTAGGTACTAGAACTGCGGTTATACACATTATGTGCCTTATTAAACTAGCAGCCAAAAAAACCCTCATTAATTTTTAAAATTCTAAGAGTGGCTAATATCGCCATGTGAATAGAAAGCTCGGTGTTGGAGCTCCTTTGCATAACAACCATGGGAATTTCATGGCAGCTTTAACTAGACCAGTTGTGGGTTTTTTCTTTCCCAAGGTGATTAGGTTTCTATTTGGTTGGAGAAGCCTGCTTGGCTAGTTTCTATCCTTCAATCTGATTGATGTGGATTCTTGATGAATTCAAAAGCATAATCTCATGTTGCTGCCTTTCTATCCAAAAAAAAAAAAAAAAAGAGAGAGAGAAAAATATTACTAATCTCGTCGTGAAATAAGAAATTTTTTATCATCGACATGTTCTTATAGATACACTTCTAGTGTCTTTTCTAGTAATTTTATGAAAATCACATTTGCTTATTTATGGATAAAACTCATATGTATAGAAAAGAAGAAAAATACTATTATCAAGAAATATTTATAACAATATTAATATATAAAATTGAAAATTGACTAGAGAGAGTGACAAAAATGATGTTAATGATAGTGACAATTTTTACCAACTATATTATATATTATATATAACCATATAGGAGCAATATGGTGGTAATGGCGTTAACAATAAAATAAAATGTAAATAATTATAAACCCCCTAGTTAGAGAAAAAATCTCTCATAACCCCCACCCAAAATCTACCTCTCTCATAACCCCCCAATCTTACACTTAATATTTTTCTAAACCCCCTAGTCAACTAATACTCAGCCAAGTTTGACTCTCAATCTTTTAATTTTTCAGTTTTACCCGTTTTATTTATTTTTAATTTTCATAAAATTTTAATTGTTTTTTTTTTAATTCCAATCTCTATGTTTTTACCCCATCTCTGACTCCCCATGTTTTTTTAATTTCCTATCTCTATTTTTGCATTCTCTCTCTTTCTCTCTTCTCGTTGGCGCGTGCATCGCCATCCAGCGACAGTTTTCGGCCAGACTGGTCCCACCATGCTCACCTCTTTTCCAGCTTCCTCCCCCTGCCCTCCACTTTCCACGAAACCCAACAACAGCAGCGGATCAACCCAGGCAAACCCAAGCTCCTCTTCCGGCGATCTCCATTTTCCGGCAGCATTGCTGTCTAACTCTGGCACCAATAGCTTCCTCTCCTCGCAATGAACACGGTGGTACCCACCGATCATCCAACCGACCCTCGACGGCGATGGAACGACGCCAAATAGTAGCGAAGCCTCCGTCGACGATCTCTCTTTTTTGGCAGCGTCGCAACCTAGCTCTGGCACCAATAGCTTCCTCTCTTCACGCTGAGTCTCTCTATGTCATTTTCTCACTCTGACCACCACTGGGCATGGCTTTTGTGAAGCTACAAAGCTGCGGCTTCTCTGCCCATTATCTGGCTACTCCAGAAGCCGTTGGCCTCGACACATGTATGGAATCAAATCTCCTCTGCGTTATATTGCTATTGTTTGTGTTTAATTGAATTGGTTTTTGAAGAAATTGAAATCCCTAATTTTGAACCCACGGGCATTGCAGACAATTGAAAGGGTTGCCAAGCTCTAGCTGCAGTTACTCCGAATTTGGACAATTGAAAGGGTTGCCAAGCTCCAGTTGCAGTTACTCCGAATTTAATGTTTGGGTGAAGGTGTAACTGTTTTAGTCAAGGTGTAATTGTTTTAGTCAAGGTGTAATTGCTTTTTAGTGATCAAGGTGTAATTGTTTCATTACTTAATTCAATTTCAGTAAGTGAATTCATAACTAAATTCTTCAATTTAGTGTAACTGAATTTCTGAAATTCAGTTTCAGTGTAACTGAATTCTTGAAATTCAATTTCAGTGTAACTGAATTCTTGAATTTCAGTTTCAGTGTTTGATTTTAGTTTTAGTGAAATATTGAGTTTCAGCAAAAAATTCAGTTTAAAAAAAAAAAAAAATCAGTTTCACCCAAATTCAGTTACAGAAAAAAAAAATCAGTTTCACCAAAATTCAGTTATAGTGACGTCAGCGTGCGTCAGAAGAGTAATTTAGGATTACAAATTATAGGGGGTCTTAAGAGAGTTTCTAAATGGGTGGGGGTTTAGGCAAATTTTTTGGGTGGTTAGGGGGTTTAAAATTACTCACTAGAAAATAAAAAAGTGGTTTAATATGTACTCGATTTTTGGCTTTTGCTTTGTAAGCTCATCAATAGTTTCTTTTCATTTTACTCTACTTTCTCTCATTAATGAAGTTGCCTTCAAGCTTAAATAAAAATATATTTATTATCAAAAGTTTAAATTAATCTATTAATATACGACCTATAAATATGCGAGAAACTATATTAGGGAGATTACGTGCATGGCCGTGTATATATGCATAATTAAATGCATGGCCATGTACGTATAAATAAAATTGAAATATATTTATTTTTTGCTTTTAATGCATGCTATACAAGTTAATTTGTTATTGAAAAAGATGTTTTAGTAAACTTTCTTATAAGATTTTAAACTTTAAAGTTCTATAGATTTTGTAATTATTAGATCTCAAAATGTGTAAAAGATAGGAGTACGGGTATGGATAAGTAAGGAGAAGAATCATAATTAGCATGCATAAATAAAAAAATAGATGTTCAAATCAAATGGATCGGATCTATGGACCTGTCCATCATTTTTCAGATCGACCCGAAACATGAATATATATATATATATATATAAATATAGACATGCCATATATACAAGTTAAAGAGACTCATCATTAATTATAATTACTCCACCATAATGAGCAGGATCTCACTCCCGTCCCAAGTCCTAACTGGTAAGTGCTTGAAGAATCATGATATGTACTCGATTTTTGGCTTATGCTTTGTAAGCTCATCAATATATAGTTTCTTTTCATTTTACTAGCTTTACTTTCTCTCATTAATGAAGTTGCCTTCAAGGTGTTAAATTTAAAAATTTTCGGCGAAATTTTGCCGAAAATTTTGATTTTTTGGAGTGTCGAAATCAAAACCCATATTTCTTAATTTTTTGTGATAATTTTGTCTAAATTTCGCCGAAATCCTCAAAATTTCGACGAAATTTTCGGCGGGTGAGATCGAGGATTGGTTTTGGGTTTTGGAAGGCTGGGTTTTTGGAGAAGAAGCTGGGTTTTTGGAGAAGGAGGAGGGAGCGGCGGCAGGGGGAGATCGAGGGAGAAAGAGGGGCGGCGGTAAGAGGGAGATGGACGGAGAAAGAGGCCGGCAGGGGGGAGATCGAGGGAGAAAGATGGGGCAGTGGCAGGGGGCGACAGGGGGGAGATGAGGGAGAAAGAGGTGAAGGTGAAGGTGAGGGTGGGTTGGTGATGGAGATGGAGAGAGAGAGAGAGAGAGAGAGAGAGAGAGAGAGAGAGAGAGAGAGAGGATGATGAAGAAGAAAAAACAGTGGAGACTCACAGGGAAAAGGAAGGAAAGAAAAAGAAGGAAAAAAACAAAAAAGAGAAAAAAATTAAAAGGTTTAGGGTTGATTGGGGTTTGGGGCCTTTGGGCAATTGTAAAGAAAAAAAATGGTTTGGGGTTTTGTTTGGCCGTTTTGGAGTTTCGTTTAGTTGTTTTTAAACCCTAAACTAGTAAACTCTAATATATTTCTATATAAAAAATAATTAAAAATATCCTAAAGGGTCTAAACCCTAATATCATATATCATATCCTAAACAATATAGAGTATATATTATAAAATATATAAGGTTTAGTGTATAGATTATAGAATATAAATAATATACTAATTTCATTTATTCATTATACTAATTTTATTTAACAGTATTTGTTTCCAACGAGCATTATATTCATCTTATATCACATGAAACCTACTATATAATTTGGTTTCTTCAATATTTTTATCAATTTAGTGGATAATATGTTAAATAAACATATAGTAAAGTTTCACTCAAAATTTCCGTATTTTGATAGCAATTTCCGTCATTTCCGTCTAATTTTTGTCAAAATTTAAAAATCTTCAAAATTTCTATCGAAATTTCTTCAAAACCCGAAATTTTATTCCTTGGTTGCCTTCAAGCTTTAATAAATATATATTAATTTATTATTAAACGTTTAAATTAATCTATTAATATACGACCTATAAATATACGAGAAACTATATTACACTACAAGAAAAAAAGGTTTGGGCGACGAACGTAGTTCCTCTCCCAAAGTTGAATTTCGTCGCCCAAACGTTTGGGCGACGAAATGAGTTCGTCGACAACTTGGCCGCCCAATCCATGACGCCCAAGAGTTTGGGCGACGAACCAGTAAATTTCGTCGCCCAAAGACACCTGGGGCAATAGATTTTTTTCGTCTCCTAAAGCATATGATTCCTCGCCCAAAGCATGTTTTGAGCGAGGAATAAGGAGGTTCGTCGCCCAAAGCATGTTTGGGCGACGAAATTTTCCGTCGCCTAAACACGCTTTGGGAGAGGAATAATTAATTTCCTCGCCCAAACGTGCTTTAGGCGACGTGAAATTGTTCGTCGCCTAAACATGGTTTGGGCGACGAACTTAATTATTCCTCGCCCAAAATATGTTTAGGCAACGAAATTGTTCGTCGCCTAAACACGATTTGGGCGAGGAATAATTAAGTTCGTTGCCCAAATCATGTTTAGGCGACGAACAATTTCGCCGCCTAAACATATTTTTTTTTAAAAAAAATTTTTAATTTAAATTATATATTTGAATTTAATATTTTTCTTATTTATTCAAAAACTATATAAAACAAAATTAATAAATTTATATATCCAAATATCCATACAAAGTAGGAACAATTTAATACTGTATGCAAATATAATCGGTACATACACTAACTAATGGCCCCCTAGGTCAGTAGCATCATCGACACCGGTGGAGGAGTCTGGCATGCACTGGTCAATGTTCGGTGGCAGCACAAACCCAGGTACAATCCTGGCCAACTGGCCAAACATCTGCTGCATCTGATGCACCTTACTCGTCTGCTCAGCATATGCCGCTCTCGATTCCTCTAGCTAACCCTTCAACAGCTGCAGTTCAGGGACATGTTGACTAATTCTGCAGATGGCTGAGACGAAGACCCGACGCTGAGATCACGAACCCAACCCGCTCCCATTCCGCGTATCTCCCTACCATGCCTAACACCCAGTGTCTTCGTCATAATACGAAGACCGGCATCGTGATCGGGACTGAGATCGACGCCAACGGAGTGTCCGGAGGGTATTGGCTGGCCACCTCCTCCAAATAACTCGCCTTCTTGGCGAGCATCTCAGCCTTCAAAATGTTATACACAAGTTAGAAATTAGGAAATCAAATACAAATATTAAAAATTGTGAAATAAAACTAAAATATAAAAACTAACGTGCTTCGCCTTGCCCTTGTCGTCGCCAGGTCGGCCATAAACATCCCCGTAGTTGTCGAGCTCCAGAAATTGCGAACCAGCCTGAAAAAGAATGTAATGTTGACAAAAACTCAAACAATACTAAGGAATATATATATATTAAATTAAATAATGGCGCACCTGACGATACAACTCCACTCGGTATGAGAAAGGCATGGAACCACCATGATGATCAATCCTTGGGGGCGCTTTCCGGTTCTTAAGATTGGCATTCGACTTCTTCTGTTAAATATTAAGCAAATTGTAAATGCATTAGTGCATACACAATAAAGGAATAACATAAGAAAAAAGATTTTTGAAGTCTTAAAATGATATAACATACCAAAAATTTCGGACTCTGAAAATGAGTGCACAACCACTGCCACTGATCAAGCCGAGATGCCATCTCCGGAGGAGGGCTGGCCAATGCCTCAGCTGCCGATCCAAACATGTTATATTCCCTGTGCAGCTCGTGCTTCCATTGTGTGTAAACTTTTCTCAATAACTTCTCCATATATCTAGCTACATCCGAATCTCATAGTTTACCTGAAAAAAAAATTATTAAATTGTTAGGAATGATAAAATTAATCATTTTGTATTAATCAAAATATACTCACAGAAATGGAGCCCATAATGCTCCTCTTGATGGCGTCATCAACCTTTTCCCAACTGGGGAAAAGCATGGGGCAGTCGGCACGGATAATTGCCCTGACAAAGGAAGCGAAAGTACTATGGACCTCCTTGCTCGGTCGTACGTGATCTTGCTGAAGAACGATTCGAATCCTCTCGTTCTTCGTGTGCGTGATTCGGGACGCCTTCAACCCTCTATTTATCCCCCTCGTGGTTTTGGTATCTAGAAAAGCAAATATAACATATTAATTTCACAGTAATCTTATAACATATTAATTTCACAGTAATCTTATAACATAAACACAAGTGCTGTGAAAACATTTTTCTTACTCTCTGATGATGAGGCAGTACGAGTGGATGACGCAACATTATCCTATACACCATAACGGTGACCACGTTGGCCCTCCGTGCCGATTGAATCGCAGACCCAGTATTGGATGAAAGATCTGGGGCTATCGCCGGAGTCGATTCGCCCTGGACTATAAGGTCGGGCTGTACTGTAGGGGCGTGCTGTACTGCAAGGACGGGTTGGGCTGCAGGGGCAGACATGGATGCTGAACTGGACCTCCGAGATCCACCCCTATTCGAGATCAAACTCATCTGCACAATTCAATAAATATTTATGTTAGTCAAAAAGAAAACTAAAGTAATGACTTACTAATCTGAATCATCATTATCACTTACTAATCTGAATCACCATTATCACTTACTAATCTGAATCACCACTAGAAATACTCATTTCATCATCATCATCATCATCATCATCGATACCATCAACATCATCATCTTCATCTTCATCTTCATCTTCATCATCTTCATCTTCATCTTCATTATCTTCATCATCATCATCATCATCATCATCATCATCGATGAAATCATTAACATCAATTCAGGGAAGTGGCCCAAGATCAATTAATAAGGCATCGATCTCAATTAGAGGAACGTCATGTATCTCGACTTGTTGTATGGTAACATTATTGTTGTATGGATTGGGTATGTCGAAGATAAATCCTCTTGATAGGCCACATCATCCTGATTTTCTTTTTCCGGAATATCCCATATATTTCGATTATGAATCATCTGAGCTACTTTCCAACTCACACCCGCCTTAGGATCATCCAGATAACATACTGGATTCGCCATTGTGGCAAGAATAAATGGATCATTCTCATACCATCGAGTGTTTGTGTTCACAGATATTAAGTCATAATCGAGTTTAATACTATTGTTCCTATTCGGGTCTGTATTAAACCAATGACACTTAAATAACACAACTTGAAAGCGATGCGAGTACAACACTTGATGTACACTCGTCAGCTTGCCGTAGAAATCTACCGTGCCAGTCTCCAAGTTCTCTACACAAACCCCGCTATTTTGAGTGCTCAAGATGACATCTCGTTATACAGTTAAAAACTTAACTCCATTCACATTACATCCGGAAAACGTTTTAGCCCATTGAATGTCACTCGTCAAACTCATTAACTCCTTGTATAATGAAGAATTATCATCAATCAGCTTTTTCATCTGTTAAAAGACAATGTAATTAATATATTACAAAAAACATACAAACACATGAACGAACTGATCATTATTGTCAGTAATCACTTACATGTTCCTTAAACCATTTAAGAAACAATTCCCGATGCTTTTTCTGGACACGTTCCCTGTCCCATCTTGGATAGTCGCGATTCATTAGTTCTTCATGCTCAATGCGTAAAGAGTCAACTTCTTCGCAATTGTTGAGTATGAACCAATGAGCCACCTCCATATCGTGTTTCGAGAATTCAACAACTAGTTTAGGGGCTTCGCCAAATGGTCGTGTAATTTGAGAAAAGACAGAAACTGTCTCATTTTTTTCACCATCGTCGTCGTTGCGTTGGGGCCGATTGAATGACGTCTCAACACTGCTGAGATACATTGCACAGTACGTGATGGATTCATTTGCAATGTATGCCTCCGCTATGGAGCCTTCGGGGCGTGCCCTGTTTCGGACGTACCTTTTGTAATTACCCAACATTCTGCAAATGTAAGTACATAGTGAGAAAACTTTTATTAGTAACATAGAGCTAAACTTGGAGAATAGTAACAAAAAAGTTTAGGAATTGTTACCTTTCTATTGAGTACATCTACCGATAACTAACCAGCCTAGCAAGAATTGTTTGTTGCGGTAAATGTATCATTAAGTGAATCATTATATCAAAAACGGCCGGTGGAAATATTTGTTCAAATTTGCATTGGATGTACACAATCTCATCTTTCAATTTTGACATGTCCGACACACGCAACGTCTTAGCGCATATATGCTGTAAGAACCTCGACAACCCAACAATCGGTTTAACCACATCTTCGGGCAAAAATTTTCGAATACCCACCGGAAGCAGACGTTGCAATAAAACATGACAATCATGACTTTTCAAGCCCAAAATTTTTTCATAGTCGATTTTCACATTTCGTGAGATATTGGCCGCATATCCATCTGGAAATTTGACCGATGCAAGAAACTTTAAGAATTCTTTCTTATCCCCAGGCTTCACGGTATAAAATGAATGTTTCTTTATTATTTTATCACCCTTCTTCATTAACCACAAATGTTTCCTGATGCCCATTTCTTGCAAATCTTGTCGAGCCTTAATTGTATCCTTTGATTTTCCCTCAATGCCCAAAATTGTCCCCACCAAACTTTCGCACACGTTCTTCTCAATATGCATTACATCGAGATTGTGCCTGATTTTCAACTTGGACCAATACTCCAACTCGAAGAATATCGACTTGTTTATCCAATTTAGATGTGCAGGTGACCTTGGCATATTTCGTTCTTTGTTAGAGGGATGTTTACCAATCCGGCCAAATTCTAAGTTATTCAACTGCCTCAAGATGTCATCACCAGATAATTCTTTAGGTTTCACGCCCATCTCCTTTTTTCCGTCAAAGGCCTCCTTACTGTGACGCCATTTATGATCCCCCAGCAACCATCTTCGGTGGCCTATATAACATACTTTACCACTGTGTCAAGCGGAAGTTATATCTTTATTACAAGTAGGACATGCCATATAACCATTGGTGCTCCAGCCTGATAGATTCTCATAAGCTGGAAAATCATTTATTGTCCACATGACTGCCGCATGCAAGGAAAACATTGTTCCGGTGGACTTATCATATGTCGGCACACCATTTGACCACAATTATTTCAGCTCATAAATCAACGGTCGCAAATATACATCGATCTCCTTGCCAGGGGATTGCGGTTCCAGAATTAATAGTGTCATAATTGTGAATTTTTTTTTCATGCATTTCCAGGGAAGCAAATTATAAGGAACCACGACCACTGACCAAGTGCTGTGAGATGTGCTCATATTTCCGAATGGATTAAATCCATCAGTAGCAAGTCCTAATTTGACATTTTGTGGATTTGCTACAAAATCCGGATATATCTTGTCAAATTCTTTCCATGCGCTTCCGTCTGCAGGATATCTCATCACATCATCCTTAACCCGCTTATTTTTGTGCCATCTCATGTCACTTGCAGTATGTGTCGACATGTACAATCGTTACAATCTTGGCTTAAGTGGGAAATAACGCAACACCTTTTGTGGAATCTGTTTCTTTCTCTCTACAGACTTGTTCTCATATCTCGGCTCATTGCACACATGACATTTATCCTTCCCTTGGTGTTCTTTGTAAAACAATACACAATCATTCTTGCATGCATGAATCTTTTCATATCCCAAACCGAGATCTTTCAACACCTTATTCGCAAGATAATGGGTTTCAGGTATATGATTGTTCTTCGGAAGCATTCGTTTCAAAATCCCCATCAACTGATCATAACTTCTATTCGAATGTTGATTAAGTACTTTCCAATGCATTAACTCCACAACAGCAGTTAGCACTGAGAACTCTTCACAACCAGAGTACAATTCCCGCTGAGCTTGTTTCAACAATCTCTCGTACTTATCAAACTCTTCTCTTTGGACTTCGGGCAACCCATCATTTTCATCCATATTATCGCTCTCTGTATCATCCTGATTGACTTTGTGATCAAGCGATGCATATGGATAAGCATCATTTATTATGCCCATCACTTGGTCATTATCATCACCAACAGATTCAGTAGGCTGCAAAATTGTTCGAGCATCCGAGGAAGTCGAAGCATAAACTCTCGGTTCACCATGATAATACCATGTCATATAGTTGTGTGACATCTCATATTTCACCAAATGAATTCTGACTTCACGCACTGTCTTTCATAAAGTGTTGTTACAATTCTGGTACGGACACTTTATATTATTTTGAGCATTGACATGTTCTTGTGCAACTTGGATAAATGACTTGATTCCATACAAATATTCATCACTAACACGATTCGTATTACGTATCCACTGTCGGTCCATGATGCCTGTTTCTATATTACACGACAATTAGAAAAAGATTCGTCACCCTTCTTCGTCTCCTTATGCCTCCGGTAAGGGCCCTATCCCATTCGAAAATGCACATATGTGTCGTGGTTGTTGGCTCGCACGACGTAGTTTCGATCTGGGAAAATTTTGGCAGCATCTCCTTATGGTTCTCCAAGTGCACGACGTAGATATTTAAAACAAATATCTAGTATGCACTCGAAGAACACATAAGGAGATGTTGCCGAAATTTTCTCAGATCAAAACCACGTCACATGAACCGCTAACCACAACACATAATTGTGCACTTCCAAATTGTCCATGGGTAATTTGGACAATTCAATAATCATATTGGAGCGCAGTCACGCCCAGTGTCCATACGCACGTCCAACAGACTCTCGAACGGGTCTAAGGTGAATTTAAGTTTAGTGTACAAAGTTATCCATTGATAACTTCGCACGACTAGTTGAATGTACAAAGTTATCGACTGATAACTTCGCACAGGCGCTTCGTGCCACATGACCTAACCCAGTACTCAAGGAGTGCTGAACTACATCATCGGGAATTTTGCAATTACAACTAAATTAAATGTAACATACAAACTAAACTATAATTAATTTTAACATACAAACTAATTCACTAAAAAAGTTTAATACAATTATATATGAAACATTAAATACTAAATCATACAAAAACTTAACTAAAAGATAGATTAAACACATACCTCACCAAAAATGTAATTATCCTTCACAACAAATGCAACACTATCCTTCCTTTACCAAAAAAATAAATCATTGTCAAATATTAGCTCAACATCAATGTAAATTCAAATTTCACAACCAAACCACTAAATTAAAAAAAAACCACAACATTAACTAATTACCACTAAAATAAAAAATTCCACAACAAGTGCAAATTGTTCAATCCTACAAATGCAAAATCCACAATATTAGAAAACATAAAAAACAGAAAATAACAAAACTTAATTAAAATAACAGAAATTGAAAAAAAAAAAAAAATTACCGTGTGTGTGTGGGGGGGGGGGGGGATGGGATTTGGTGGGGGTGGGTTTTCGGGGGAGGGTGGGTTTCGGTGAACTGGGAGGGTGGGGGGGGGGGGGATGGGTTTCGGTGGGGGGGGATGAGATTCGGTAGGGGTGGGTTTTCGGGGGAGGGTGGGTTTCGGTGAACTGGGAGGGTGGGGGGGTGGGTCTCCGATAGGGGGGTGGGTTTCAGTGGGGGGGTGGGTTTTCGGGAGGAGAGAGGAGGAGAAGGTGGGTTTTCGGGAGCAGGGAGGAGGAGGGGGGTTTTTGGGTTTCGAGGGAAGGAGGAGGGAAGGAGGAGGGAGGAGCGAGAGCTGAGAGGGAGTGAGAGGGAGTGAAGCTGAGAGGGAGTGAAGTGTGAAGTGAACCAAGAATTGGGTTATGTAAATTGAAAGACTTTGAGCGACGAACATGATTCCGTCGCCCAAAGCACCTTTAGGCGATGAATTCATTATTTCGTCGCATAAAGAGCCTTTGGGCGACGAAATCATGTTCGTCGCCCAAAGTTGATTTTTGGTATGAACCATGATCGTTCATACGTTCGAGCTCCAATACCAAACTTCTAGATCTCCAATTGACCTAATTTTTTAGAGGAATGATATTTGAGTGGGAAACTAATAAATGAACGGTTCGGATTGTTAAAAACACAATCGACATATAAGGTTCTACATATAAGTCAGTGTACTTAAATAATAAAATTCTATTAACTATTTCGTTCAAACCTTATTGATTCAATAATTGTGAAGACAATAACGTCATTACAACAATCACAGTCGTTCATCATCTATGTTCATACGCAAAGATCATTCCTGCAAAAAATCGGCTCAATCAGAGTTCATCTAGCCGTTCGATTATGATTATAAAAACCATGATCTTTCATACACACTAAATGCTAAACCTAACTTCTACATCTCCGATTGAGATAATTTTTTGTATGGATGATCTTTGAGTGGGGGACTAGCCAATGATCGGTTCGGATCGTTAAAAACATAATAGAAATCTGAGCTTCTACATATAAATACACTTGAAGAGTATAATTCTATTAACTTTTTCGTAGAAATTTTGGCGATTCAACAGTTTGTGAAGACTACAATGTGATTTCAACGATCGGAACCGTTCATTTTATTCGTTTATACTGGAAGATCATCCCTGCAAAAAATCGGCTAAATAGGAATTCATCTCCTCCTTCGATTAGTATTAGATAATTCACGATCGTTCATAAGTTCAACCACCGTTACCTAACTTCTACATCTCCGATTGAGCTAATTTTTTGCAGGGATGATTCTTGAGTGGGGAATTAAAAAATGAATGGTTCGGATCTTTGGAAATACAATCGTATCGTATGTTATTACATATATAAAATTGTAAACAAAAAAGTATTGGAACTTTGGGCGAGGAACTACAAATTTCGTCGCCGAAAGTGATCTTGGGCGAGGAAATGATAAGTTCCTAGCCCAAATCATTATTACAAAACGATCATTCCTACATACGAGCTCCGATACCAAACTTCTACATCTCCAATTGACCTAATTTTCTGTAAGAATAATCTTTAAGTGAGAAACTAATAAATGAATGGTTCGGATCATTGAAAACACGATCGACATATGAGGTTGTACATATAAATGAACGGTTTTTACACTTAAAGAATAAAATTCTATTAACTCTTTCGTTAAAACCTTGTAGCTTCAATAATTGTGAAGACCACAACGTGATTATCATGATCAGAGCCATTCATCATATACGTTCATACTCAAAGATCAACCCTGCAAAAATTCGGCTCAATCGGAGTTCATCTACCCGTTCGATTATTATTATAAGAATCAAGATCGTTCATACACCCTAAATGCCAAACCTAACTTCTACATCTCCAATTGAGATAATTTTTTGCATGGATGATCTTTGAGTGGGACACTAAGAAATGATCAGTTTGGATCGTTAAAAACACAATACAAAAGTGATCTTCTACATACAAATACACTTGAAGAGTATAATTCTATAGTTTTTTCGTTGAAACTTTGTCGATTCAACAATTGTGAAGACTACAATGTAATTTCAACGATCGGAGCCGTTCATTTTATTCGTTTATACTCAAACATCATTCCTGCAAAAAATCGCCCAAATCGGAATTCATCTACTCCATCGATTAATATTAGCAAATTCTTGATCATTCATACATTCGAGCACCGTTACATAACTTTTACATCTCCAATAATCCTAATTTTTTGCAATGCTGATCTTTCAATGAGGAATTAAAAATTGAACGGTTCGGATCGTTGGAAACACGATCGCATTGTATGAATAACATACATATAATTGTACCAAAAAAAGGAATGACCCTTTGGGCGGGGAACATACAAATTCCTCGCCCAAAGGGATTTTGGGTGAGGAATTTGTATATTCCTCGCCCAAATCTGTATGACATTGAGCGACAAATGTTCTTGTTCGTCGCCCAAAATTACTTTGGGCAATGAATATTGGTTTGTCGCCCAAAGTTTCGTCACCCAAATATGTTTTTCTTGTAGTGTTAGGGAGATTACATGCATGGCCGTGTATATATGCATAAGACGCGACTATGTGCATGACCATGTACGTATAAATAAAATTCAAATATATTTATTTTTTGCTTAATTTTAATGCATATTATACAAGTTAATTTGTTATTGAAAAAGATGCTATAGTAAACTTTCTTATAAGATTTTAAACTTTAAAGTTCTATAGATTTTGTAATTATTAGATCTAAAAATGTACATGTACATTATAAGAGTACGGGTAGGTTGTAAGCAGAAGAATCATAACATGCATAAATAAAAAAATAGATGTTCAAATCAAATGGATCAAATCTATGCACCCGTCCATTTTTCAGATCGACCCAAAATAAGAATATATATATATATATATATATATATAGACATGCCATATACAAGTAAAATAGACTCATTATTAATTACTCCACCAAAATGAGACTCTTCCATAATGAGCAGGACCTACCGTCCCAAGTCTTAGCTAATTGGTAAGTACTTGAAGAATCATGACATAACTTAGAGAGACATCTTGTTTGGTGTTCAGCTTCTCCCTTATGATCTAAAATGGAGAATTGGTTCTAGGTAAGGAATAAAATTTCGGATTTCGAAGAAATTTCGATGGAAATTTCGACGGAAATTTCGAAGATTTTTAAATTTCGACAAAAATTCGATGGAAACGACAGAAATTACTATCAAAATACGGAAATTTTGAATGAAACTTTACCATATGTTTATTTAACATATTATCTACTACATTGATAAAAAACATTGAAAAAACCAAGTTATATGGTAGGTTTCATGTGATATGTGATGAATATAATGCGCGCTGGAGGCAAATACTGTTAAAAAAATGCTTTACTAATTAATAATTACTTCAATAACACCTCAATTTTATTTTTACTACAATATTGCCACATGAATTACAAAAGTAATCAATACCACATAGAGTTTCTAGGAGGTTCAAAATTTCCGCTGTCTTCAGTATCATCATGTCCAGAGTAGGTGGTAATGCGAAGAATAATCATTCCAAGATACTTCTCTAGCATAATTTTGCATGTAATTGCCAACATGCCAACCATATGGATCAGGAATCTGTTGTGGTTGAATTTGCCCATAAGCATACTCATTTGAAAAGTTTGTCTCTTGTTGTGCCAATGAGTTACTATCAGACTCAACCAAATAAGGCAGATCTGGTGGGTAGAATATTAGAGGGTTTTGCCCATAATTGTAATTGTCACTTCCTACCCCCATAGAGCCAAAAGTGGTGGATAATAAATCATCTTCTTCTTGTGCCAAACTCTCATGACCTCTTTGTCTGCGACTATAGTCTTTTCCTATGGCACCAATTCCTGGTCCGGCACGCCTACTCCCATGATCCTCATCTTGTGTTGCATGTGTGTAGTTTGCTTCGACAGAAAATGGGCTCATATACTCTTGAGAATGTCCAGTGACATCTTCATTTCCACCTCTACCACCACCACCACCACTACCTCTACCTCCACTGTTGGTAGGAGTGCCCGATCTTGTGCTAGAGTTGCCTGATCGAGAAGGATTAGTGGGAACTGGCTCAGTACGATGTGTCGACCTTGGTTGCATAAGTTCATTCAAACTTGTAGTAGGGCTCACCTCCTCATTTAGAACTCTGTCCACATTGATACCTTCCTGACGTGCTTAAGCTACAATATCAGGGTCTGGATTGCCTGCATCATCATCTAAATGGAGGGGTCTAATCCACTGATAAAGCTGGTTTTCCTCCACATCATCATCCCCTATAGCAGCATCATATATATCCAGCGGATCATATTCATCGACGCGATCCTCCTCTGCTTTCTTGTCTCGAAGTGCAAGCCTCATATTATAGTAGCAATTCACCATCTTTTCTAACCTACTGTATGAGAGCATGTTTCGTTGTTTGGTGTGCATGAGTGCGAAAGTGCTCCAGTTTCTTTCACAAGCTGATGATGACGCCGTTTGTGATAAAACTTTGATGGCTAACTTCCTCACAGTAGGCGCATCACTCTCATACATGATCCACCATTCACCTGAAATGAAAAATTTGTTTGTGTAAGTGTAACTATAAAAATAAATAATTAAGTTAATCTAACTAATACAAGTACGATGTATACTCACTAGGAGACATTCGTCATCTAGCGGCCTTTGCTGCTCGCTCTCCGAACATTTTCCGGACATCTTTAAAATATGTTAACTAGATACAAATACAATACAAATTATACAATATCAATCAAATATATAATTTAAGACAATCAAATTCTATAAAGTATTAATATTTTTTGTAAGGATTCTTATGGGCCTTATGACAAATTATTTTTACCTCATTTGCAAATTGGCCAACTTCTGGTGAATAGGGATCCAATTTGGAGAATACGTTGTGCACAGCCCGAATAAGTTCACCATCATCTCCAACGCCAGGTCTATATTGATAGCGAGGATTCAAATAATAGGCTGCAATCATGCATAAAGTAAATATAGAAATACATAATTAGTAATTTAGTTCATTAATTGAAAGCTAAATCAATTAAAAAAAATGCGAAACCAAAATAACAAATAAATTATTGGGTTACCTGCTACGGGCAAATCGTGTTGTAACGTTTTAAACCATCGATCGTTGATGATTTTTATTACCCACCGTGCACCCTGTTTTTTTTCTAGCTCTTCCTTCACGACACGCATCAACTCATAAATTGATCCCATTATAAGATACACTTCTGTGTCAACAATACGTAAAACTACGTAAAGAGGTTCAAACAAACCGCACACCTTATGCACCTATTGCCAAAAAGAGTGATCAAAAACTATATTGTCAACCCTAATGCCTGCATCTGAACGCCGGAAATTGCTACGACCCCAATCATCACTGGTGAACAATTGCTTCAGCCCCATTATCTTACCATACAAACTATCCAATGCAATATAGTTTGTAGCAAATCGGGTGGCACCAGGACGAACAATATCTCCCTTTGTGATCTCTCGCATCTTTGCCAACAACCAGTTATAGTTGTAAATATAATTCGTGATCATTCTGACTTTTTTAATCACATTAGCAACCTGCTCTTTCTTCCTCATCTCTTCAAACATTAGATCAATGCAATGTGTTACACACGACGTCCAGTACACATTGTATTTGTTCATTAACTTCTTACCTGCTTTGACAAATGCGGAACCATTGTCGGTCACAACTTGAACAACATTCTCCTCTCCAACCACCGTGATTACATCCTTCAGTAGCCCATAAATATATTAATGATCCTTTATGCAATTTGAAGAATCAACGGACTTAAGGAATACCGACTTCCCTCTTGAGTAGGCCATGAAGTTTATGATAGACAGTTTGGTTGGACCTGTCCAACCATCGCACATGATTGTGCAACCATAAGTTGCCCAATCGGTCTTCAATTTGTTAACATGCTCTTGCATTTCTTGAAATTCCTGGTCCAAAAATGCGGTGCGTATCTGATAGGGTGTTGGAGGTTCCACTCCTACTCCTGCCTGTTGACATCCTATCACCAAATTTTTAAAATGATGAGATGCTGCTTTTGAAGGAGGAACATTTTCATATATGAAGAACTTGCTGATCAAGCGTTGCATCCCATCTTTGATTGACCCTCCAGAAAAGAGATTTTTAACACTCTTTTGGCGTGCTTGAGCTGTCTTGTACAAGCTTGGTGCTACTGGAGGTGTTGGTCGTGATTCCCTCATGCTTGATGCTCTTTGCATCTGTGCACCACTACTAGACCCAGAACCTTGTCCCTTATTTGGGACTTTATGTAAGTGTTCCCTCTCCCATTCTGCTGCTCTAGAGGCTCGAAGTGCAGCTCGAAATTCTCTTCGCTCTTGAGGCCCCATATCATCATTATGATCTTCATCATCATCATCCTCATCATCATCACTCAGCTCAATCTAACCTTGTCCTCGAAGCTCTTCTCTGAGCTCTTCCATCCTTTGTATTTTTTTGTTCTTTTGGTGTTGTTTGTGTTGCATCCCTGCAATGATGAATTGTCTCACTTTTGGTGGGACACTATTGCATCGTTGCACATTGTGTCTAGGATCCAAACCACTAAGGTGGTATTTCAATCGTGTCACTCCAGCACCCTTCATTACAAGGCCACAATATTTGTATATTGAACCTTGTCTGCTACCTGGTAGTGGATCGGCATGATCCCAAGCTGGATCACGTGATCTCCCTCCACTGGCCATTGAATTCTAAATTCCTAATAACAAAAAGACATACACAGTAACACAAGAACAATAACAATTAACAAGAGAGTTAAATTTTATATTAATATCATATCAGTATATCCCCAAGAAATTAATATCATATTAGTTATTAACTTATTACTATTAGTAATTTCATATCATATCATATTGATATTACCAATTGGCAATTCCATATTACTAATTTGTAATTTCATATCATATCACCAATTTCATTTCCATATTACTAATTTCATATTAATTATTAATTTATTACCAACTCCATATTAATTTCACTAATTCTAAATTACCAATTCGGCAATTCCATACATGATACATGTTAGATACTATTAACAAATCATACTAATTCCAATTCTATATCATATCACCAATTTCATCTTCCATATCAATATTTATATATCATACAAATTACACAAATCATACAAATTAAAATCAACCCAAAATTATACAATCAATTCCAAAATTATACGATTAAAGATTCAAAATTAACCCAAAATCATACAGATTATACAAATCAAAATCAACCCAAAATCATACAATTAATTCCAAAATTATACAATCAAATATGTAAAATCTCAACATCAATCCAAAATCATACAATCAATTCCAAAATTATTCAATTAACCCTAAAATTTTAGTCACATTATCACATATTGATCTTAGATAATATCATAATAGGTGATAATAATTTATTTTGATGCTAAAAAATTTTAAATAGTAAAATTTTAAATATAGATAATGGCTTACAAAGTTAGAAACTCTGTAAAATTGTAAATAGAGATAATGAATTAATGACTAAAATTATAAAATTGTGTACAAATTACAAAGTACCAAGGGTTTGAATTACAAACCGATTTCTGGGTTAAGACTTAAGAGAGAGAGAGAGGTCGAGACTCGGAGTGGCCTCGAGGTAGCCTCCGATTTCTGGGTTGAGAGAGAGAGGTCGAGACTCGGAGTGGCCTCGAGGTGGCCGGATGCTTCGAGGTGGCCGGAGTTGGTGAGAAGACAGAGAACAGATCGACACAGAGAACGCCGGTGAGAAGAGAGAGAGAGATGAAGCCAGTCCAGTCCAGGCGTCCAGCAAGCCAAGGAGAAGACGAAGGAGAGAGGAGAGATAGCGGCACTGCAGATCGAGTTTGAGATCGAGAGAGGCGTGCGAGTTGCGACTGTGCAGGTGAGGTAAGTTGGTCTGGGTTATTGGGTAAGTGAGCGAAGTTTCGTGGAAATTTCGCTAAATTTCGACGAAATTTCTCTGAAATTAAAAAAATTTGGCTGTTACGGTGTTCGAAATTTCGCCGAAACATTCCGAAATTTTGTCGAATCAGTGTTAAAATTTTGAACCCCCTCAAAATCGAAATTTTCGGCGAAATTTCGCCAAAAACTTTGAAATTTAAACCCTTGGTTCTAGGATGATGGAATAGATATTGATATTAAGAGTCCAAGAGAAGAAACTTGTTCTCTTGACCACGTAGAAAGTTTTTGTATAACTAAAAATGCTTATAATATTGATACTGCAGTAGCATACAACACAAGCTTTAAATAGCTAGACTCTCTAACAGATAAGACTTCCAACACAACATTAAATATTACATAGAAAACTGTAAAGACACATAGAGAAATGTAAAAACACAGCTGACTCTTAATTAATTTCAACCACCAGAATAACTAGAGAAGTCTAGATTATTCTCAGCAATCCCCCTTAAGCTAGACTTCTTTAACTCCAATTAAAGTCCTCATCTTGACAATCAGGTCCTTCTTCAATGGTTTAGTGAATAAGTCTGCAAGCTGGTCTTGAGACTTGCAAAACTGAACTTCAACTTATTTTCCCTTGATTAATTCTATAATAAAATGGAACTTAATCTTGATGTGCTTACTCTTGCTGTGAAACATTGGATTCTCAGATAGACATATGACAAATTTGTTATCACAAAACAGCCTGGTAGGAGCTTCTTGAGATTGATCCAATTCTTCCATGATGCTTCTTAACCACCTAGCTTGACAACCAGCAGAAGTAATTGCAATATACTCTGATTCTGCAGATGAGAAAGCCACAACCAGTTATTTCTTGGATGACCATGAAACTGCACTTGAACCAATGCCAAAAACGTAACCTGAAGTGCTCTTACAATCGTCGACACTTCCAGCCCAATCACTATCATTGTAACCTATCAAATTCGAATTTTTCACAGAATAATAATGAAGGTCATAATTGAGAGTTCCCTTCAGATATCTCAGTATCCTCTTTCCAAGCTCCCAATGAACATCTTTTGGTGATTCCATGAACTGGCTAAGGAAGCTCACAGAAAATGCAAGGTCTAGTCTTATAGTAGTTAGAAACATAAGACCACCAACAAGACTACGAAAGAGTGTTTGATTCACTTTTGAATCTCCATCATTTTTCCCAACTTTAACACCAACTTCTATAGGAGTACTGACTGACTTAGCATATATCTTCAAGTCTGAATCTCTTCACCAATTCTTGGCATATTTCTTTTGAGAGATACAAATACAATTTCCATTTATTTTTTTACTTTAATTCCAAGGAAGAAATGAAGCAGTTTATAAATGCTTGCATAAAGATTGTAGTGGCACGAAACAGCCACCATCCAAGTTGAACACTCCAATTTCAATTCGATCTACACCTACGTAGTAATCTTCCTAAAGAAATATGTCTGTAAGAGAAATAAATGCATTTCCCCTAGGATCCAGGGAAATCTTGACTAGAAGCAGAGAAGCCACAATCTTCACCCATAAACAATATGTGATCACTGAAACTGCATTCAACTTATAAAGCACATGGAGACCCAAGTCAATTAAATTAGGCTAATTAGCACACAAAGAGAAAAAAAAATCAATATATATGAAGTTGGAGCTTTTATATCTAAAGAAGACCCTATGAGGATTTAAATTTTGAATGATGAAAGTCTTGAGCAGCGAGCAACTGGAGTTGATTGTAAAAAAAAAAAAACAAAAAAAAAAAAAACACAATTGACGTTTACACCAATCTCTTAGTAGCAAGTGCAAAACTGATCAAACTCATATGTGGTCTTGGGGGCTCAAATGCAGTGACGGATCCAGGAATTTGATCTCGGGGGGTCATAGTGTACACTATACCATAAATTTATTTTACGAAAATAACACTAAAAAAATTAAATGATAGTAGTTTCATTTATAATTCATGATAAAAATATACTTGCTACAATTGTCCACGACGAGTTTTCATATTTGAAAACGCGTCATTATAGCTTTATTATCAATACAATTAAAAACATTTTTCGCAATGTAAACAATTAAGCTATCGCTCAACCATTGATCTCTCATTTTGCTGTGGAGTGGACCCTTAATAATATTCATGGCGGAAAATGCCCTCTCCACTGAAGTAGTTGCAATCGATAAAACCAAAGTCAATGTAATAAGCAAATACACATAAGTATATGTCCGATCCAACCCTTTCTCCACCAATTTTTTCGCAAGATCACCAATCCCTTTCAATTCTGAAAAATCACTACTTGAACGCATATGATGAATATAAATCCTAAGTTGATCTTCAAGTACCAATAGATCTTGATCCGAAGAATCTTGAGGATAAAATTGAGCAAGGCGAAGTAGCTTTTGTATGTCAAAAGCTACGAAAGAATTATCCGGACTCAAACATGCCAAACAAATAAGTAACTCATGATTTACCTCATTGAAGTGATCCTCCAATTCCATAAGTTCCTCATCAATGACATAAACAAAGAGCTCCACACGATAATGATGATGATATGTTTTTATTGGAGCATTGCGCCGTGACCTCCCTTGAGCTACATATGTCTCATCCATGTTAGGAACCTCAATATGATTTTTGGCACAAAAAGAATATACTTGATCAACCAAAAGATCAAACGCATTATTTCTCATATGGTATAGTCTTTCCTTACATGCTTTGACTAAAGCCATTGCACTCACAATTTCTTGATCTTTCGTTTGTAATGCTTTTGACAAAGCATTTGTGATTCCTAATATAGATCTCATCAAAAATAGGTGAAACACAAACTGAAAAGATAGTATTTCTCTCAATAATCTATTTGCTTTACCCACACTATCATTGTAGCGATCATCAACAATCAATTCAAAAACCTTCACAACTGATGCAAACATGGAAATCAAACTAATCAATATACCATAATGGGAGTTCCAACGTATATCACCGGCACGTTTGAGACTAGATTCTTAATTTAAGCCTCGACCCGTTTGAAGACAATCATTTTCAAAGGCTTCCATAAGCTCTTTTTGGAGTTGCTCTGTCAATGCATCATGACGCTTACAAGATGCTCCAACAATATTAACCACACTATTACAAGATGTGAAAAAAGTGGCAATGTCGGCATTTTTCTTTGCCACGGCAACAAGAGCTAGTTGAAGTTGATGAGCAAAGTAATGAACATAAAATGCACAAGGTTGTTCTCTCAAAATTTTTGTTTTAAGGCCATTGAACTCACCTCTCATATTACTAGCTGCATCATAACCTTGCCCTCGTGGCTTGGAAAAGCTCAATTTGTTGAAAGAAAAGAATGCATCAATGGCATCCTTTAGTGCACTAGAAGTGGTTTCAGCAACATGTTGGACCCCCACAAACCTTTCCATTACCTACCGTTTGTCGTCCACATAACGCAACACCATAGCCATTTGCTCCTTTATTGAAATATCACGTGAATCATCCACCAATATAGAAAAGAGTTGATCTTTCATATCATTCATGATAACCCCAATGGTTTCCATTGCACATGCATTAACAAGATCTTTTTGAATTGAAGGAGCTACTAACTTGAGATTCCCCGGGGCATTTTCCAACACAACGGCCTTAACTTTCTCATCATGATCTGCAAGAAATTGCAAAAGCTCTAAATAATTCCCCCTATTACTTGAAGTGGCACTTTCATTATTGCCACGAAAAAAAGTCCTTATCGCAACAAAAACTTTGTGCAATCAATTGATGCACTCAAGCAAGTGCGATAAGCAATACGAGCTTTGTCTGACTGTTTTTGCACAACTGTTTCAATATGTGAATTTTGGTTCATTAAATTCATAGCAGCTTCTCTAGATCGATTGTGAACACTGTCAACTGGCCCAACATGCGTGCTAAACTTTTCTCTCCCATTCTTCCAATTCCTGAAGCCTACCTTAGTAAAGATGTCACTACCCGCTTGTTTAAAATTGGATTTAAATAGATAGCAATAAAGGCAAAATGCAGCATCCTTAGATTGACTATACTCCGACCAATCAAACTCATCAAACCATTGGGAAATGAAGCGTCGATCAATTCCCGATTGATTAGTTTGTGGGAATATATGACCTCTAGGTTGACAAGGTCTCTTTTGTAGATATGCTCTTCGGATCTCATCTCGAAATAGGGCTATAATCCGTCATTTGAGTTCTTAGTCCAGGGTTTGCTTGAAGATTAGCCAAAATATCATTTAACCCACTTAAAGTCAAATCAAAACTTGAATTAGCCGAATTATTTGAACTACCCGTTGGAATTTTTCTCCTAAAACATCGTTCCATAATTCTACACATGTAAACCAATTTTCAATAATCAATTAAATTATAATAATAAATTTATCAAATTTATTAAAGTAATAACAATAATCAACCAAAATCCAATAATCAACTTAATATAATAAAAACTCATAATCAATTAATCAAATTATCAAAGTAATAACAATAATCAACAACAATCCAATAATCATATTAATACAATAACAACCCATAATCAATTAATCAACCAATAATTAAATCAACATCAAGAAACCACTAATTAGTCTAATTTCATCACAATAATCTTATCAATTAATTAAAAAACATCATATATTATAAATTTAAGGTGAATTGAGAATTAGGGTTTGAAACTTCAAACTTACTTGAAAAAATAAAATTCAAACTTCAAACTTGAGTTTTGCAGGGCACTGGGTAGCAGCCAGCAGGAGCGACAGCGGGCAACACTGCAACAGGGGTGACGGCTGACTGGGTACTAGCCTTTGTGGGTTGGGCTCTGTGTGTGGATTTTGCTGTTTGGGGAAATTAATGAAGGGAATGAGCGAGGAAGAGGCTGAAAGCAGGAACTTAAAAAAAAATTAAACAAGCCAAGTCGTTTTTGGCTAGGCAACAAGTGAACAAACAAAAAAACAAAAAACAAAAAACAAAAAACAAAACAAAACAAACAGCGCCAATGACTCAGTGAGCAGCCCACAACCCAGCCCTTTCTTCTCTTCTCAGTGACCACTTTCATCAAACACCTAGGGGTCGCCTTCTTCACGTCGGAGGGTCTCTAGTGTCGCCGTCCAGAGGTCCAAGCCTGCGTGCTCCGCTGTTCAGGGGGTCGCTCGACCCCCCAAGATTGGCTGTGCGTTCGTCCCTGCTTAAATGTGTTTTTTTTTTATTTTTTATCTGGTAAAGGGAGTAATTTCTGACAATGACAAATTAGTCATCAACATAGTAATTGGGGCAACCTGTATTGTGATCCCTTTATGTCATTACGGTATGACATAACAGGAAATCCACAAAATGCTGCCATGCTAACTTTGGCAAAAAAAAAAAATATATATATATATATAGTCAGATGAATTACTTTCATTTTCTATAATAGAACTAATGTACACTTAACATGTGACAACAAACATAACTGTCAAAATAAAATAAAAAAAGCATAATATATAAAATCATAGTACATAGTCAACCATTGGATTTGGAGATTATGATATTTCACAAACATTAAGATACAAAAAGATTATCAAAAAGCAACCACACATTAAAAAGCAATTAAATTAATCCAGCTTTCTATATCGAGCAGACTTAGGCAAAGGTTGGGGTTGGGAAAAGATATTAGAAAAGCTTGCATAATATGCTAGCCCACCATCATCATCTAAGTTGAACTTGAAAACTCCAATTTCACTAATGTGAGTACTATCTTGAGTAAAGCTAGGACTATAGAAAATATGATTCCCCTTGCAGTTGGGGACATCTTGAGTAGAAACAGAGAAGCAGCAATCACAACCCACAAATAATATTGGATCACCCAAAGCTTCCATATATCCCAACCCATTGTTGTTCAATCACATTCAATTTATAAACCCCGAACTGATCCTCGTATCTATCAACTAAAAGCAGTTTGCCGAATGATTGGACCAAATTCCTCTTGTGATAAATAAACTCACCTAAAAGGTTTTTATGACAAAGATCGAGGTCCACTTTTTGACAATTAAACTCATGTTATAACAAGCCCTGTGTTTTAACAATGTCGATCGCTCGATCTGCTTTTTTTTTCTTTTTTTTTTAAACTAGAGAGTTTGCTACTGTCGAACTGTAGTAATTAGTAACAGTCATTTTTACGTCATAACGCATGTGGCTATATTAGATAGACTTTGTTTATAGGCCTAATCCTATTGTATTTAGTAATGTTTGTGTCATTGCTTGTGCCTTAAGTCATTGGGCTTTCTTTGTACTTGTATACATACACATATTAATTTGTTAATGAGAAGATCGATCATCCAATTACACATAACTCACATGGTATCAGAGTATTCTAGGTTTCCCCCCTCCCTTAAAACCCTAAGATCGATGTGACTCCATAAGCTTGAATTTTGTGTTTTGTGTTAGTTTCATTAGTTTTTGACATGTTTATTAAGAAATGACATATATAAGTATCTTTTTTATGCAGTTTCAAATAGTCATTGTTGCACAGTGGCAATTGTCGCACACTCGGTGAACAGTGCCGAGCGTTTGGCTCATTAAAGTGGACCGGCATGTCACCATGTTTTTACAAGTGGGCCATTCGGTCATAGGCTTTTCAATTTTTGAATTTTTTTTTTTTTAAAAAAAACCCTAAAATTTGAACCCATTATATGCTATTTAATTATATAATTATAATTTGGTTCCAATCACTAAAACACTACTTTCTATAAGTTAGTTAAATAAGAAAGAAAAATTAAATTTGTTAAATATAATATGGTACCATTGTGAATGATACAATTTTATTAAATAAAGGCTTATTATTACTTTTGCCCCCTGAAAGTGTAACGAAATCTCAATTCACCCTCTGTTGTTTTAATTGTCTCAATTTGCCACCTGATAGTATATCTCGTGTTTCAATGTGCCACTTCGGATCAATTCTGTCATAACCTCTGTTAGCCTTGCTGATGTGGTCCCAACGTGGCAGACCATTTTGGTCATTTCCTCACTCACTCGTTCCACCCCCCTTTTTCTATTTTTTTTATCTTCTTTCTCTCATTTTTTTTCCTTCTCTCTCTCTCTCTCTCTCTCTCTCTCTCTCTCTCTCTCTCTCCTTCACCGCACTTGTCACCGGCGTGTCATGCACCGTCCGGTGGTCAACGCTTTAGGTGTTGGTCGGGTTTTGTTCGTTGTCCTTCCCTCTTCCCCCCTCTTCCACTCACTCGCCTGGAAAATCACCCAAAAAAAATAGAACACGACTTGAACACCAACGGGTCCTTGTCGGCGATTTGCCATTTCCGGCGGATCAAGTTGTGATGCTGGACCGGTTGGGTCGTCTTCCTCTCGTCGCACTAAGTCATGTGGTGTCCTTGGATAATTGTGTACAACTGCTAGACGCAGGGAGGCTCCCTGGGTTCCGACAATTTGGGCTTTTCCGGCAGTCATTTTTGTCGAGTTAGGTATCGATTCTCACCATTTCTTCATCCTCTACCTGGTTGTGTGGTTGAATTGAGAAATTTGTTGTAGAATTTGAAAAACCTAGAATCGAGCTCACTGCCACAACGTACTCCGCCGCGTGTGGTAGTGATCGACATTGTGTTTTGGTATTTTTGTTTCTCCCTTAGCCTTTTGGATTGGTTTTCAACTGCTAGGTAGTGTTTGGGTTTAATGTAGGTAGAATTTCTTGCCCAGGTAGCCTTTGCCGCCGTGAATTCTCCACTTGTGGTGGCAGTTTGGATCTGGTTTCCTCTCTGCTTGGTCTGTTGAATCTTTAGGAGTCAATTCCAGGTATATATTTTGTGTGATTGTTGGGTTTTGTGTGTGTAAACAAGCCGGGCAGCCACCAGATAAAATTGATAAGGGTGGAGAGAGGTGAGAGTGAAAAGGGTCGAGGAGTATTAATTTCAGCAGATGGGGAACATAGGAGGAAAAGTGGGCGGGAGTTCAACAAAATGGGTAGGAAAGCTGGCGTGGCAAGGGGTGGGTCCCACTTTTGCGTCTATGTGGCAAAAGTGGGGCGATGAGTGGTCCATGCTGGTTGAAATAACCAAAATGTCATGTCATGTAGACGCCACGTCAATAAGGCTAACAGAGGTTATGATAGAAATGAGCCAAACAAAGTGATAATAAGCCTTAAATAAATAAAGCAACAAACTAATTTACCCACCAATAATATCAAGGCTTATATGCACATTTACCCTTTGAAACTATAGTTTTGTCTCACTTTACCCTCTTAAAGTTTATTGTCTCAATATACCCCTAAAATTTCTCAGGTGCCTTACATAATCCAGAAACCGTCAAGTCTGTCAATTATACCGTCAATTTACCCCCTGCCACGTCAACAATTCAAACGGTGGAATAATAGACTTGACGATTCGGGTTATGTATGACACTGAAGAAACTTACAAGGGGTAAATTGAGACAACAAATTTTAAGGAGGTGAAATGAGACGACACTATAGCTTCAGGGGTAAATGTCCAAATAAGCCTAATATGAATGCAATGGTGATCATGGTAGAACACATGACTAACATATTAGTGGGCTAATTAAGAAAATGTCAACATCAATGTTAGTTTTAGGGAGAGAGGAGAGAAGAGAGATAGAGACAAAGTTAGAGAGGGAAGGAGAGAGAAATGGAGGTTGGTGGGTTGAACCACCGGTGACAGTGGAGGCGCGTGGTGGCCGGGGTCGAGGCCAAGGGTGGAGTCGGGACTTGGGATGGTTGGGTTGAGGTGGATTGTCCTTTATATATGGTCATTTGAGTTTGAGTTAAAATTGTAATTCACTAAATAAATGTGAGCAAGGGGTGCGTAATAAGAGAAAAAGAGGTGTGCATGTTGCTGCCCTCGAGGGGGGTTTGAGCACTTCTCTAAGTGTTTGGTCTAAAAAGGGCTAGGCCACATGTTAGGATGATGGTCGCCATGTGGCTCTCTTTCTTTTGCGGGTATGCCACAGCCTAGGCGCTGGGTCTCGAAGGAAAATGGGTTCTGGCTGTTAAAACTTGGCCCAATTTGACTTTTCCAGTCAAGTCAACTGTTTGGCTGAGAAGTATCTCAGCCCAGGCTCTTTTCTTGCCTAATATAGGTTAAGACTTCACTCATTTGTGTTTGACCTTACTCTGTGAGTGAATTTAAAGGTATGACTATCGGACTTAGAGTGCTTTGCCCTAGGCAAAAACAATAAACTTTAATAGGCTTTTTATCAATTTACCCACCTAAACTTAATTTAACCCGTTTTTCACTTCACCACCTAATAAATTTTTTGACTCGATGTTACACCTTAATTTTAAAAAAATTTCAATGTCAGACCTCTGTTACATTCTGTCTAATTTTCTATCAAAAAATAGTCACGTGCGACACACGTGACCTCTTTTTAAGGGACATTTTGGTCTTTTTGAGTCCTAATGAAATTATTTTAAGATTCTTCGATTCATACCCCAAAATTTACTCTCCATATCCAACAATTTCTAATTTAACCTAAAAGTTAAATTTTTTCAAAAAACAAAAAATATATATAAAATAAACACAACAGCAACCCCACTACCCCTCCCTCTACCACCGCCGACTGTCCTTGCTCTGACCACCCCATTCCCCATCCCTTCCTCCCAACCAGCCCCTTAAAAATCCACCTCATCTTTTCTCATTTTTGCACAAAACCCAAAAAAGGAAAGTATAATCATCATGACCATCTTGATCTTGATCTTCCCAGCAACAAAGAAAGAAAGAGGAAGAGATAAAGAAAGAAACTGATGGAAGGAAAGATTTTGGGTCTTAGGAAAATTGACTTTAATTTCGTCGTCGTCTTTAGTAGGAGATCTGAAAATGACTGTGGGGAGTAGACCAGGGAGGCTGGAGAGAGAGAGAGAGAGAGAGAGAGAGAGAGAGAGAGAGAGAGAGCGCCAAGGGAATGGTTTCATTGAGCAATGTTTAGGAGAGCTGGTGCATACCCAGTTGCTGGTTTTGTGTGGAAACCTGTGGGTGATGAAGAAATGGGAGAGAGGGGTTTGAAAATGAAGGGGTTAAAGTTAGAACCTTATGAATGAAAGTTAGAACCTTATGAATGAAAGATGAGGTTTTGCTGGTGATTAAGTTATTGGGTTTGGTGGTGGAGTGGAGGTGGGGTTGTGGAGTTCACGACGATTATTGTGGTTTCATCATCGTCTAGTTGAAAGAGAGAGCCACTGAATGATCGAAACATATTACATCTGGGTAGCTCAGGGAGTGGACCAGAGAGGCAGTGGGAGTGTGGGGATGAAGGGGAGTGGTGGTTTATCTTTTGTTTTTTAATTTGTTTTTTGTCTTTCAAAAATAATAATGGATGTATATATATTAATTACATACAATTTTGGGAATGTTATAAAGTTTTTTTAAAATAAAAAGACATGTGTAAACTTTTTATTGGTCCAAGTCATGTGAGGTTGCTGCAATTTTTTATTTTTTATTTTTTACAGTAGAAAACTAATATGGAAAGACTAACATGCCCTTATTTTTAACAAAAATATTAACGGAATGTAATGAAGGTCTAACATTGATATTTTTTTTTTAATTAAGGTGTCACATCGAGTTAAAAAAATTTATTAGGTGGTGAAGTAAAAACGGGTCAAAGTTCATGTGAGTAAATGGTTAAAAAAACCACTTTAATATGAAAGGTGAAGTTGATGTGGTGAGGATATGGTTGATAAGTCATTGTGGTTCTAAGGGTTTAAATTTCGAAGTTTTTCGGTGAAATTTCGCCGAAAATTTCGATTTTGAGGGGGTCCGAAATTTTAACACTGATTTGACAAAATTTCGGAATGTTTCGATGAAATATTCGAAATTTCGGGCAAAATTTCGAACACCCTAACAGCTAAATTTTTTAAATTTCAGAGAAATTTCGCTCACTTACCCAATAACCCAGACCAACTTACCTCACTTGCACAGTCGCAACTCGCACGCCTCTCTCGATCTCAAACTCGATTTGCAGCGCCGCCATCTCTCCTCTCTCCTTCGTCTTCTCCTTGGCTTGCTGGATGCTTGGACTGGACTGGCTTTATCTCTCTCTCTCTTCTCACCGGCGTTCTCTGTGTCGATCTGTTCTCTGTCTTCTCACCAACTCCAGCCACCTCGAAGCATCCGGCCACCTCGAGGCTACCTCGAGGCCACTCTGAGTCTCGACCTTTCTCTGACTCGGACCTCTCTCTCTCAACCCAGAAATCAGAGGCTACCTCGAGGCCACTCCGAGTCTCGACCTCTCTCTCTCTCTTAAGTCTTAACCCAGAAATCGGTTTGTAATTCAAACCCTTGGTACTTTGTAATTTGTACACAATTTTATAATTTTAGTCATTAATTCATTATCTCTATTTACAATTTTACAGAGTTTCTAACTTTGTAAGCCATTATCTATATTTAAAATTTTACTAGTTAAAATTTTTTAGCATCAAAATAAATTATTATCACCTATTATGATATTATCTAAGATCAATATGTGATAATGTGACTAAAATTTTAGGGTTAATTGAATAATTTTGGATTGATGTTGAGATTTTACATATTTGATTGTATAATTTGTATAATTTTGGAATTAATTGTATGATTTTGGGTTGATTTTGATTTGTATGATTTTGGGTTAATTTTGAATCTTTAATCGTATAATTTTGGAATTGATTTTATAATTTTGGGTTGATTTTAATTTGTATGATTTGTGTAATTTGTATGATATATAAATATTGATATGGAAGATGAAATTGGTGATATGATATGGAATTGGAATTAGTATGATTTGTTAATAATTAATATGAAATTTGTATGATTTGTTAATAGTATCTAACATGTATCATGTATGGAATTGCCGAATTGGTAATTTAGAATTAGTGAAATTAATATAGAGTTGGTAATAAATTAATAATTAATATGAAATTAGTAATATGGAAATGAAATTGGTGATATGATATGAAATTACAAATTAGTAATATGGAATTGCCAATTGGTAATATCAATATGATATGATATGAAATTACTAATTAGTAATAAGTTAATAACTAATATGATATTAATTTCTTGGGGATATACTGATATGATATTAATATAGAATTAACTCTCTTGTTAATTGTTATTGTTCTTGTGTTACTGTGTATGTCTTTTTGTTATTAGAAATTTAGAATTCAATGGCCAGTGGAGGGAGATCACGTGATCCAGCTTGGGATCATGCCGATCCACTATCAGGTAGCAGACAAGGTTCAATATGCAAATATTGTGGCCTTGTAATGAAGGGTGCTGGAGTGACATGATTGAAATACCACCTTAGTGGTTTAGATCCTGGACACAATGTGCAACGATGCAATAGTGTCCCACCAGAAGTGAGACAATTCATCATTGCAGGGATGTAACACAAACAACACCAAAAGAGCAAAAAAATACAAAGGATGGAAGAGCTCAGAGAAGAGCTTCGAGGACAAGGTCAGATTGAGCTGAGTGATGATGATGAGGATGATGATGATGAAGATCATAATGATGATATGGGGCCTCAAGAGTGAAGAGAATTTCGAGCTGCACTTCGAGCCTCTAGAGCAGCAGAATGGGAGAGGGAACACTTACATAAAGTCCCAAATAGGGGACAAGGTTCTGGGTCTAGTAGTGGTGCACAGATGCAAAGAGCATCAAGCATGAGGGAATCACGACCAACACCTCCAGTAGCACCAAGATTGTACAAGGCAGCTCAAGCACGCCAAAAGAGTGTTAAAAATCTCTTTTCCGGAGGGTCAATCAAAGATGGGATGCAACACTTGATCAGTAAGTTCTTCATATATGAAAATGTTCCTCCTTCAAAAGCAGCATCTCATCATTTTAAAAATTTGGTGATAGGATGTCAATAGGCAGGAGTAGGAGTGGAACCTCCAACACCCTATCAGATACGCACCGCATTTTTGGACCAGGAATTTCAAGAAATGCAAGAGCATGTTAACAAATTGAAGACCGATTGGGCAACTTATGGTTGCACAATCATGTGCGATGGTTGGACAGGTCCAACCAAACTGTCTATCATAAACTTCATGGCCTACTCAAGAGGGAAGTCGGTATTCCTTAAGTCCGTTGATTCTTCAAATTGCATAAAGAATCATAAATATATTTATGGGCTACTGAAGGATGTAATCACGGAGGTTGGAGAGGAGAATGTTGTTCAAGTTGTGACCGACAATGGTTCCGTATTTGTCAAAGCAGGTAAGAAGTTAATGAACAAATACAATGTGTACTGGACGTCGTGTGCAGCACATTGCATTGATCTAATGTTTGAAGAGATTAGGAAGAAAGAGCAGGTTGCTAATGTGATTAAAAAAGTCAGAATGATCACGAATTATATTTACAACCATAACTGGTTGTTGGCAAAGATGCGAGAAATCATGAAGGGAGATATTGTTCGTCCTGGTGCCACCCGATTTGCTACAAACTATATTGCATTGGATAGTTTGTATGGTAAGATGATGGGGCTGAAGCAATTGTTCACCAGTGATGATTGGGGTCGTAGCAATTTCCGGCATTCAAATGCAGGCATCACGGTTGAAAATATAGTTCTTGATCACTCTTTTTGGCAACAGGTGCATAAGGTGTGCAGTCTGTTTGAACCTCTCTACGTAGTTTTACGTATTGTCGACACAGAAGTGTATCCTACAATGGGATCAATTTATGAGTTGATGCGTGTCGTGAAGGAAGAGCTAGAAAAAAAAACAGGGTGCACGGTGGGTAATAAAAATCATCAACGATCGATGGTTTAAAACGTTACAACACGATTTGCACGTAGCAGGTAACCCGATAATTTATTTGTTATTTTGGTTCCGCATTTTTTTAAATTGATTTAGCTTTCAATTAATGAACTAAATTACTAATTATGTATTTCTATATTTACTTGATGCATGATTGCAGCCTATTATTTGAATCCTCGCTATCAATATAGACCTGGCGTTGGAGATGATGGTGAACTTATTCGGGCTGTGCACAACGTATTCTCCAAATTGGATCCCTATTCACCAGAAGTTGGCCAATTTGCAAATGAGGTAAAAATAATTTGCCATAAGGCCCATAAGAATCCTTACGAAAAATATTAATACTTTATAGAATTTGATTGTCTTAAATTATATATTTGATTGATATTGTATAATTGTTATTGTATTTGTATCTAGTTAACATATTTTAAAGATGCCCGGAAAATGTTCGGAGAGCGAGCTGCAAAGACCGCTAGATCACGAATGTCTCCTAGTGAGTATACATCGTACTTGTATTAGTTAGATTAACTTAAGGCATAAATTCAATTTAGACACATAACTATATAAGCTATTTCAACGGAGTCCATGAACTTTAAAATATTTCAAATTTACACCTGATTTATTATCTAAATTGAAAAATGAATTTTTGTCCATTGATTCGTTGAGAGATCAGTTAAATAACAGCTTGGCTTTTGCTGACCGAGATTACTTGACGACGTGACGCTGTCTCAGCAAACATTTCCCGCCAAATGAGCGACACGGGCCCACAATTTAATAATAATAGAGAGAGTGAGAGTTTGTGGGCCCATGCCAGGGGTTAGGTGGGCCCGTGTCGCTCATTTCCCGCCAAATGAGCTACACAGGTCCACCTAACCCTTGACACGGATCCACAAAGTCATCATCTCTTTCTCGCTCGTTGAACACAAGTGAGAGATTTATATTCGAATTTGGGGGAAACGTGATGTTTTTTGGAGACTAAATGGTCAGAAGAGCGTTCGACGAGCGGGAAAGAGGTGATGGGTGTGTGGGCCCGTGTCAAGTGGACATGTGTTGCTCATTTGGCGGGAAATGTATGCTGAGTTGGTGTCACGTCATCAATTAATCCCTGTTAGCAAAAGCCAAATTGACATTTAACTAATCTCTCAATAAATTGATGGACGAAATTTCATTTTTCAATTTACATAATAAATCAGGTGTATATTGAAATATTTGAAAGTTCGTGGACCCCGTTGAAATAGCATATATAGTTACGTGTCTAAATTGAATTTATGCCTTAACTTAATTATTTATTTTTATAGTTACACTTACACAAAAAAATTTTTCATTTTAGGTGAATGGTGGATCATGTATGGGAGTGATGCGCCTACTGTGAGGAAGTTAGCCATCAAAGTTTTATCACAAATGGCGTCATCATCAGCTTGTGAAAGAAACTGGAGCACTTTCGCACTCATACACACCAAACAACGAAACAGGCTCTCATACAGTAGGTTAGAAAAAATGGTGAATTGCTACTATAATATGAGGCTTGCACTTCGAGACAAGAAAGCAGAGGAGGATCGCGTCGATGAATATGATCCGCTGAATATATATGATGCTTCTATAGGGGATGATGATGTGGAGGAAAACCAGCTTTATCAGTGGATTAGGCCCCTCCATTTAGATGATGATGCAGGCAATTCAGACCCTGATATTGCAGCTCAAGCACGTCAGGAAGGTATCAATGTGGACAGAGTTCTAAATGAGGAGGTGAGCCCTACTACAAGTTTGAATGAACTTATGCAACCAAGGTCGACACATCGTACTGAGCCAGTTCCCACTAATCCTTCTCGATCAGGCAACTCTAGCAAAAGATCGAGCACTCCTACTAACAGTGGAGGTAGAGGTAGTGGTGGTGGTGGTAGAGGTGGAAATGAAGATGTCACTGGACATTCTCAAGATTATATGAGCCCATTTTCTGTCGAAGCAAACTACACACATGCAACACAAGATGAGGATCATGGGAGTAGGCGTGCCGGACCAGGAATTGGTGCCATAGGAAAAGACTATAGTCGCAGACAAAGAGGTCATGAGAGTTTGGCACAAGAAGAAGATGATTCATTATCCACCACTTTTGGCTCTATGGGGGTAGGAAGTGACAATTACAATTATGGGCAAAACCCTCCAATATTCTACCCACCAGATCTGCCTTACTTGGTTGATTCTGATAGTAACTCATTGGCACTACAAGAGACAAACTCTTCAAATGAGTATGCTTATGGACAAATTCAACCACAACAGGTTCCTGATCCATATGGTTGGCATGTTGGCAATTACATGCAAAATTATGCTGGAGAAGTATCTTGGGATGATTATTCTTCGCATTACACCTACTCTGGACATGATGATACTGAAGACAGCGGAAATTTTGAACCTCCTAGAAACTCTATGTGGTATTGATTACTTTTGTAATTCATGTGGCAATATTGTAGTAAAAATAAAATTGAGGTGTTATTGAAGTAATTATTAATTAGTGAAGCATTTTTTTAACAGTATTTGCCTCCAGCGCGCATTATATTCATCACATATCACATGAAACCTACCATATAACTTGGTTTTTTCAATGTTTTTTATCAATGTAGTAGATAATATGTTAAATAAACATATGGTAAAGTTTCATTCAAAATTTTCGTATTTTGATAGTAATTTCCGTCGTTTCCGTCGAATTTTTGTCGAAATTTAAAAATCTTCGAAATTTCCGTCAAAATTTTCTCGAAACCCGAAATTTTATTCCTTGGTTCTAACCACAAATCTAACCATTAGTGAAACCCCTTTCCACACTTCTCGAAAAAGGAACAATTTTTGAATGTTTAAACCAAGGAATAAAATTTCGAGTTTCAAGGAAATTTCGATGGAAATTTCGACGGAAATTTCGAAGATTTTTAAATTTCGACAAAAATTAGACGGAAACGACGGAAATTAATATTAAAATACGGAAATTTTGAATGAAACTTTACCATATGTTTATTTAACATATTATCTACTACATTGATGAAAAAATATTGAAAAAACCAAATTATATAGTAGGTTTCATGTGATATATGATGAATATAATGCGCGCTGTAGACAATACTGTTAAAAAATACTTCACTAATTAATAATTACATAATGAAATTACAAGAATAAATCACCAATGTGGCAACGGGAAGTAGCAAGCTTACTCAAAGGGACTTGGAAATGGTCTTCGATAGTTAAATTGAGCCGAATTTGGTTAAAATAGAACCAACCTGATGACAGCAGCGGCGACAGCAATTTATCTAAAATTCAATTTTACAAATTCTCGATCTTGAAATTGGAAAATCAAACATTAAGGAAATGAAACTTCATGATGAGGGGTAAATTTTTTTTTTTCATAATTTATGTTTACAACTAAACGAAACACCAAAATGGCCAAATCAAACCCCAAATAAAATTTCAAATCTTTTTTTTTTCTTTCCAATTGCCTAAAGACTCTAAATCTCAATCCACCCTAAATTTTTTTTTTTCTTTCCTTTTTTTCTTTTTTTCTTTTCTCTTTTTTTTTTTTTTTCTCTTTTTTTTTTCTTTCCTTTTCTTTTCTTTTTTTTTTCTTTTCCTTTCTTTTCTCTTCTTTTTTTTTTCTTTCCTTCTTTTCCTCTTCTTCCCCCGTGTCTTCCAGACTTCCAGTGGCCTTCGTCTTCTTCAAGCTAGTGGTCTACTGGTCTTCCTCTTTTTTTCTCCTGTTTTTCTTTTTCTTCTCCAATCTCCCTTCACTTCTAGTTTTTCTCTTCCCTCCTAATCTCTCTCTTCCCTCTCCCTCTCCCTCTCCCTCCCCCGATCTCCTTCTCTTCCTCCCCGGATCTGTTCTCTCCCTTGGACGACGGCGCGGCGCGCCTCTGCAGCTTCTCCGATCTCTTCTCTCCCTCCGGCGAGTCGGCGACAGTGCTCCTCCCCTCTCCCTTCGATCTCTGCCTCCCCTTTCTCTCCGGTCTATACATCGAAACTTTCGGCGAAATTTCAAGGATTTGGGCAAATTTCGGCGAAATTTTTCGAAATTAATTTGGTATGGTGTTAAAATTTCCATACCCCTAAAAAATGAAATTTCGCCAAAAATGAAATTTTCGGCGAAATTTCGTCGAAAATTTCAAAATTTTACTCCTTGGTTTAAACTATGTAAAATTGGAATAAAATGAGTAAAAGAGGGTAGCATGTTGAGAGTGACTCAATTGTGCAGATATTATAGAGATTTGTAAGAAAGATTTGTGGGATAGTGTAGCTTAATTTGTGTAGTCGACTTTAGCTACAAGTTGACTTACCATACTTGTATATCTGTATTCCTATATAATTCCTCTAATTGAAAAGATATCAGAAAATCACCCCAAACCTTAAGTTTTATCATGGTATCAGAGTCGACTCTGGTATCCTCTTCTCTTTCATAGGAACCAGAGGGTGTTTATGTTTGTTGGTTGTTGTTTTTCTAATCACTAAATAAATTTGGTTAGTGATTTACCCATAAAATCCAAGATCTACTACTCTTTGGCTGAAAAGTTCATCATCTTGGCATGCCTGTTTTTTCTCCTTCTCTGTACCTATATCTGTACAGAGACAACAACATTTTCTCCGCAACCCACCGCACAACGTCCACTGCCTCCGTGACTTACCATGCGTCGTCTAGCCACTACGAGTGCGTCACCACAACCCACTACACGTCCGCTGCCCCCACGAGTGCTTCGCGCACTGCCCTCCGCAACCCACTGCGCACCGCCCAGCTGCATCGCGCTGCCCTCCGTGACTCACCACGTGCAACCCAGCCACATCGCACTGCCCTCCGCGACTGACCGCGCGCCGCCCAGCCACCGCGAGTACGTTGCACTGCTCATCCGCCTGCATGAGGGCGTCGCCCAACCTCCACCGCAGCCTAGCACCACCATGCTCTCGCTGCTTTGCCCTTGTGACTCCTCTATCACGACCTTGCTGTAGCCGCGACTCCACCGTAACCCAGCAGCACCTTCGTGACTCCTTTGCCGTCGCATCCCCCCTCTGTTTGTGCTAGTCTTTGTGTGCGACTTGTTTGTTCCTCTGTTATTTTTTCTCTGTTTATATGGCAAACGAAAGAAATGAATAGCCCATGATGGCTGATTTTAAATCAACTGGATCTGACACAAAAAGTGGTTCCAGTAAACCCCCACCTTTGCCACCACTGTCTTCACATGAAATCAATTCTGCTATTGCACCAGAGAAATTAGATGACACCAATTATGTTGATTGGGCCATTAATGCACAGATAAATAGTACTGGAAGAAGAAGATGGAGCCTTATCAGTGGATCACGATCTGCACCCGCTATCGATTCTGCCGAGTATGAGACTTGGAATGAGAAAAATTGTATGGTAAAAGCCTAGATGTTAAATTTAATGACTCGAGATGTGAGAACCATGTTTCAACGGATCACAACTGCCAAAGACATTTGGGAGGCTCTCCAACAACAATACTCTGTTAATCAAGATTTCAACAAAACTTATCAGCTCCAGTGCCAGTTAATTACCACTAAACAAAATGGTGGCACTATTATGGCTTATTTTGGGAAATTGCAACATATTTGGCAGGAACTTGATGCACTTCGCCCCTGTGCATTGACAAATGCGGATGATATCCGTACAAGAGCTGCTAAAATCAATGTTGATCGCGTTTATATCTTCCTAGCCGGTCTCGATTCACATCTGGATGCAGTTCATAGCTGGATTTTAGCATCCTCAACTCTTCCCAGTTTAAGGGAGGCGTATGCTACTGTGTGTACTGAAGCCAACAAACAAAAGGTTATGATGGGTAGTTCAGTGATTGAGAAATGAGTCTTTGCCGCCAAGAGAACTGGTGGAAAGTTTGATTCTAAGAAGTCTGGCAGGAAGTGCACCTACTGCAATAATACTAACCATGTTGAGGATACCTGTTTTAAGAAACATGGGTATCCCGAGTGGTGGGAAAAGAAGAAGGCAGGGAAACCCGGTCAGACCTTTGAGTCTTCTGCGCACGTTTCCAAAAGCAACTTAGTCACTGCTTCCGGATTCGTTGCCAAGTCAGGTATATCTGGTTCTGCTCTTAGTTTTCTGTCTTTTACTGGACATAGTACATGGATAATTGATACAGGTGCAACTGACCATATGACTTGTGATCGTTCTGTGTTTCGTCATTTTACCTCCACTTGTCCTACATCCATTATCACTAATGCCAATGGTGTGTCTTCTCCGGTTGTTGGAGTCGGCCGGCACTGTATCTTTGTCTATATCTGACGTTTTATTTGTTCCATCACTAGATTGTAATCTTATTTATGTTAGTCAACTAACCAAATCTTATAATTGTGTTGCCACTTTTTTTCTCACTCACTGCGTTTTTCAGAACATTCATACCAAGGAGAAGATTGGTAGTGATAACCGGAGAGTAGGTTTGTACTATCTAGACAATGGATTTGCTCAGTCTGCTGGTCAGGCACTAGTTCATGTCATGGGCGACAACATTTTGCGAAAGAAGAGAGAGATTTGATTATGGCATCGGCGGCTAGGTCATCCCTCATTTAGTTATCTGAAACGACTGTTTCCATCCTTGTTTACTGGATTTAGTCTTTCCGATTTTGTTTGTGATACTTGTGTTATGGCCAAAAACCATCGTACTGTTTTTTCTACAAATGATAATAAAGTTGCCGCCCTTTTTGCCTTAGTTCATTCAGATGTGTGGGGTCCTGCCCCTCTTTCTACGAGTAATGGGATGAAGTGGTTCATTTCTTTTATTGATGACTGTACCAGGATGACCTGGGTTATTTTTTGAAATATAAGAGTGATGTTTGTGCTATCTTTCACATGTTCCACCAAATGGTACTCACATAATTTGGTGTTTCTATCAAAGTTCTCTGTTCCGATAATGGGGGTGAGTATGTCAATAAAGAGATGACTGACTTTCTACATTCAGTCGGTACTCTTCACCAAACTTCTTGTCCTCATTCTCCCTAACAGAACGGAGTTGCTGAGCGTAAAAATTGACATCTATTGGAAGTTACTCGGTCACTGTTACTTGGCGGTCATGTTCTGTCTCACTTGTGGAGCTAGGCATTGAGCTCTGCTATGTATCTCATTAATCGCACACCCTCTAGTGTTCTGAGTTTTTGCAGGCCTTTGGATGTGTTATCTGACCACTATCCGCTTCCTTCCATTGTTCATTTGGAACCTCATGTGTTTGGGTGCGTCGTATATGTTCATTTACATACCCACCAATGTACCAAGCTTGATCCACGTGCATTGAAGTGTGTATTTGTGGGGTATGGTTCTTCTTGGAAGAGTTACCGTTGTTATCATCCGACTTCACAAAAGTTTTTTGTCTACATGGATGTCACATTTCATGAACACATATTTTTCTACTCCAAAGCTATCCCAGATTCTTCTCTTCAGGGGGAGACTAAGGAAGAAGTTCAGAATCGTGATGATATGAATTTGTTTGCAAATGACAGTCTTGAGAACTCCATGGAATAAGTCAATACATCATCTCCTACTTTGTCCTCCGAGTGCTCTGGTGATACATGTGAAAATCAAGTCTATGATAGTACATTGTCTCCTACTCCTTCACCATAACCACTGATCCAATCTTCTCTGGATAATCTCTTAGAGGTATCACCTAATTCTATTCTTCCTACCCTTATTGATTCTAATATTAATGATTTAGATAATGATACTGGTCCTGATTGTGAAACATGATATCATCTTCCACCACGGTCTAATCGTGGTTAACCACCAACTAAATATAAGCCTGATCCCAAAGCCAAAGTTAAGTATTCCATAAATAGTCATGTATCATCTCACAGGTTATCCAAGTCATATGCATCTTTTGTACTACAATTATCTTCTGTGTCTATTCCTAGTAAATTGCAGGAAGCTTTGGCAGATTCCATATGGACCAAAGCTATGGCAGAGGAGATGGCAGCTTTGAAAAAGAATGCTACTTGAGAACTTGTACCCTTACCAAAGGGAAAGAAGACCGTGGGATGCAAATGGGTATTTACAGTCAAATACAAAGCAGATGGGACTATTGAGAGATTTAAAGCTCGGCTAGTTGCAAAGGGGTATACACAGTCTTATGGTGTAGATTATCAAGAAATGTTTGCACCAGTTTCCAAGCTCAATACAGTGAGAGTACTTCTGCCTTTAGCAGCTAATCAAAATTGGCCACTTCTCCAATTTGACGTTAAAAATGCTTTCTTGCATGGAGAACTTACTGAAGAAGTGTATATAGATCCTCCCCCTGGTATATCACTATACTCTAACATAGGAATGGTGTGCAAACTAAAAAAATCTTTGTATGGGTTAAAGCAGTCTCCTAGGGCTTGGTTTGGCAGATTCACCAAGTCTATGAGGAATTTTGGCTACAAACAAAGTAACTCTGACCATACGTTGTTTTTGAAGCATAGAAGAGGTAAAATTACTGCCTTAATTATCTATATTGATGATATGGTAGTAACAGGGGATGATCATGAGGAAATCTAAAATTTACAATAGTACTTAGCTTTTGAGTTTGAGATGAAGCAACTTGGAGACCTAAAATATTTTCTTATAATTGAAGTAGCCCGGTCAAAACATGGTATCTTCTTATCCCAACGAAAATATGTCCTTGACTTGTTATCTGAAACAAGGATGCTTGGATGTAAGCCATGTGACACATCCATTGAGCATAATCACAAGTTATTTGAGTGTTTGAGTGCATCTCCTACTGACAAAGGGAGATACCAAAGGCTTGTGGGAAAATTGATCTATTTATCTCATACTAGACTTAATATTGCATATGCAGTAAGCGTGGTAAGTCAGTTCATGCATGATCCTCGGAAGCCTCACATGGATGCTGTAGATCGCATACTGAGATATTTGAAGGCTGCTCCAAGCAAGGGTCTATTGTTTTCTAATCATGGCCATCTGAAGGTGGAAGGCTACACTGATGCTGATTGGGCAGGTTCGGCTAATGATAGAAGGTCTACTTTCGGGTACTTCACCTTTGTCGGTGGTAATCTTGTAACTTGGAGAAGTAAGAAACAACCGGTAGTAGCAAGATCGAGTGCTGAAGTTGAGTATAAAGGTAGGGCACTTGGAGTATATGAGTTGCTTTGGCTAAGAAACTTACTTAGGGACTTGGGTCTAAAGCCAAGAACCGCAATGAATTTATATTGTGATAATAAGTCAGCCATAAACATTGCACATAACCCAGTTCAACATGATCAGACTAAACACGTGGAGATTGACATACATTTTATTAAAGAGAAGCTTGAAGCTGAAATTGTTAACTTTCCATTTGTGAAGTCCGAAGATCAATTAGCCGATGTACTTACTAAAGCAGTGGCCAACAAGGTATTTAATGACTCACTAGTCAAGTTGGGTATGTGCGATATTCATGCACCAACTTGAGGGGACGTGTTGAAAGTGAGTCAATTGTGCAGATATTATAGAGATTTGTAAGAAAGATTTGTGAGATAGTGTAGCTTAATTTGTGTAGTTGACTTACCATACTTGTATATCTGTATTCCTATATAATTCCTCTAATTGAGAAGAATAAAGATATCAAAAAATCACCCCAAACCTTAAGTTTTATCATGGCATAGATCTCAAGCCTAAAAATAAACAAAGAGATAAAAAGTAAAGTGTAGAAAGTCTCTCAAAGATTCATAAAATAACTTATATAGAAATAGTAACTTTGGAGTAACTAGACAAGACAATAAACTAGAAATAAATACAAAGTGGTTTCATTTATAAGCTAAAAACTATCTAAACAAGTTGCAGAAAGCAGAAAGTTGGTGAAAAATATGACAAATTAGGGTTCTTGAATCTTCAGATTTTGTAGGGCCGCCGCTTTGGGGTTTATATTCTTTTGGGGTTGTTCGTGATGCCTTCATTCCCTTTGTAGTATTGTATTTATAGTCTCTTTTGGCTAGGGTTTCAGTGAGCCCTTTCCTTGATGTGCACCACGTGTAGGGTACCTTTACAGCTGTTGTCCTTTCTTTGATCAGGTGAGATTCTCTTTTGGCAAGCTTCATTACTTCGGTTGAGAAGTCATTTGTCGATTTAGGTCCATCAGTCCTTGTTATCGGGGTGAGACGTGGCGTCTGATTTCCTGGTACCAACACCAAGAGAGCTCGAGTACTCGAGGATCAAAATTATGAAAATTTTAGAAAAGGATTAAAAAATTTTAATGGAAACCAAAATGAAATTCTTTTTTTTTTTTCTTTTTCTTTTTAAAGAATAAATGCTATTTTACCCTAAGCAGTAATTGACTTTGAACTTGTTTGACGGTGTGTCGGTGTATGGATTATCGAAGAACACTGATGCGTAAACAAGTTACCCCGTTCATTTCTACACGTGGCATTACAATTTTGTTGGTGAACTGACGACTGTGCTGGGTTACTTGGGTACATAGATCACTGTGGTGATGCATTTCCCGAAACGAAACGCTTTTTACAGGGGAGGGCCTCCAATGATAGCGAAACCTGCTTCACTGATCAGTTCAATCGCAGACTCTACAACCCAAAGATTCCTAGCCCTAGGGTTTGGCTTTGGGCTTTCTATTTCAGCTATTTCTCAGGTTTCTCTCTCTCTCTCTCTCTCTCTCTCTCTCTCTCTCTCTCTCTCAGAGGCATTCACAGCTAAGAATTTTGCACAGTTTAGCTATGACTTCAATTTTTAATATGTGTTGTTGTTTTCAGAATCCTATTGTATCATAGAGGTTGAACCTTAAAGTCTGAATTATGTGGATTTATTACTGATTTAATGACTCAATGCCTATTGTGAGTTACTTTCCTTGAAAAATTTGACTCCTAGTTAAGTGGGCAAGTCTGGGTGGTACCTGTCAATGCCTTTGGTAACTGAGACTGTCAGTAGAGTCACAAGGTGAAGCCCAACCTTAACGAGCATTTTTCACAATCTGCATTGTATATCTGGGGATGCAAGTAGATACAGACTTGATCAAGGTTAACCTGCAAGCCTAAGAAAGGAGCTTACTCTTCCATGAGGCAAGCCTCTGCTGGATCTTTTGATGCAACTCTTTGTATGCATCCTTTGTGATTTTAGAATGAATGAGGAAAACTCCTAGGTACCTCCCAAGATTATCTTTGAGCGGTATATTTCCACAATTTTTATAGCCACCTTTCTGTCAACATTTGGGAACCTGTGGACATGGATTCAAGTGTCAGGTTTGGTACTGAGCTAATGTATTTAAAAGGGGAACACCCAAGCGATGCGCCTTTGTATCATTTTAGAGATGGGTTCTCATTTATGTTTTAGAAGAGTGTACGTGTGAGCCATATAGAGTGAAAAAAACAGAGTAAAGAACCATTGAGCTATGTAGTTGGCAATAAGTTTTTTAACAAAATGGCATTCTATCCTTCTCATTTTGTTGTAGTCAGTAAAGGTGGATGCTTTGGTGTTATGTGGGTATCACGATTGATAACGTGCATAGTGCGGGCAAATTTGAAATCATCTTGTTGTGCATGCTCAAAACAAATTCTAAACTTGCCATGTGATTGGTTTCATACTGTCCCTGTTTTGCCTAATTGTAAGCTAAGGCTCATTGGTGACGATGCACACTATTACTTGCCTATTTGACCTTTTGAATAAATTGGATCCTGGAGTGATGAGAACAATTTAGTTGCTGCCATTGCTTGTGCTTCATCCACGCTTTGGGCTTTAATGCTATGGTTTTGTTCGATACAATAACTTATCCCAGTTTCTGGCAGGTCCATGATGGCAAGCACCTCAGGACAAGGATTTAGTCCCGATAGAAACTATAGGCGTTGGCTAGAAGAAACTTTTACCAGTCATGAAACAGCTGATGAAGAGCTGTCATATACTCCTAGTGCAAATGATAATTTGATCCAAACATCTAGTCAAGATTTTCCTTTGACTTTGGAACCGGTTATCGGCATGGAATTTGAATCAGCAGAAGATGCTAGAGAATTTTATGAGATGTATGGTAGGCATATGGGTTTTACAATACGGAATAACCGTACACGTCGTTCACTAAAAGATAACTCAATAATTGGTCGGGAGTTTGTTTGCTCAAAAGAAGGTTTTCGAGCAGAAAAATATGCAAGCAGACAAAACAGAGTTCTTTCATCAAGGCCGGCCACCAGAGAGGGATGCAATGCAATGTTAAGGATAGCAGCAAAGGATGGAGGGAAGTGGGTTATATATGGTTTTGTAAAAGAACATAATCATGAATTGAATCCTAGCAAAATGCCACCTCGACGATCACATAGGATTGCATTCTGTGAGGTATGTTGGTGTGTTGGTGTTTGTGATTGTATATAAATGAACTTGTGGAATTTTTAATCTCATTTTCCAAGTTTTTTTGAAAACTAGTTAGATTCCTATTTAAATAGCATGAGAATAGAGTTGTATGGATTGGAGCCAACAACTAGATTTGAATAATTAATAATTGTATTCATTGCAAAAAGTCAAAATGTGCATTCAGTGCAATTTGCTTGAATAAATTTGTAATATTCTGATTTGTAAGAGATGATGAGGCATAATGTGACTTGTAGTTGGAGATTGATTTTTTTGATGGGTCCAATGATTTCTTTTTTAATATTTTATATTTTATATTCAAACTCTGTGTTTGTAGATGACCACTTTGAGTCTGTTCTACGTATCTTGAAGAAAAGGAAAAACTTTGATGCAAAACTGGTAGCTGCTATGTACTTGCTGTTACAAAGGCATGCAGGTCCTTTGACAAAAGCAGTTCTGGTTGGACAAATATTCCTTCTTTTTTTTTTTTGCTCCATAAGTTAGGTGGCTATGATTCCCAGGTCAGATCAAGTAGAAAATTTGCTAGGCAGGACCCTAAGACCAGTCAAGTTATGATCTAAACCCTCAATAATTATCTTGTCATGCAGCTGCTTGTTGAAAACATTTGTGTCATCCTGCATTCTTTAGTAAATATAATTTAAAATTTATTATATTTTACATAAGCTTATATGTACACATTCCTGTATGAGCTTGTATTCCAACAGTGTCTGATATTAGTTCTCTGTTTCCAGGATGAGAAAGATTTGAAAATCCGGGAACTGTCCACGGAGCTACATCGGGAGAAAAAGAAGTCTGCAGCTTATCAAGAGCAGCTGCAGATTGTATTGAAATATATTGAGGAACATACTCAGAGGTTATCATTGAAAGTTGAAGTGGTAACTAACAATATGAGAGAACTTGAATCTGAAGAGCAAGACAGTTCATACTCCGACTAGAGTGAGTGTCATTTTGATCTGTCTCTGTTTGTGTTTGATGTTGTTCATTTCTCTCAGTGAATTTTTGCTTTTCCTGGAACTTTGGATTTAATTGAGACAGATATTTCTGCCTCCGGGGCTGGCTAAACTTTAAAAAGCTTGTCCTTGGATAGTTTCTTGCTTTCTTCGGCCAAGCTTATGTTTCAACTGCAATATATATATATATATATATAGAGAGAGAGAGAGAGAGAGAGAGAGAGAGAGAGAGAGAGAGAGAGAGAGAGAGAGAGAGAGAGAGAGAGAGAGAGAGAGAGAGAGATGGATAGATAGATAGATAGATAGAGCAATAGATGTATATATAGGGGGAGAGAGAGAGAGAGAGGATGTGCTTCAATGAACTATTTCAAGGAATCTGTACTTCACTCTTTAAATGTTTGGAATAGATTTTTGGTAGCACTTCTTTCTAATTTTCAAAGGACTTTTGAATGAAGATTTCATCTTCAATTGGCAGAGGAAGAGAAACTGAATATCAGTTGGAATACAAATGCTGTTATAATATGGATTACAATATAAAAGAAAGAGAAATTATCGTTTTTCTAGGTTGATCTGATTCTGATGATTATACTACTAACTTATTAATATTCGTGTATTGTCTGTGTGCACATTTATTTTACTTGGAAATTATATATGTTGAAAAAAAAATTTCTTGGATTCAGATTGATTAACTGTCCACCTTAAACATTCTAATTCAATTGTTATATGTCACTTCAATATCAGAATGTATGCAGTTGCTGGATACATTAAGATTCAAGCCAAATCTCACCTATCTATTTTTATTCTTTTAGTTATTTGATCAAAACTAAATAAGAATACGGACTTCAGATTCTGCCTAAAATAAGTGTTTTCTTCACAGAGCATGCAACAATCCCTTGCCTATCAGTTTGAATCTCTACAAAAGACAGATCACTGCATCTCCATTATTCCCCTTGTACCTGAAACACAAGAGCATGTTTTACTGTTGTGTGAGTGGAATGAGCTTATTTGGCTGGGGTCTAGCCTCATTCATAAAGGACACAAAGCAGCAGCCATGTCAAGGTTTGCAGACTAGCTTTTGGATGTGTTGGTGGCTTCTAAAGTTCCCTAATGATCAAGGAACGAGAGTGCAGTGAGCATAGCCTTTACTTGGTGGTCAGTCTTCATGGAGAGGAATGAGGCTTACTTTGTAAAATGCATGCGAAATCCATCAGCTACTTTTGATCTTGATCAGGTATTCTTGTGCTTGACTCTGTGCTCTAGTACTGGGCCACATCACATCACAGGTCACCACCATAACAGGATTATGTTAAGGTTAATGTCCATCAGTCTAAGGCTTGCATTCTTCTCTGACAAAGCTTTGCTGCAATTGGTTTACACAATCATTAGAAAATCTGCTGGAAATTTGATTAAATAGTTCATGTGATTTTTATATGATCATTGTCAGGAAATCTCAGATGGCAGAATTTCTGGCTTTCAGAAAGGGGTAGAAGTAGAACTTCTCTTAAGCGAGTTGAGGCTGAAAAGAAAAGGATATAACTAGTTCAAAGCTTCACTCACTTCATGGCCATAAGGGTGCAAGTTGGATTGAAAATTCAATTCCTATTTCAGTTGAATTCCAACAGAAAATTTCTGACTTTGGCATGACAAAATTAAATCTGAATTCCAGAAATTTGAAATTAAAATAGAGAAATATTGGATTGGAGTTGCAATCTATTTGTAAATTCTTAGAGTTCCAATTTTCCCACTCGACACTTTTGAAATATTTTGAGCAGTTTTCTATCTGAATTCTGAAAGTTGTGATTTATTCCGAGCATTTGCCTAGCTATATATGTGCATTAAGGCTTTCTACTTCAAGTGTTCAACAGAGTGCCACATTCTAGCTACTATACAGTGGTGGTGCCAATTCAGGGATGGAAGAAACGAAAACCAAATACGATGGAACCTAGCTATCTAGATCTATCTAGGCAAGTGCTACAATTGAAGCCCAAAGACATCCAGAACAATGATCAGAATCATTTTCAACTAGTATAGATTTTTCTGCACTGATTTTCAACTATTTCTGAGAATTTCTGAACCACCTACTTTGATACGATGTGACTTTGTGAGAGAGAGTGGGATGAGATGAGATGAGATGAGATGAGGGGAGGGTTCTCCTTTCTTTCTTTTTTTTTTTTTGGTCACGAAAATGAAAGCTTGAGAAAAAGCATTATAAGGAGAGCTTAATTTAAATAATAATAAAATAAAAATGAAATACATAAAAAGAAAAAAAGAAAAGCTCAATTAGAAATGCACCTACAAAAGATATAGAGAATTTTAGATTGGACAACAAATAAAAAATGTTTCAGATTAGTATACTAATTAACATAAATCCTAAATCGATCCTAAATCTTAAACTTACAAAATAATACGTCATAAATCCTAAACTTACAAAATAGTATGTCCGTCATGAAATCATTAAGAAGAGCATTAAATGTCATTGTAACAACCCTAACATGGATTTTTTAATGACATAGTTGCCAAATTTACACCATATGGGCATGGATTGAATGCCTCGCCCACCGTTTAGTAGTCTTTTTAAGTCCACGTCATTAATCCATGATAATAAATGTTGATGAAATTATTGTGTGTGATCGTAACAACACGTGGTATGATAATGTGGTGTTCCCAATTCACTTAAATTGTAACACGTGTACAATTATTAAGTTCTAAAACCTACAAAATACACTTAAAATCGTACACATATTATAATATAAGTGAAATGGTAACACTACGTCATCATATCACGTTGTGTTACAGTCACATACAATAATTTTTTACCTATAACTAAGATTGAGCATGGTTCAGTAATTAAACCGACCTTTTCAGTATGCCAAAAACGAAAAGAGCTAATTAGAAATACATCCATTTTGGAAGACCCAATTTGATATTACCTTTTTTTTTTTGGGAAAATTAGATATACACTCATTTTTTAATTTGCCATGTAGGATTATCCATTTTCTGTAGAAATTTTATTTTGTGATTTCCTCTTTTACCCTTTGAGTTTAAAAAAGGTTAATTTTATTTTTGTCAATTAATATCTTATTTCAAGGTATTATCATGAAACTTTTTTGTAATTAATTGCCATTAATTTATGAAGTTGAATATTAAGATTTTACATTTTTTGTTTTCGTTTTCAAATTTCAAAGTTTTCTGCATTTTCCAAATGGGTAGTACTAGGAAGACCATCTTTTTATACCATTTAGTATACTATCTCTCTAATAGAGATGAGACCCACCAATACAAGTGGGGCCCATCTCTATTATAAAGATGGTACAAAAAGATAGCCTCCCTAGTATTTTCCTTTCCAAATTAATGTGTATTAATGTCATATTTAAAGGTTTTGTTGTTATTTTTTTGGTAATTAATTCTCATTTATGTTTGACTTTGTAAATTAAGTATATCCTTTTTTATTTTGTTTTCAAATTTCAAAATAGGTGTTTTTTTTGTCCAAATTAGTGTATTACGACCAACATTCAAAGATTAAGAAGAAACGTCATTTACGTTTTCTAAATATCATTAAGCTTCTATCCTCACATGTTCTTTAGGTTAACAATTTCAAAAATTCAACACGGCATTTTTTGTAGTGTTTTTCAAGTTTCCTTTAATCATTACTTACATATAAGTAATGTGTTATTTTGCTGTAGTTGTGTTTGTGGTTTCTTCGATCTTCTTTTTCTTTTTTTATTTTCTTCTTATTTGATTTTTCTTCATCTTCTATCTTCTTCATCATCAATCTTCGATCTTCTTCTTCTTTCTCTCATCTTTTTCTTCGATTTTTTTTTCAACACCAAGCCCTCCATGATTGTGGTTCTTGTTTTTTTTCAACATTTTTCTACCTGAGTAAGAGGTAATGAAATCATTGGTATAATACCTCAAAAGAAGGTTGGTAATTATATATACGTACCTCAAAAGAAGGTTGGTAATTATACATTTTTCTTGACCTGAGCGATATGTATCTTCTTATTTTTCTTCTTTATTTTATATATCTGAGTCCAAGGAATTGATATTTGTATTTATATATGTTAGTGCTATGTTTGTATTGTGTTGGATTTGTTATATTTTTATTAGATATTTCTCTCCTTTTTTTTTTTTTTATCCAAAGTGGAGGCTTAATGTGTTCATTTTTTGTAGAGATAATTAGGCTTGAGTCATTTAGAAAAATAATTTTTAGATGGACACCGGGACTGTTGAAAGTTTAATTTAGGTGATCTATTCACTCAATTAACTTGATTAAATTCACTTTCAGTGATCGGACCCCAATTTTAATTTTATATGATCATTCATGAACTAGTCAAACAGACACAACTCAGACGATGCAGTAACTAAAATCTGAACCTCCAGATTTACTTGTAAAATCAAATCAACTCCAGTGAATACCACAAGTCAGAACACACCAGGGAATTGAGTGACACCCTATGCACTCAAAGGATCCATCAATGTAGGCATCCCAGTGCTATCAACAACTAAAGTGGTGTGTGGACAGATTTAACAAATATTCATTTAACATTCATGGTCTAAGCTAACATGCTAAAGTGAGGTGTGTGATCTTGTGAAGATATTTTCGAATCAATAATCAGCAACACATAGGAAACAAGTCACAAACAAGCCACACGATTGTTCACCCAGAAAACCACTAACGGTTAAAAACTGGGGGTCTTTCCAGCTGACCAAGCAATCCACTAAAGAAGAAGTTCAATACAAAGGGAGCACACAGAACACAAGCTCAATCACTAAGTCCTAGACTAAGTGGCAGCTTTCTTACCCCTTTGTGCAACTTCCATAAGCAAGGCAATCGGTCATTCATGAAGAAGGCAGCTCCAACTCTAAGCTCATCAACCCATGGCACCAATTCACACCAAGCCCAGTAGATTCATCAATGTATGCACATGATATGCCAATGTTGGATTCTTAAAAAAGATCAACCTTCTCAAGCTAGAGGCATGAAAAGGTTGATATTGAATCCTTCAACTAAAATCTAAAATGAATGTGTTTGAAGAATATATGAAAAGATTTAAACACTCAAACCCATTTAGAATTTTAGATGAAACAAACAAGTTCAAAAAATCTTTTTGATTTTTCAGAATTAAAAGAACATTTCTGAATTGATAAAGATGAGCACTCACCCCTGAAAATACCCAGGCATAAAACCACGAAAATACCCACTGAAAATGCTCATAGACACACCCAAAAGATCTGAACAGAGTACCTCATATACCCGTACACACACACACACCATTTCCGTGTTTGCCCGAGCCACGTGGAAGCCAATCAATGGATGTCCACAAGAGACGAATAAGGGGCATATTCTCTTTGTCCTAGAGGGGTATCCTAGTATTACTAAGGATAGGAATGAGGAGCTGTAAAAAGGAATTTTGCTTTATTTTGCAAAAATCAGAAATGGGGAAGATGATGAATAGTGCTGATGTGTGTAGGTGTGTGGCGTGAATGACAAAGAAGCAATCAGATCTGATTGATACAGTAGGGGAACCAAGCCATGTGCAATGTACATGCATGTTTAGTAAAAAACAGAACATGGGCTTTCAATGAAATGGGCTTTAAAAGTCAAACCCGAAATGGCCCCACTGTAGTGACTGTGACTTAAGTATCAACCACTGTACGTGAAAAACATTGTTCTTTATGTTCAGTGAATGACTAGTCAAATAGACAAAAAACTGTTATTTTCATGAAATGAATGAAGTGCAGTATACCTTGAGTCTTTGTTCATTCTTGACTTCTTCAATACAGCTGAACTTGTCCTTAATCTAGCCTAGAGCTTGTGAGTGATTAAATAAAAATAAATACAATTGTTTTGACAAGGAAAATAGCCAATATAACAAATCCTAGAAACTAACAACTGTTTTAAAATTTATAAGAACATGCTTTTAATTCATAATAAAGTCCTTTAATTTATAAGAATTTTTCTAATTAATAATAAAGTCTTTTTAATTTATAAGAAAATTCTTTTAATTCATAATAAAATTCTCCCCCGATTTGAAGGGTATTTCCCCTCCTAGAGTGTAGAGTGGGCTTTGTAGATGCTCGACCTGGGCCGTCCGTTCTGGGCCGTCCGTTCGGGCCTAGCCCGACCTGGCCCTCCAAGCCCGCAAGCCAAAGCTCGATGGGCGGGCCTTAGGCTTGTGTATTAAAGCCCAAGCCCAACCCGGCCCCGCTCGAAAGCCCTATTGGGCTCCTATAATTTAAGCCCGAGTCCGGCCCGAACCAGAAAAATTTGGGTCGGGCTAGCCCGGCCCGACCCATTGTCGACCTCTAAATCACCCCAGTCCCAACCTCTTTTCTCTTCTTCTTCTTCCTTGTGCAGGTCCCACCACCTCTTCTTCTTCCCACCTACTACGCGCGATGCATGCTTGCTAGTCTGCAAGCGGTGGCTGGTGCTGGAGCGCCTCTTGCACACCACCCTCTGCATCGGCGTCTCCAGCAACTTCGAAATCGGAAGGAAGAGCACCGGCTTGGTACCAATTTTTTGCAACCGGGCTGGGTTGTGCAATGAGTTCTAGATCTTGATTTAAAAAAAAAAAACCCCAAAATAAAAATATTTATTTAAATTCAAGAATTTCCCAAAAATTAAATACAACATCATATATTCTATTCCAAAGTTATTCATTATTGATTACTATTTTATTAAACAATATTTTATCATTAATGTTTTTTTTTATTTTTTATAAATTGTTTCTTTATGTGACAATATTCCAATTGCATAACTAATCATTCTCTAATATTTTTGAGACAATGTTAAACAACTTTAAAAAATTAGTTAATAATTTTTATCAAATAATTTTAAACAACTTTAAAAATTTAGTTAATAATTTTTATTAAATAATTATTAAAACTTAAAAATTTCAAAATAAATAATTGGGCCGGCTCGGATCGTTATGGGCCGAGCTATTGGTTGAGTCAGGCTTAAGGTTTAAGATAATTGGACTGGGCCGACCAGGTCCGATTATTAAATGGGCCGACCCGATCACGACATGAAGCACAAATGGGCCCATTTTAAACGGGTCGGTCCGTTGTACACCTATAATTCAAGATTTTGATCTTTCTTTGGGAGAGCCGATCGAGAAGCCCATCATAGAGCATACTAGGGGCCTGTTTGGTTTGCGAAATTGATTTTCTGAGAAATTAATTCATATGCCTTTTCCAAGGAAAAGGGAATGTAAGATTCTCATTCCCCCGTTTGGTAATGTTTGGAAAGTAAACCAATGATTCCCTTTTCATTTCCATTTCCTTGTTTGGTTTGTACTGGAATAAGAAATAAAATTGGTATAGTTTTTTAATTATATCCTTATTTATTAAACAAAAGAAATATTTTTTTAATTAATTTAATAAAATATAAGGATTAGTTTAGTCTACAAAATAAGTAATAAATGTTTTCTCAAGAGGTGGGAAAACAAAATCCAAGCTCCAGCAAGTATTTCATTTTTCCCTCAATAAGGGAAATCACCCCAATAAGGGAAATGATTTCCCTTGGGCCAGGAAATGATTTCTCTTCCATGTACTTACCAAACATTGAAATGGAATTAATTTTCCGTTCTCAGACTTTTAAAACTTGAACCAAACAAACCCTAGAAGTAGAAGAATGAATTAAGCCAGCATTTTCCTTTACACTCACCGTTTACTTCATCAAATAACCAAAAAAAAAAAAAAAAACCTGACACATGATCATGAATAAATTAAGTGAGTGTAGCATTAATTATTATTTCTTCTCAACCATAAATAGTTGTTAAATAATAGCCCACAAATTAATCCTTCACTGATTAAAAAATAAAGTGACATGCATGATGTATGGATCCTTTAATTGCATTGGGAAAAGTATGCTGCTAGACCATTTTAAACATAAAATTATTGAATAAAGGTGTAAGGTTGCTCAGCTGAGTGTCTCACAATGAACCTTCTTGGCTTGTGTACGTATGCATGAATTGAAGCGTCGCCTGTTGGCCTTACCTATGCATCTAATTAAGATCATAATTATAGGCTATTTGCATGTGTCTGTTGGTTATCTTTAATTACTGTTAACTCCTCTTAACTAAGATGTCTTTACATCTTTCACTTTGCATTTTAATATAAATTTTGAATGGAAATCGAAGGGCTAATTAATTAGAAGTAATAATTACAACGAAACTAGCTACACACATATACATAACATAGGCGTGACTGCATGCCTTTACTTTTTATTTCTTTATTTATCTTTCACTAGCTAATTTTCATTTTCTTGGTCCTTTTACTGTTGATCGATGAGCTTTATATATGGTCCCTTTACTCATTGTTAAAAGTTAATTGGGTGGCTATCATATCAATTTGTTGCAAAGCAAAAGAAAGCTTATATAATACATAGTGGGAATGTCTCTTTCATTGTAGACTGGGTGTTTTTACTTTTTAGTGGTAAACGTACGATATATCTGTGATACTTTACCTCCAATGCTAACCAAGCAAGCATCGAGCATCGTGGTTATATATGTTGACCAAGACTTCTAAGTACTACCACAACTACTATTACATGTACCTGTAAAACATTACACAGATCGAATTGGTCATTGTCAACAATCGATCGGAGAGTCAGTAATGGAGGAGACTAATAACGTGAGGAAGGAAGGAGTTGCAGGTAGAAGCTTAATCGATTTGGTCTTCTCCTGGTCTATAAGGGATGTTCTCAACAGAGATCTCTACAAAAATCAGGTTTGTGTTGTGTACTTTAATTAATTTCAATCCTCATATTATATATATATATATATATGAATAAAACTACAATGTGATGACTGATGAGTTATACATATATGCATTGTGCATAACTAGCGTTGTTCACCATAGTATTGTATTATGTTAATATGTTGCCAACTTTTTTTCTTTCATTCCCATTTTTTTTTTTTTTTAAATTCTGTTTATGGCATATGAATTTCAGATGCTTATGTATATCTTGATCCACTTCATTTTGTTTCCATATCTGCAAACTAATCGGTTTAAAAGCAACCGCTTTGTTTTGCGAAGAAATTAAATCATAGATGCCAAAAGTTTAAGTTGTTTAGTAGTACCTGGCCAAAAAAAAAAAAGTTAGTTTAGTAGTAAGCAAGGCTCACCAAGAGAAACTTAGGTCCGTTTGGTACCTTATTTAAAAACTGTTTTCTGTATTTAAAAACACAAAATTGTATTTAAATTTTAAAAATGTGTTTGGTAGACTATTTTTTAAGTGTCCTGCCACAAACTCTGTTTCATCTTCCTCTGTGTAGTAGGCCAAAATACACAGCAAAATCCCACACTTCCATAGAGAGAGAGAGAGAAAGAGAAAGGGGAGAGAGAGAGAGAGAGGGAGAGAGAGGGAGAGAGATCAGAGAGGAAGTTTCAGATCTAGAAGCAAACAAAATTAATTTTCTGGTTGGTTGCCGAGAAAGCCATAGACAACTTACCAGTTACCACCCATGAATATTTGAGAAGAAATCATCGTTCTGCTTTGATGAGAATTGTTCATCACCCTGTTTATAAAAATCGTTCTGCTTTGTGCTTAGTTGAGTTGAGTGAATAATTATAATATGAATTAGGAATTTACTTGCTATTTCATACAATCATACCAAACAGATATTTAAATTATAAAAATTGTTCCTCAAAAATCATATTTCCAAAATGAATCATAGTTTTTAAAATATTTTTTGAATTAGATACCAAAGGGGGCCTAATTTGCTAGGACTAGTCCTTAGCACACTTCACGTGGAACTCACATTGCGGTGTCAACACGTGGATAAGTAAACCCTTTTTTAGACTAGTCGCACATTAGATTCTTGAGTGAACCTTTCAAAAAAATTTAACAGCATAATGTTGGCTTTGTCAGTGTACAAGGGTAATCTACTTGATTTTCAGCATTACTAACGGTCACACATACAAGTACAATCATCACTATAGTTAAAACCTATCTTTATAAGTATATTAATTTTTTAAGTACTTGTAAATCTGACATTAATTGTTTACTTACAGGTGAAGAAGATTCCTGATACATTTTTGACCGTGACAAGTTACATGAAATCATTCATTCCTTCACTTATTGAGGAAACACATGCTGACTTACTCTCAAGCATGATGAGTCTGTCACATGCACCTTCTTGTGAAATTCTGGCTGTTGAAACTTCTAAGGATCATAGGCTTCCCAAAGACTTGTTTTATGAGATTCAATGTAAGAGAAAGAGAGAATCCGAAAATTGCGCAGGAATGTATGAGCCACAAAATGGAGATCTCATTGCCTTGACTGATTTTAGACCAAAACGCATTGATGATTTGAACAGGCCAAGGAATTTCTATCTTATTGCTTATGTTGTAGGGTCAAAAGATGACAGTTCTGATAAGCTCCTAATACTTGCATCAAAGCCTATCAATGGTTCAGGAGGAGACAAGCAAATTAAGAGCAAGAGAGATACACTTTTTGCTGTCTATCTAATGAACATGACAACAAATGTTCGTGTATGGAAAGCTTTGAACTCCGAAAGTGCAAACACAAATATAATTAAGAATGTGCTGCAAGTGAAATCCAATTCATCAGATGTATTTTACTCGACGCCATCTCAATTTACTTTAATGTCATGCACACTAAGAGCCTTCTTCAAGTTTTTGGAAATAGGAATGATTTATACTCTGCTTGAATTGTTGGCCATGTTTAATTTTTAATTGATTCCTAAAGGAGAACCCCTTACTAATCCATTTTATGTTTGTTTCTTACAGGGTGGGAATTCTTGTACAACTTGCTTTCCCGAAGGAAAAAGCTCTCTTTCTCTTTCTACTGCATGGCCCAGAATAGGCTCTGAAAATCTAAACGATTCCCAAGAAGCTGCAGTTTTAAACTGTATCAGTTTGAGTAAATGTTATCACGAGAATACAATCAAACTAATATGGGGCCCTCCTGGGACTGGAAAAACGAAGACAATCAGTATTTCGCTCTTTGCCCTCTTTAAGTTAAAATGCAGGACACTAACATGTGCTCCGACCAATATTGCAGTCATACAAGTGGCAACAAGGCTTGTGAGGTTGGTTAACCAGTCACTTAATTATGGGAAGTATGGACTTGGAGATATAATTCTATTTGGGAATGGAGGGAGAATGAAGGTGGATGATCATGATGACCTTGTTGAGGTATTTTTCGATTATCGTACTAATATTCTCTCCAAGTGTTTTGCTCCTTTGTCTGGATGGAAACATTGGTTAGAATCAATGATAGGTTTACTTGAGGATCCAGAGGAACAGTACTCGTTGTATTTGAGAAAAAGAAAGGAAAAGTACAGTAAGGATGATGATCAAGATGAAGAGACTAATAGTAGCAACTCAACAAGTAATGATCTTTTGACTTTCGAGGAGTTTGTGAAGGAAAAACTTGACTACATTGGTAAGCATCTCAAGATTTGTATGGTAAATATTTACACCCACTTACCGACTTCTTGCATTTCACAAAAGGTGGTGAAGGACATGATTAGAGCTTCAGATTTGCTTAGGTCTATTAAATCTTTATTGTACCAGTTTGGTGTTGCTGATGAAAGGGTACAATTAGTTCAAACAGATTGCGTTGATATACTCAGATCGCTTCGTTCTTTTTCTGTACCAAATTCGAATGATGTGCAAACAATAAGAAATTTGTGCTTGGCAAATGCCTGCTTAATATTTTGTACTGCATCAAGCTCTGCTAAATTGCACACAGAAGGAATGACACCACTGGAATTACTAATCATTGATGAAGCTGCTCAGCTTAAAGAATGTGAATCAGCGATTCCTTTACAGCTGCCTGGTCTTCGCCATGCTATTCTCATAGGAGATGAGAGGCAACTCCCTGCTATGGTTAAAAGCAAGGTTTTCATTCTATCCTTTGTGTTCTTTAGTTTTTCAAATTTTGCTTATGTGGAGTTTTTTATTATATATATTGTTTCAACACCCTAATGAATGTACAATAAATTGTTAGATCTCCGAGCAGGCTGAATTTGGAAGAAGCTTGTTCGAAAGACTGGTACTGCTGAGACATGAGAAGCTCCTTCTCAATGTCCAGTATAGGATGCATCCGTCAATCAGCTTATTTCCAAAAAGTGAGTTTTACAACAATCGGATATTAGATGGTCCAAATGTCACTGAAACAAGCTATGAGAAGTGCTTCCTCACAGGCAAAATGTACGGATCCTACTCCTTTATAAATATAGCCAATGGGAAAGAAGAATTTGATCGCGGGCATAGTCAAAAAAATATGGTTGAGGTTGCTGTGGTCTATGAGATAGTTGCAAACCTTTATAAAGGTACTTGTTTGTAAGGTAGTTGATGGTCTCAATTATTCTAAGTTCTATTACTAATTCTTTAATTTTCTCAATTTTTTTTTTTGGGCCACAGAATTCACTCGCACAAAGAAGAAGGTTAGCATTGGGGTCATATCACCTTATAAGGCTCAAGTAAATGCAATTCAAGAGAGAGTGAGAAAATACAGTGAAAATTCTGGCATTGACTTCTCTGTAAGTGTGAGATCTGTTGATGGGTTCCAAGGTGGCGAGGAGGATGTGATAATTATCTCCACTGTCAGATGTAATGGGAATGGATCGGTAGGTTTCCTCTCTAACCGTCAAAGAGCAAATGTGGTACTAACACGCGCAAGGTACTACTGTTACATACATTACAGATTAATACATATATGATGCAGTTTAGATTTACTGTCTGAAGTATTGGTGGTTTTGGTGAAGCTAATTGGCTGTGGTTGTGTCATGTGTAGGTATTGTCTTTGGATATTGGGGAATGGGGCAACTTTGATGAACAGTAATTCCATTTGGAAGAAGCTAATTCTTGATGCCAAGGAACGCGAATGCTTTTATAATGCCGATGAGGACAAGAACTTGTCTCGGGCTATTGCTACTGGCCTGGTGGATCTTGACCAACTCCAATTTCTTCTTAATATTGATTCTCCGCTGTTCAAAAATGCAAAATGGAAGGTATGCTGCTACTTCTCCTTGTCCTTTTAATTATGATGAATTGCTGTTATGAACTTCAACATTATGATTGTAAAAGCCTAGCTGCAATAGTGTTCTATTGGAGCAAACATTACCAAAGCCTTATAGATCCTTGGATCTACTTTATCATGAAAAGTTTCTGTAAATTTTGAAGGTAGCCACATTAAATTAGTAGTATGGCTGTTAGAATATTGAAGTTTCAATTCTGTGTTTTGCAGAATTTGTGTTTGTCAGTACTTGCTTGGCATACTATTATTAGCCTCAATCAATCTGTTTTTTTTTTTTTTTTCCTCTATAGGTTTGCTTCAGCAATGACTTTAAGAATTCCATTGCAAAAATTAAAGACACCGATATTCGTCAGGAAGTGATTTCTTTATTGACAAAGCTTTCGAGTGGTTGGCGCCACTATGATGAAGAAATTATACTCCCTGGTGGGACTTCTGCTCAACTGCTAGAGAAGTATGAAGTTGATGGGCTGCTGAATCTCATCTGGATGGTAGACGTTCTCCAGCAGAAATCGGAGTACATTCAGGTTATCAAGATTTGGGATGTTCTGCCACATCCTGATATTCCAAAACTTGAAAACCGTCTTGACAGAATTTTTGGTAGTTATACGGTTGATAAGCTGAACCGCTGCAAACAGAGATCTGTTGATGGGTACGTACATGTTTGTGCCTTTTGAATCAATTTAATCCTTTGAACATTTGTACCTGCAAATTTGGAAAAACTATCAGTTGTATAGGACATTATAGATATATATATATATATAAGTTTCTGTAAATTTTGAAGGTAGCCACATTAAAATTAGTACTATGGTTGTTAGAATATTGGAGTTTCAATTATGTGTTTTGCAGAATTTTTGTTTGTCAATACTTGCTTAGCATACTGTTATTAGCCTTAATCAATCCTTTTTTTTTTTTTTTCCTGTATAGGTATACTTTAGCAATGAGTTTAAGAATTCCATTGCAAAAATTAAAGACACCAATATTCGTCAGGAAGTGATTTCTTTATTGACAAAGCTTTCTAATGGTTGGCGCACATCTTACGATGATGAAGAAATTATACTCCATGGTGGGACTTCTGCTCAACTGCTAGAGAAGTATGAAGTTGATGGACTGCTGAATCTCATCTGGACGGTAGACGTTCTCCAGCAGAAATCGGAGTACATTCAGGTTATCAAGATTTGGGATGTTCTGCCACTTCCTGATATTCCAAAACTTGCAAACCGTCTTGACAGAATTTTTGGTAGTTATACCGCTGATAGGCTGAACCGCTGCAAACAGAGATCTGTTGATGGGTACGTACGTTTTTGTGCTTTTTGAATCAATTTAGTCCTTTGAACATTTGTACCTGCAAATTTAGAAAAACTATCAGTTGTATAGGACATTATATATATATATATATGTGTGTGTGTGTGTGTGTGTGTGTGTGTGTGTGTGTTCTGACTTTGGGGACTTGGCTTTAATCTTCCCTTATTTCTAAATTGCTATAGGGACATTGTTGTTCCAATTCGATGGCCAGTGGATTCAAGCAGTTGCCATGAAGCTGATCCTTTGGATTTCCTTTCAAAACCATTTTCTTCACTCAGTATGACTGATAGGCCAGCTGAAACATCAAGTTCAACTTATAGGTATGTGTAGTTTAAATGAGTTCTTACTTTATATGTTGGGCTCCAGGTTTCACTTTCTTTATTTGAAAATACTTGATGCAAGGATGTGTATTGATAATCGAACACAATACTCTAATCTGGTTTCAGTACCTTCTTGTAAGTACTGATTATTTCATATTAATTATTATCAGAAATAATTTGATCATGCCCAAAACGAGTGGAACAGAGACCAACAGATTGAAGCCAAGGTGGTAATTAAGGTTGCTTAATTGATGCATGAATAATGAGGTACAAGTCCTTTCTTCAATTCCCATTAACTAGAGAACATTGAAAAGCATTTCCCATTAAGTTTTTATTTCTTTTATAAATAACTTAGAATTGTGTGAATGATTGAACTTTAGAAGACATTGTGCAGCAGCAGCAACAGCAGGAGCATCAGGTGTTGTAGCTTCAAGATTCCTTGTAAGGGAGTTGTAGCCATTACACATAATATATATGAAGGTTGCAGCCATTGCCTGATGTCGAGAAAGTACAATTCTATTGATCTTTAATTATTTGATGTAACAATTCAATGAAACGATTATCGTAATATATGAACCATTAATTAATTATATTACTAATTGATAGCATGCATCTGTTGATTTGCAATTGCATGGTTTTCCATTTGTTCAAAGCTAACATGAGCCAAAGTTAGGAACAAATGAACAATGTCTAGAATAATATTGAAGCCTAGCTTGTTTCATTGCATTAGTAGTTTCATTTTTACACTCACTGCTCACTAGTCAGCACCAAACCCTACTTTTTTGCTTCCCCAGTACACACAGCTCAATAACTTTGTTCAAATATCCCTGGTATGCATAATTGCATACTGAACATGATCATGAATAAATTAAGTGAGCGTAGCATTAATTGTTATTTCTTCTCATCTGTAAAAAGTGGTTAAATAATAGCCTACAATTAATCACGTTCTGATATAACTTGTGTAAAAGATAAAAGCGATCGACATGATGCATTGATCCTTTAATTGCATTTGTCAAGTATGCTGCTAGACCATTTTAAGCATAAAATTATTGAATAAAGGTGTTAGGTGGCTCAGCTGAGTGTCTCACAATATGTGAAACTCATTGGCCTGTTGGCATTACCTATGCATTTAATTAAGATCATAATCATAGGCTATCTTTCGACAAAAAAAATTAAAATCATAGGCTATCTGCGTGTGCATGCCTCATTTATCTTTGGCGCCTGCGTGTGCATACCATAGTTTAGTAAATTTGTGTATTATACGTGTACGTACATATTTAAGAAAAAAAACTTTCGTTTTTCGTATTTTTCAAAAGATACAAAAAAAATATGTATTTTTCAATCCAAATGTCTAATACATGTATTTTTCAATGATATGCATATCAATCTCATACTAAACACGTATTATTCTGTATTTTTCACGAATAAAAAAATTCAAATTTAAAAATAAAAAAATAAAAAAATTTCACTTTACTTTTATAACAAATATTCCGAATAATATATGTATGTATTTTATACGTATTTTTTCCGTCCCGTATATTACTAACTGTCCTCTTTTTTTTTTTTTTTTGGCCAACATTACTAACTATCCTCTTAACTGAGCTGTCTTTACTATCTTTCACTTTGCATATTAATAATTTTTGAATGGAAATCGAACGGCTAATTAATTAAAAGTAATTATTAACTGCGTTGTTGAAAAGCAAAAGAAAGCATATATGCTGCACCCAAAAAAAAAAAAAAAAGCATATATATATATGATATGATACATAGTGGGAATGTATTCCATTGTACACTTGGTGATTTCAGTGGTAAAAGTACCATATATATGTGATCCTCTGCTTCAGTCCTAAGCAAGCAAGCATCCTGGTTATATATCGACCAAGACTTCTACTACTACTACTACTACTACATGTACCTGTAAAACATTACACAGATCGAATTGGTCATTGTCAACAATCGGAGAGTTAGTAATGGAGGATACTAATAATGTGAAGGAGGAAGGAGTTGCGGGTAGAAGCTTAATCGATTTGGTCTTCTCCTGGTCTATAGAAGATGTTCTCAACAAAGAGCTCTACAAAAATCAGGTTTGTGTTGTGTACTTTAATTAATTTCAATCCTCATATTATATATATATATGAATAAAACTACCATATGATGACTGATGAGTTATATATGCATTGTGAATAACTAGCGTTGCTCACCATAATATTATATTATGTGGTCAACTTTTTTCTATCGTTTATTTTTTTTTTAAAGTAAAAATTCAGTTTATGGCATATGAATTTCAGATGCGTATGTATATCTTGATCCACTTCATTGTGTTTCCATATCTGCAAACTAATGCGTTTAAAAGCAACCGCTTTGTTTTTTCTTTGCTTATTTAAGTTTTTGTCTTTTTTTTCTTTCTTAATTATATTTTATTGAACTTTTAAAATTTTTTTTTTTGGACCATATTAATCATGAAATGTCTAAAATTCATTCATATGCGTTGTCACGTCATATTTCCGTCTAAAAAATCATCAGAGTTAACAGTTTGTACCTAATTCCAAACGTAATGAAAGTACGAGACTGAAATTGCTAAAATTGAAAGAATGGCTAAAAATGTATTTTGGCCTTAATTTTTGAAGTACTTATATATAATCTGACATTAGTTGTTTACTTGCAGGTGGAGAAGATTCCTGATACATTTTTAACTGTGACAAGTTACATGAAATCATTCATTCCTTCACTTATTGAGGAAACACATGCTGACTTACTCTCAACAATGATGAGTCTGTCACATGCACCTTTTTGTGAAATTTTGGCTGTCGAAACCTCTAAGGATCATAGGCTTCCTAAAGACTTGTTTTACGAGATTCAATGTAAGAGAAAGAGAGAATCCGAAAATTCCATAGGAATGTATGAGCCAAAAAATGGAGATCTCATTGCCTTGACTGATGTTAGACCAAAATGCATTGATGATTTGAACAGGCCAAGAAATTTCTATCTCATTGCTTATGTTGTTGGATCAAAAGATGACAGTTCTGATAAGCTCCCAATACTTGCATCAAAGCCTATCAATGGTTCAGGAGGAGACACTCAAATTAAGAGCAAGAGAGATACACTTTTTGCTGTCTATCTAATGAACATGACAACAAATGATAGGTTTACTTGAGGATCCAGAGGTGCAGTACTCGTCGTATTTGAGAAACGAAGAGTACAATGAGGATTATTTTTTGATTTTTGAGGAGTTTGTAAAGAAAAAACTTGACTACATTGGTGAGCATCTCAAGATTTGTATGGTAAATCTTTACACTCACTTACCAACATCTTGCATTTCAAAAGAGGTGGTCAAGGACATGATTAGAGCTTCGGATTCGCTCAGGTCTATTAAATCTTTATTGTACCAGTTTGGTGTTTATGATGAAAGGGTAAAATTAGTTCAAACAGATTGCATTGATATACTCAGATCGCTTCGTTCTTTTTCTGTACCAAATTCGAATGATGTGCAAACAATAAGAAATTTGTGCTTGGCAAATGCCTGCTTAATATTTTGTACTGCATCAAGCTCTGCTAAATTGCACACAGAAGGAATGACACCACTGGAATTACTAATCATTGATGAAGCTGCTCAGCTTAAAGAATGTGAATCAGCGATTCCTTTACAGCTGCCCGGTCTTCGCCATGCTATTCTCATAGGAGATGAGAGGCAACTCCCTGCTATGGTTAAAAGCAAGGTTTTCATTCTATCCTTTGTGTTCTTTAGTTTTTCAAATTTTGCTTATGTGGAGTTTTTTATTATATATATTGTTTCAACACCCTAATGAATGTACAATAAATTGTTAGATCTCCGAGCAGGCTGAATTTGGAAGAAGCTTGTTCGAAAGACTGGTACTGCTGAGACATGAGAAGCTCCTTCTCAATGTCCAGTATAGGATGCATCCGTCAATCAGCTTATTTCCAAAAAGTGAGTTTTACAACAATCGGATATTAGATGGTCCAAATGTCACTGAAACAAGCTATGAGAAGTGCTTCCTCACAGGCAAAATGTACGGATCCTACTCCTTTATAAATATAGCCAATGGGAAAGAAGAAATTGATCGCGGGCATAGTCAGAAAAATATGGTTGAGGTTGCTGTGGTCTATGAGATAGTTGCAAACCTTTATAAAGGTACTTGTTTGTAAGGTAGTTGATGCTCTCAATTATTCTAAGTTCTGTTACTAATTCTTTAATTTTCTTAATTTTTTTTTTTTTTGGGCCACAGAATTCACTCGCACAAAGAAGAAGGTTAGCATTGGGGTCATATCACCTTATAAGGCTCAAGTAAATGCAATTCAAGAGAGAGTGAGAAAATACAGTGAAAATTCTGGCACTGACTTCTCTGTAAGTGTGAGATCTGTTGATGGGTTCCAAGGTGGCGAGGAGGATGTGATAATTATCTCCACTGTCAGATGTAATGGGAATGGATCAGTAGGTTTCCTCTCTAACTGTCAAAGAGCAAATGTGATGCTAACACGCGCAAGGTACTACTATTACGTACATTACAAATTATACATATATGATGCAGCTTATATTTACCGTCTGAAGTATTGGTGGTTTTGGTGAAGCTAATTGGCTGTGGTTGTGTCATGTGTAGGTATTGTCTTTGGATATTGGGGAATGGGGCAACTTTGATGAACAGTAATTCTATTTGGAAGAAGCTAATTCTTGATGCCAAGGAACGCAAATGCTTTTATAATGCCGATGAGGACAAGAACTTGTCTCGGGCTATTGCTACTGCCCTGGTGGATCTTGACCAACTCCATTTTCTTCTTAATATTGATTCTCCGCTGTTCAAAAATGCAAAATGGAAGGTATGCTGCTACTTCTCCTTGTCCTTTTAATTATGATGAATTGCTGTTATGAACTTCAACATTATAATTGTCAAAGCCTAGCTGCAATAGTGTTATATTGGACCTAACATTACCAAAGCCTTATAGATCCTTGGATGGAGTACTTTATCATGAAAAGTTTCTGTAAAGTTGGAAGGTAGCCACATTAAAGTAGTAATATGGTTGTTAGAATATTGGAGTTTCAATTCTGTGTTTTGCAGAATTTGTGTTTGTCAGTACTTGTTTGGCATACTATTATTAGCCTTAATCAAACTTTTTTTTTTTTTTTCCCCTGTAGGTTTACTTCAGCAATGAGTTTAAGAATTCCATTGAAAACATTAAAGACACTGATATTCGTCAGGAAGTGATTTCTTTATTGGCAAAGCTTTCTAGTGGTTGGCGCCAATCTCACAATGATGAAGAAATTATACTCCATGGTGGGACTTCTGCTCAACTGCTAGAGAAGTATGAAGTTGAAGGGCTGCTGAATCTCATCTGGACGGTTGACATTCTCCAGCAGACTTCGGAGGACATTCAAGTTATCAAGATTTGGGATATTTTGCCACTTCCTGAAATTCCAAAACTTGCAAACCGTCTTGACAGAATTGTTGGTAGTTATACAGTTGATAAACTGAACCGCTGCAAACAGAGATCTGTTGAGGGGTACGTACGTTTTTGTGCTTTCTGAATCAATTTAGTCCTTTGAATTTTGAAAAACAATCAGTTGTATAGGACTATAAATATATATGTGCTGACTTTGTGGACTTGGCTTTAATCTTCCCTTATTTCTAAATTGCTATAGGGACATTGTTGTTCCAATTCGATGGCCAGTGGATTCAAGAAGTTGCCATGAAGCTGATCCTATGCATTTCCTTTCAAAACCATTTTCTTCACTCAGTATGACTGACAGGCCAGCTGAAACATTAAGTACAACTGATAGGTATGTGTAGTTTAAATGAGTTCTTACTTAATATGTTGGGCTCCAGGTTTCACTTTCTTAATTTATTTGAAAATACTGGATGTAACGATGTGTATTGATAATTGAACACAATACTCTAATATGGGTTCAGTACTTACTTGTAAGTACTGATTATTTAATACCTTAATTACATTACTAATTGATCGCATGCATCTGTTGGTTTGCAGTTGCATTGTTTTCCATTTGATCAAAGCTAACATGAGCCAATGTCAGGAATAGTGTCTAGAATTTTATTGAAGCCTTGTTTCATTGCATAAGGAGTTTCTTTTTTTACACTCACTACTCACTAGTCAGCACCAAACGCTACTTTTCTGCTTCCCCAGTACACCCAACTCATATAATAAAAGAAAAAAAAAAACACCATAACTAATTTCTACATCTAACATGCATGCACTACTCATGCAGTAGTACTTGAGCTGGGATCCTCTGCTTTAATCTTTCCACCATTTGCTACGCAGTTCTCTTGCAGCCACTTTCACAAACCAATCAACTTTTCTATTGGATAATACAAGATATCCAGTAGAAATTCCAATCACAATTCCACATCCATACCCCATCATTACTGTTTTCCAATCAATTCCATTCCCATCTTCTCCCTCAAAGGATGATGGTGGAGGTTGATGTTCCCCCTCATTGGTGCATGTTTTGGAAAGTGGAAATCCACATAACCCCAAATTCCCAATGTATGAATCATTTTCGAATGTGTCAAATTGCTTGCCACGAGGAATGGATCCCATAAGTTGGTTTTCTGAAATGTTTAATTTTGAGAGTGATGTCAAATCTGCCAATTGCCTGGGAATCTCACCAACAAGTCTGTTTGTGGAGAGATCCAACCATTCAAGATTAGTCAAATTACTGAAGGAGGGTGGAATGGGACCTGTGAGCTTGTTATGAGACAAGTTAAGTCCCTTCAATGATTTCAGCTTGCTGATCACCTTTGGAATCTCTCCTCCGAAAACATTGTTTGAGAAATCAATGGATGTGAACACGGTTTGTATTTTCACCAACTCAACGAACAAGCCTTTCATTGCTACTATCACACTGTCTTTGTAATAGTACTCTCCCATATATTTCAGTTCATCTTCTCGGACGTTCACCATAGCCATCAGGTTGTCGAAATATTTTGTTGGCAAAAGACCACGAAAGTGATTATGGGAGAGGTCCATGATTCGCAATTGTTGGAAGGGAAATCTAGTTTTGGGATTGCCTATGACACCATGGAATTGGTTAGACCTCAAGATGAGAACCTGCAACATTGGAAGAGATTCCAACCAATGGGGGAAGGTGTCATTGATGTTGTTGTTTCCAAGGTCTACAACTTCCAGCTCTTTACAATTGAGTAATGACCGCGGCAATGGCCCTTCCAAATGATTTCCATTCAGGTTGAGATTCCTCAAGACGGTGCCCTTTGTGAATGTTGCAGGGATTGAGCCAACAAATTTATTCAAGTGCAGATCCAAAACTGAGAGACCTTCACTGAAATTCCCTACACATGGAGGAATTTCACCACTCAAGCCATTATTAGACAAATCAAGGATGAAGAGGGAACTTAGGTTGCAAATCGTTGAAGGTAGCCCTCCAGTCAATTGATTGTTTGATAAAAAAATGACCCAAGTGGAAAGTGGTGGAATCGGAAGCTGTCCTTGAAGCAAGTTGGAGCGAAGGTCTAGAATGCGCAACTTTTTCCATGGAAGAAGTTGTTCTATACCTGTGAAGAAATTGTGAGAAAGATTTAAATAATTCAATGAATCTTTTCCCACATCCAACAGCCATGTGGGAACGTTGCCTTGAATTCGGTTCTGGGAAAGGTCTATCGATTCCAACTGTGGTGAGCTTCTTAGAAAGTATGGGAACTCAGTTATGTTGCAAGAAGACAAACGTAGTGAGTAAAGATTAGGCAATGAATAGTTACTCAAGTTGTTAAAACTCACCGATAGATGATTATAGGAAAGATCAAGACTGCGCAGACTTTGGAGTCTTTCAAACTTTTGAAACTCCACAACGCCACTCAAGTTATTCGAAGATAGATAGAGGATTCTAAGGTGTACAAGTTCAAAGATTGAACTCGGAATCATGCCATGGAGCTCATTATTACTTAAACCAATATATGATAAGGAAGTAGATTGAAATTCCTTGATATTACCAGTGAGTTGGTTGCTGTCAAGGCTTAAAATTTTCAAAGATGGCAAGACATATAACCAAGTTGGTATTGTTCCATTAAGTGAGTTATTATATAAATGGAGTATGGTTAAAGGAAAAGGAACCGGACCAACTAGTTGTTTTGTTGAAAGATCAAATAATGGTGAAGAAGTTGTTGTGGAGTTACTACGAACTTCTGGAAGTGAACCCACAAAATTGTTGCTTGAAAGATCCAATGAAATGAGTCCCTTGAGGTTTAAAAGCAACCATGGGATATGACCACCAAAACCATTATCTGACAGGTCCAATTCCTTGATTTGTGTGAGGTTAGCAAGCAGTGCAGGATATGATCCTACAAAATTGCAACCACTGAGGTACAAGTCAGTCAAAGATTTCAAACTTCTCATCAGATAAGGTAAATCTATTGAGATTCTAGTCCTAGAGAGGTCCAGGTATATGAGTGGACTGCTCCAATTAGATTTTGGGAAAGAACCAGTGAGTTCATCGTTGTAACCTAAATCAAGTTCCTCAAGGGTTGGTTGGCGGAAAATTTTATCTGGGAATTTCCCTTGTAAATTACTACCATAGAGTCTAAGAGATGTCAAAGAAGAAGACAAATTCATAAATGAATTTAGTACAACTGAGGACATGTCAACATTGTCCAGACAAAGCTCTCTAAGGTTGGTTAGGTTTTGAACAATTTTTTTGAAACTATGTGTTTCTAGGCTCATAGCTTCAGAAGAGATATTAAGAGAAACCAATTTGGAAAGGTATGAGATTTCTAAAGGGATACGACCAGTGAAGTTGCTGTAGGAAAGGTCAAGCTGAGTCATACTTACAAACCCACCAAAGTTGGAAGAAATTGGGGAGCCTCTGAAATTGTTGCGAGAGAGGTTTAACTTCTGGAGATGACCAAGGGAGAAAAGACTACTGTTGTCATGAATATTGCCTTGAAGCCCACTGTAGCCAAGGTTGAGGCCAATCACGTGACCTGTCACTCTTTCACAAGTGATTCCACTCCATGTGCAGCAATCCTTGCTCTTATTCCAAAAGATTGTTCTAGGATTTCGAATGAATCCATAAACAGAATTATCAATCGAGGTATCGATAGAGAAGGAGTTCTTAAATTGAAGCAAAGCAGAACTCTCATCAGAATGGCATAAATGACCGAAAGAAGGAGAAGAGTTAAATATTGATGATGAGCAGTTAAATTGACAAGTATAGAGCAAGAAGAGGAGATTCGCCCATGAAAACCACCCCATCTTAATTTCTACTACTCTGAAAATGTTGAGTGTAGTTGGATACTCTTCATGCATATATATACATGTCACCTTTTTTTTATATTAAATATATACACGTCACCTAGTTCAAAAAGGGATCACTTTGAAAATTCCATGAATCTCCAATGGTCCGCAATATGAAAAAGCAAGTTGGTACAATAGAAAATGCGAAGAAGCTCTGGATCAAATTATCAGTCTTTGTCAATTTGTATGAAAAATCAATAATTACAAAATATCAATGTCCCTCTCACCATGACTATGTTCAATAAACAACGACCACCCATAGCATTTTATTATTGCAATGTGCATTAAATAATAATAACCAACTGGTAAACTGGAAAACAACGTGGG